>NC_091989.1:135139550-135460656 GCF_044704955.1 Pristiophorus japonicus | reverse complement strand
GGGAGGGGGGGGAGCGTGGGTACCAGGGGGAGGGGGGGGAGCGTGGGTACCGGGGGGAGGGGGAGCGTGGGTACCGGGAGGGGGGGGAGCGTGGGTACCGGGGGGAGGGGGGGAGCGTGGGTACCGGGAGGGGGGGGAGCGTGGGTACCGGGGGGAGGGGGGGAGCGTGGGTACCGGGAGGGGGGGGAGCGTGGGTACCGGGAGGGGGGGGAGCGTGGGTACCAGGGGGAGGGGGGGAGTGGGGGGGGGAGTGCGGGTACCGGGGGGGGGGGAGCGTGGGTACCGGGGGGGGAGCATGGGTACCGGGGGGAGGGGGGGAGCGTGGGTACCGGGGGGGGAGCATGGGTACCGGGGGGAGGGGGGGAGCGTGGGTATCGGGGGGAGGGGGGAGCGTGGGTACCGGGGGGGGAGCGTGGCAACAGGGGTGGAGTGGGGAGCGTGGCAAGGGATGGAGGAGCGTGGGTTGGGGGGCAATCGAAATGATCGAAGGGCCGGAGGAGAGAGCAGGGGTGCCTCCTTCCAGCCTCACCCCCCCCTCCACACTCCCCCCCCTCCATACACCCCCCCCACACACACACACACCCCCACACAAACACCCCCACACACACATACCCCCACACACACACCCCCACACACACATACCCCCACACACACATACCCCCACACACACACACCCCCTCCCACCCCCCCACACGCACACACCCCCACACCCCTCCCCAACACACATACACACACACAGACACACACCACACTGCCCCCACCCCCCACCCCTCACTGTCAGATACAGAGAGAGAGAGACACTACAGAGAGAGACACTGACAGAGTCACCTTCCCTTCACATAAAGGTAGGACTTCTATTTTTTATTGATTGATTGCTTATTACTTTGGTCTTGGTGCTTTAGGTGCAGGGTTCCTTCTATTTTTTATTAATTAATTGCTTATTACTTTTTGTGCTTTGTTTAGTGCTTAGTGCTTTAAATGTACTTTGCTTCTTTAATGTTGTTGTGAAGGTGTTTATGGAAAATCCTCTAACTTCCCTTGTGATGTTGTGATGTTGATGTGTCCTTTGTGTTTAATGCTTCCCACCTGCCGTCTCTGGCTGTGCCTGCACTAAACTTAACTTTAGGTAAGGTTTTTCAGAACTTACAAAAGTGGACACTTACTCCATCCTAAGTTAGTTTGCAGTAAGTTTTCACTGTTGAAACTTGCAAAACAGGCCTGAGTGGCTGGACACACCCCCTTTTGAAAAAAAGTACCTTACCTAAACCCAACCTAAACTAACTCACTAGAACTGGAGCAAACTAATATCCGAGAATTGCAATTTCTAACGTACTCCAAACTAAACTAGTTGCTCCAAAAAACTAGGAGCAACTCCACCCGAAACCCCCAAAAACGTGTGGGCTTGAGTTGGGCAATAAGTAAAAATGTAAAAAATGTCGACCCGAAACCAACCCTCCGCGAATATGCCCACTTCCAGTTTTAACGGAGGCGGGACAGGGTGGGCCGACGACCAACCTGCTCTTAGGAGGCGGGTCTCTCATTTAAATATTTTAATGAGGCTACGTGCCTCAGATTTTTCTCTGTTCCAGCTTTAACCCTGGCCAATCGGGTTTACTAGGCCTCGGGAAATCTGGCACAAAAGGGAGGGGAGGACTGCTGCACGGAACAGGAAAGTGCCTTTACAGCATTGTTCGTGGGCCAGGAGGAGCAGGAGAGCTTTCCCCTGGACCCCCAAGCAAACCTGTAAACCTCCCCAGCAATTGGACCCTCCTTCCCCCCACACTGCCAATTTCCCCCATAGCCCCCTTGACCTTCTCCTGCCCCACCACCCTCCATGAGCCCCCTGCGATCTTCTCCCCTGATCTCTCCGCCCCCCCCCCCCCCCACTATAAACCCCTCCTCTCTCAATCTCTCTGGCCCCTTGCAATCTTCTCCCCTCCTCCCCCAATTTCTCCAGTCCCTCCTGATCTTCTCCCCTCCTCCCCTGATTTATCAGGCCCCTGCAATCTTCTCCCCTCCTCCATGACCTCTCTGGCCCTCCGCAATCTTGTCACTTCCTCCCCCGATTACTCCAGCCCCTATAATCTTTTCCCCTCCTCCCCTGATCTCTCCAGAACCCCCCCCCCCCACCCCGCTCTGATCTCTCCTGTCCCCCAATCGATGCCCACGCCCCCCACACCCCACCCCCCCATGGCTCAAGATCTCTCACTCCCTTCTTTTTGCTTCCCAGCTGCGGCTCGGTGCTGCTGGCCTACCCACCCAACAACTAGTCAGCCTCTCAATCTGGTTGAGTCCGGAAAATGAATTCTAAAAATGGTAATTGGATCCTGCCATTAAATTCAGCAGGTCCCAAGGGAAACCCCTTCTTCCGGGTTTCCCGACCGCAAAACTGCACTCGCCTAACGCCCTACAACCCCCCACCCCCAGCTTCCTCCTGTAAATATCGGGTCCAGTGTGTTTATCCAGTCAGTAGCTGGGATAGGCCCTCCAGTACCTCGCCCAACCACCTTTCATATGTCAGAATTGGTAATGAGGCTGGGCAGGATATTTGGCTGTGACATCACCACAGCCAATGTCTGCACAAATGAGCTTCCAGGAGCAGTCGCCGGATAGGGATAGGGAGAGGAATCCCATCTGATTTGCCTTCCCTTTCTCATGGGACTGAGACCAATCACAGTGCCCCTTCTCCACCCTAGCTGAGATCAGATAATTCAGCACTGAATAGAAATCGAATCTGGGATTTTCCTGGTTAGCATGGCTCGGCTAATTATCTGATAAGCTTGCTGAGCCCCCTGGAGAATGCAACACAATTTTAGTAATGCTATAATGTTTACTATATAGGGGCGATTTAATTGCTGAACTTAACTGCCATTTCATCAGCACCCACAAACTGCAGGAAAACAGTAGATCAAACATTAAGCACTTTGACAACTGTGGGAGGGCAGCCAAATGCAGACGGTGGCACTCCATAGTGTGAGCACCCCAGGTTCCAGTAACTGACATGAACTTGGCCATTGATGATATGGTCTATGATTCTGTTGTTGGGATAAGGGAGCTGTTACAGTTATGTAAAAGCGTTTATTTGCTCTTTGTGGATCTCTGTATAAAAACAGAACTCAGCGTACTTATGGCGATAGGGGTCCCCATTCCAAGTGTAAAAATGTAAGATCAGTGCATTGTGGTTGCTTTGCCAAAACAAAATGTGGAAATAGATTCATTGATTCATATGGCACAGAAGGAGACCATTTAGACCATCATGCCCGTGCCTGCTCTTTGAAAGAGCTATCCAATTAGACCAACCCCGCTGCTCTTTCCCCATAGCTCTGAAAATTTTTGCTTTTCAAGTATATATCTAATTCCCTTTTAAAAGTTATGATTGAATCTGCTTCCACCCTTTCAAACAGTGCATTCCAGATCATAACAATTCGTTGCTTAAAAAATTTTCATCTCCCCTCTGGTTCTTTTGCCAATTATCTTAAATCTGTGTCCTCTGGGTACTGACCCTCCTGCCAGTGGAAACAGTTTTACATTATTTACTCGATCAAAACCCTTCATAATTTTGAACACCTCTATTACATCTCCCGTTAACCTTCTCTGTTCTAAGAAGAACAATCCCAGTTTTTCTAGTCATGCCACATAACTGAAGTCCTTCATGGCTTTTAACAGCTTTATCTTTCTGCATTTGTATTTTAACCTCCAGGACTGTCTGTTCATCCAAACCCTTCAACATCTTTCCATCGAGTGAACACACTTATCTGCAGTACACTGCTTGTTTATCTATCTCTTCCTGAACAATAACGTTCCTTCTTATTGTTTGCCAAACCCTTTCATTCTGTAATCGCGAATTGTGAGATACTGCTCCCTGTGCCCAAGCCCAGATCATCTATATAAACCGGGAATAAAAGTTGACTCAGCACTGACCTCTGGGGTGCACGACTTTCAACCACTCTCCACTTATACTACAAGCCTGGGGAACCACGAGGGAATGGCAGTATAGTGGTTATGTTACTGGATTACTAATCCAGAGGTCTTGACTAATGATCTAAGAGACTTCAGTTCAAATCCTACCACACCATGGGGAATTTAAATCCAGTTAATAAATAAATCTGGAATAAAAAGCTAGTATCAGTAATGGTGACCACGTAACTACTGTAATGTTCAAAGCCCATCTGCTTCACTAATGTCATTTAGGGAAGGACATCTGCTGTCCTTACCTGGTCTGGCCTATATGTGACTCCAGTAAAGTGGGTGACTCTAAACAGCCCTCTGAAATGGCCTAGCAAGCCGCTCAGTTAATGGCAATTAGGGATGGGCAATAAATACTAGCCTTGCCAGTGACACTCATATCCCCTGAATGAATTAAAAAAAGGCTTGAATTATCTAACAAGCGTCATGTAAGATACCTCGTCAAACACTTGCTGAAAATGTGAGCACACGTGTATAAGTGCCTGGACATCTCACATAACTGTTTGTGAAAGCATCCATCCCATAACATTCCAAATAGCATTTTGCAACAGTAAAAATGTTACTATTGCCTATTGATCGAGATCTTATCTGCACTTAACTTGTATCCCTGAACAGACATCAGACCGAGCACAAGTTAGGAGAGGTTACTGAAGATATGCTTGAAGAGTTTGGAAGAGGCTTTTGTAGATGAAGAACGATGTATCAAGGTGTAAAAACAGAAAATGCTGGAAATCTCAGCAGGTCAGACAGCATCTGTGGAGAGAAAGCAGAGTTAACGTTTTGGGTCGATGACCCTTCATCAGAACTGCTATCAAGGTGGATGTGTTTAAGAAGAGAGTTCGAGCAAACAGGGGAATGATGGCTGAAGGGCCAATTGCAGAGTGAGGGAGATTGTAGGCCAGCTTAGGAAAAGCAGAGAGCAGGACTTAAGGGTGTTGTTGAGATAAGGTAAGGTGGGGCCAGGAAGGGATTTATAAACGAAGAGGATTCCAAAAATCAATGCTTGGAGGTCAGCAAGATAGAGATGATAGGTAGATTTTGGATGTTGGATTTGTAAATGGTTGAGGTCCTAAGTCAAGTGAGACATCAAAACTGGAGGTGATAAAGAGTGGATGATACTCTCGGTTTGAGAGACAAGTGATGAGAACATAAGAACATAAGAATTAGGAGCAGGAGTAAGCCATAAGGCCCTTCGAGTCTGCTCTACCATTCAATAAGATTATGGCTGATCTTCAAACTCAGCTCCACTTTCCCACCCAATCCTCTACCTCAGCCTCAAATATACTCAACGGCTCATCTTCCATAGACCTTTGGGACAGAGAATTCCACAGATTCACAATCCTCTGAGTGAAGAAATTCCTTCTCATCTCTATCTCTGTCTTAAATGGCCGACCCCTTATCCTGAGACTGTGCCCCTAGTTCTAGACTCTCCAGCCAGGGGAAACAACCTCTCAGCATCTATCCTGTCAATCCTCTCAGAATCTTGTATGTTTCAATGAGATCACCTCTCATTCTTCTAAACTCCAGAGAGTATAGGCCCATTCTACTCAATCTCTCTTCATAGGATAACCCTCTCAGCCCAGGGATCAATCAAGTGAACCTTTGTTGCACCGCCTCGAAGGCATGTATGTCCTTTCTCAGATAAGGAGACCAAAACTGTGCACAATACTCCAGAGAGACAGTGAAGTAATGTGTTCTTGACTGATTTCTGGGAAATTTGAGGCAATCATAATTCTTTTATGTGATGCACAACATAGGTTTGATGGACCCATGCTTGATATAAACATTTATTTTTATCAATGCCTGCTGGCAATCCTTTGATTATATGCTTTTTGCTACTGGTAGAGAGCCTACTTAAGGTAACATGTTTTGAGTAGATATAATGGGGCAATTTAGTTGAAACTCTTCCCTTGTAACTTTCAACGCACTTGAAAATAAAAGTTAACGTTATAAAACTGCTATAACTGACTACAGTTTCGCAGGTAAACCTCATGATTAATGTTGTCCTTGTTTTGTAGATTTTACAAGTTCAGAGTTCCAGCTTCATTCTCTGGGAGCGCATATTGGGAACTTGGGGGATTGCAGTCAGCACATACTGCAGGATTTCTACCTGTATCACAAGTTCATAAAATCTATCCTTATACCTCTGTTATTTATGATTGACATCTTGAAAATTTACTTCCAAATAATTGCTCCTCTTTCCTTTTCTCTTTATCCCTCCCTAACCGTTCTCTCCGTCATGCCTCCGTCTTCTCCCTGTGGCTGAGGAGCTTCTCCCGGAGTCACAGTGTGGATTTCGTCCACTACAGGGCACAACGGACATGATATTTATGGCACGACAGCTGCAAGAAAAATGCAGGGAACAGCACCAACCCTTGTACCTGGCCTTCTTTGACCTTACAAAGGCCTTTGACACTGTCAACCGCGAGGGACTATGGAGTGTCGTCCTCCGTTTCGGTTGCCCCCAAAAGTTTGTCACCATCCTCCGCCTGCTCCACGACGACATGCAAGCCATGATCCTGACCAACGGATCCATCACAGACCCAATCCACGTCCGGACCAGGGTCAAGCAGGGCTGCATTTACCAACCCTCTTCTCAATCTTCCTCGCTGCAATACTCTACCTCACACTCAACAAGCTCCCCGTTGGAATAGAACTAAACTACAGAACCAGCGGGAACCTGTTCGACCTTCGTTGTCTCCAGGCCAGATCCAAGACCGTCCCAACCTCTGTCAGTGAACTACAATACACGGACGATGCTTGCATCTGCGCACATTCAGAAACTGAACCCCAAGTCATCGTCAATATCTTCACTGAGGCGTATGAAAGCATGGGCCTTACATTAAACGTTCGTAAGACAAAGATCCTCCACCAACCTGACCCCGCCACACAGCACTGCCCCTCCAGTGATCAAGATCGTTGCCGAGAGCATGCAGAAAACAAACGCAGGCAGCGGAAGGAGTGTGCGGCAAAGCAGTCCCACCCACCCTAACCTTCAACGACTGTCTGTCCCACCTGTGACAGAGACTGTAATTCCTGTATTGGACTGTTCAGCCACCTAAGAACTCACTTTTAGAGTGGAAGCAAGTCTTCCTCGATGTTGAGGGACTGCCTATGATGATGAGGTGTATTAAATGCTTGTTTTGGTTTCAAACTGTAATTTGCCCTGATGCAAACCAAAAAAGCAATTTCATCTCTCCTCTCTCGGATACTTGCCCTCCCAAATCCCTATCCCAATCGTTTGTTACTCTTCGACCTTCCTACTCTCCAGCTGTCGTCCCAGGCTGGACTCCCTCCTAGATAAGCCTGCAGCTTCCCTCTGTGCCTCTCTTGGCATCCTACGAAGGGCCCATCGAGGCAATTGTCGCTGCCTCCTTACGAGCAGCAACCCAACTGTCCCATCCTACTCTCTCACCGACCTTCCCGCCACTGAGGGCTAATCTTGCCAATCTTCTCCCCGTTCAACTCACCCCCCACCCCTGGGGCGCGGACCATGTGGACGCTGGTAGTGGGGCAGCCATCACTGACCCTTTCCCCATCTCCCTCCAGAATGTCCGTTCGCTTGCGAACAAGGACCTTCCCATCCATGAGCTTATCGTGGATGATGGCATCGACATCATGGCCCTGACAGAGACTTGGTTGAGGGGCGATGACACCTTACCCTTCAATGAAGCCTCCCCGCCTGGCTATACCTTGCACCACTTGCCCAGTCCAGACCGCTGTGGTGGTAGTGTGGCTCTCATCACCAAATCACACCTTGGTCTGTTCCCCTACTCCTCCGACACTTACCTCTCCTTTGAGCATCTCACCTTATTCCACCCCTCTCACTTCCCATTTTAAATTCTTGTTCTTCATCCACCACCCAAGTACCATACAAATGTTATGACCGATATTTCTTCACTACTTTCCTCCCTCTGCTCCGAACAACTACTCATCCTCAGTGATTTCAACCTCCATCTTAATTCATCATACTCTCTCTCCTCTGAGTTCACCAGCTCCCTATCCTCCCTTAATCTCTCCCTTCACGTAAACTCCCCAATCCATATTCACAGCCACCCCCTCGACCCTGCCATCTCTCATGGCCTCGCTACTCCCATCGTGTCAATCGCAGATAAGGCCATCTCTGACCACTTCCTCATATCGCGCTCCACCCACATCCCCCTTGCACCCCTCCACCCCCTGCCAACCCTACCTCCTCTGTGTCTGACCCTGGAAAAAACCCTCTCCTTACTCTCATACAACTGCACTTATGAACTCCCAACAGTCCAACCTTTGGTCCTCCATTCACCATGACATTTCTGCAGCTACCGATCTGCTCAATCACACCCTCACCACCACCTTTGATGCCCTAATCCTTGTTAAAACAATTACACTCTCTCACCCTGGCCATTCCCCCGGTACAGTCCTGATCTTCTCTCCCTTAAGTCCCAGGGACGCAGACTTGAATGGATATGGTGAACAACTGGTTTAGCCATTACCGCCAGATCTGGCTGGGCCACATAAAGCACTATCAGGTCTTGCTCTCATCTGCCAAAATCGCTCACTATTCCAGAATCATTCTGGAATGTAAAGATAAACCTCAGCTTCGATTCTCCACTGCTAACCATCTTTTTAAATCACTCTTCCCAGTTTCTACCCTCAGCACTGACAATAAGTGTGAGGAGCTCATGGACTTCTTTGTCTCTAAGATTGAGACCATCCGTTCGGCCGCCTCTGCCTCTTCCCTTCTTTCCACTAGCCCACCAGGCCAAACTTCATCTAAGGAGCCCCCTGCCCTAGCCCTGACCTCACATCTTTCTCCAGTTTCTCCCCAATCTGTCCTCATGGCCTTTTCAAGCTCATCCTGTCCATGAGACCCACTTCCTGCTCCCTCGACCCTATTCCCACCAAATTGCTGACCGCCCAACTTCTTTTTCTGACTCCCATGTTAGCAGACATTGTTAACGGTTCTATCTCCTCAGGTATGTCGCCCCGCGCCCCCCTACTCAGATCTACTGTCATCATCCCTCTCCTTCAAAATAACAACCCTCGACCCCTCTGTCCTTGCAAACTACCGCCACATCTCCAATCTCCCTTTCATCTCCAAAGTCCTTGAACGTGTTGTCGCCTCCCAAATCTGTGCCCATCATTCCCGCAATTCCATGTTTGAATCCCTCCAATCCAGTTTCCGTGCCTGCCAATGTACCGAAACAGCTCTCATCAAAGTCACAAATGACATTCTTTGTGACTGTGACAAAGGCAAATTATCTCTCCTCGTCTTTCTCGACTTGTCTGCAGCCTTTGATACAGTTGACCACTGTATCCTTCTCCAACGCCTCTCAACCATCGTCCAGTTGGGTGGGACTGCACTTGCCTGGTTGCATTCTTATCTATCTAATCGTAGCCAGAGAATCATCTGCAACGGCTTCTCTTCCCGCCCCCGCATCGTTACCTTTGGTGTTCCCCAAGAATCTATCCTTGGCCCCCTCCTATTTCTCATCTACATGTTGCCCCTTGACGACATCATCCGAAAACACAGCGTGAGTTTTCACATGTACCCCAATGAAACCCAGCTCTACCTCACTACCACTTCTCTCGACCCCTCCACGGTCTCAATTGTCAGACTGCTTATCCGGCATGAATAGAAATTTTCTCCAATTGAATATAAGGCAAACCGAAGCCATTGTTTTCGGTCCCCGCCACAAAGCCACTGACTCCATCCCGCTCCCCAACTTCTGTCTGAGGCTGAACCAGACTGTTTGCAACCTTGGTGTCATATTTGACCCTGAAAAAAGCTTTCGGCCACATATCCGCACCATAATTAAGACTGTCTATTTCCACCTCCGTAATATCACCCGTCTCCGCCCTTGCATCAGCTCATCCACTGCTGAAGCCCTCATCCATGCCTTCGTTAACTCTAGACTTGACTAATCCAACTCCTTGCTGGCCTCCCACATTCAATCCAACATAAACTAGTGGTGATCCAAAACTCGGCTGCCCGTGTCCTAACTCACACCAAGTCCCGCTCACCCATCACCCCTATGTTCGCTGACCTACATTGGCTCCTGGTTAAGCAATGCCTTAATTTAAAAATTCTCATCCTTGTTTTCAAATCCCTCCATGGCCTCGCCCCTTCCTATCACTGTAATCTTCTGCAGCCCCACAACCCTCCTGAGATGTGTGTGCTCCTCTAATTCTGTTCTCTTGAGCATCCCGGATTATAATCGCTCAAACATTGGTGGTTGTGCCTTCTTTTGCCTCGGCCCGAAGCTCTGGAATTCCCTGCCTAAACCTCTACATCTCTCTACCTCTCTTTCCTCCTTCAAGACATTCCTTAAGACCTACCTCTTTGACCCTCACCCACCCTAATTTCTCCTTTTGTGGTTTAGTATCAAATTTTCTGTCTCATAATACTCCTGTGAAGCACATTGGGACGTTTCACTACGTTAAAGGCGTTATATAATTACAAGTTGTTGTTGTTGTTGTTGAAAAACCAACCCACAAATATATGACTCAATGAAGTGTAAGGTCATCAGTGAGGTCATCAGCTGACTGGTCATGTGACAGCTTGAACCATAAGTAAATATTGATACAATGGCTTTTTGAAATAAAGTTGTTGGCTGCTTTACTATGTAGCTGTTTGGCTTTGTGCTTGACCATGAGGAAAGCGAGGGAGTGTAATTTCAAAACAAGCAACAAAATTCTTTGAAACAAAGTAATTCAAAACCACCAAGATAGAAATGTGAGGCTGCATCGCCTGTGCTCCGAGAGTTAATTTTCACAGGGCAGTGCCCAGTTTCGAGCATGAAGAAAACAATGCAGCCAAAATGCGTGCCAGAACCGGGAGGCCTGTGACCAGCCTGAAATTGTCCTCAGGCCACATCAAAATAACGAGTGCCTCCATGGACAGCTTGCCCTTCTGCTGGTTCAAATTTCAGGCCACCTGCCACGATGGTAAGTTCTGCGGGTGGGAGAAAGAGAGCAGGCAGGGGAGCTGAGCACAGGCTGACATCAGCACCTCAGGAAGGCCGTTGAACCAGAAGCATCCAGCCCGTTCTGGGTCCGCAAATGTCCTCAGCTTTTGTTGCTTAGGTCGCTGAAAAATCCTAAGTGGGGCAAGCCCGACTACTACCCCAATCATTTTAGATCAATTTCGGCAAGCCAGCTTAAAACAAGCTTTAGACCCATCATTAACAGAGGTAAGGGACCCATTGTCTGTTTTAATGTTAAAAGCACTCTCATTTTATGCTCTGCACATACAAGGGCCAATTCGAACTGTCCACACCCTCCCGTTCTTGTTCGTGGGAGGCCTGAACTGGAGGCTGGGCCTCATTAACATTTTTCTGACAAGCTATGGGCACCAAAAGAGCGCCACACTCCAGATCACCGCCAAAAAAACAGACTTTTCCTTGGCCATTTTGTGAGTGGTCTCCAGCAGTGTTTTTAAGGATTGCTGGTTAGCCCACTCACCGAACCAGCATGTAGACATTTGCACCTCTAAATTGCAACTGGAGGCCTATGTATGTCATCGTTCACTGATTTTAAAACTTTAATGGCCTGGAAATCCCGGCCTCCCCGGGACGGTACGGAGTGTGTACGGACCCGGGAAAATATTGGAAAAGCTGGTTTTCAGCGCACAGTGCGCATGCACTGAAAAACGGCTTTTCCGATCTGTTAAGCTGGAGCTTGACAGATGATCCACATCTTGGGAGCGAGGACATTTGCTTGGGCAAGATTGCGGTATTTACCCATTACCTTCAAAATTCTTGCGCCTGAAAAAGCAGGCGCATAGCCTACTTTTACAGGCATGTGTTTAAAAACATATATAAACATAATAAAATGAAATTAAATAAACACATTTTATTGTTTAAAAACTCTGTCCACTAAGGTAAGTTTATTTTTAAACCGAATTACAAAACTTTATTAAAAAAAAAATCAGAAAAATATTGTTTTCTCTAAGGCATTTATTAACTTTAATTTTAATTAATTTTAACTATGTGAGCACTGTTTTTTATTTTTTATTAGCGTGTTTGTTTTTTTTCCCCCATTAATAGCAATGAGAACTCGTAGATACGGAGTTCTTATTGCTGTTAATGGGAAAGCTGTGGAATACAGTACCTGATTGGCTGAGCAGTCACACGTGACTGCACCTTCTGGGAACCTCGAGGACGAGAGCGCGCTTCGCAACGCGAGAAGAGAAGGCCTCCCCAATGGAATCACAGGCTCCTCCCGGACCACCAGGTAAATTCATAGAAATGTTTCAGGTCGGAGACAATTGCCAGCGGAAAGCCTCCGACCAGAATTTCTGGGCCATTATGGCTCCTGCCCATTTCAGGCAGTGCCTGGGCCAGACTGGTGAAGGCCCCAGCCATAATTGTGGCAGGTGAGATCAGAGTAGCGATAGGGTGGTTAGTGCAGCACTACAACGTTAGGGCCACTATGGGCCTATTCCCGTCGGTGGACCAAGTTAAATCAACCCTATAATGTCACATTCTGTCCAGCAATAGCAGCGCAATTGGAAAGCAGTGACAGGATCGGTCCACGTCAGCATGGATTTATGAAGGGGAAATCATGCTTGACAAATCTTCTAGAATTTTTTGAGGATAAGGGAGAACCAGTGGATGTGGTGTATTTGGACTTTCAAAAGGCTTTTGACAAGGTCCCACACAAGAGATTGGTGTGCAAAATTAAAGCACATGGTACTGGGGATAATGTATTGACGTGGATAGAGAACTGGTTGGCAGACAGGAAGCAGAGAGTCGGGATAAACGGGTCCTTTTCAGAATGGCAGGCAGTGACTAGTGGGGTGCCGCAGGGCTCAGTGCTGGGACCCCAGCTATTTACAATATACATTAATGATTTAGATGAAGGAATTGAGTGTAATATCTCCAAGTTTTCAGATGACACTAAGCTGGGTGGCGGTGTGAACTGTGAGGAGGATGCTAAGAAGCTGCAGGGTGACTTGGACAGGTTAGGTGAGTGGGCAAACGAGTGGCAAATGCAGTATAATGTGGATAAATGTGAGGTTATCCACTTTGGTGGCAAAAACACGAAGGCAGAATATTATCTGAATGGCGGCAGATTAGGAAAAGGGGAGGTGCAATGAGACCTGGGTGTCATGGTACATCAGTTTTTAAAAGTTGGCATGCAGGTACAGCAGGTGGTGAAGGCGGCAAATGGTATGTTGGCCTTCATAGCTCGGAGATTTGAGTATAGGAGCAGGGAGGTCTTACTGCAGTTGTACAGGGTCTTAGTGAGGCCTCGCCGGGAATATTGTGTTCAGTTTTGGTCTCCTAATCTGAGGAAGGACATTCTTGCTGTTGAGGGAGTGCAGCGAAGGTTCACCAGACTGATTCCCGGGATGGCAGGACTGACATATGAGGAGAGACTGGATCAACTGGGCCTGTATTCACTGGAGTTTAGAAGGATGAGAGGGGATCTCATAGAAACATATAAAATTCTGACGGGACTGGACAAGTTAGATGCAGGAAGAATGTTCCCGATGTTAGGGAAGTCCAGAACCAGGGGACACAGTCTAAAGATAAGGGGTAAGCCATTTAGGACTGAGATGAGGATAAACTTCTTCACTCAGAGAGTTGTTAACCTGTGGAATTCTCTACCGCAGAGAGTTATTGATGCCAGTTCATTGGATATATTCAAGAGGGAATATGGATATTATGGCTAAAGGGATCAAGGGGTATGGAGAGAAAGCAGTAAAAGGGTACTGAGGTGAATGATCAGCCATGATCTTATTGAATTGTGGTGCAGGCTCGAAGTGCCAAATGGCCTACTCCTGCACTTATTTTCAATGTTTCTATGTTTCTACAGACCCTGTGGTCCTGATCTTATCTTGGAGGTTGGAGGTGGGGAGGGAAGGGGTTTGGGGGATAGGGGGGGCAATTTTGAGGTCGTGAAACCTGAAAGAATGCATTTCCCTCAGGTCCTGTTGAATTTAAGAGCAGGACCTGATGACCATTTGCTGTCTCTGTTTCCTGGCTGCAGCGAGCCAGATTGAGAGGCTGGCTGGCTGTTGGGAGGGTAGACCTTTGGCACAGGCCGCAGGCAGGGAGCACAGAGGAGCTATTGGGCAGGTAAAGAGGAGATCGGTGACCAGGGATGGGTGAAGATCGGGGTCTGGAGCAGAGGGGAGATTGGTGGCCAGAGGGGAGATCGGAAAGGGCCGGGGGGAGATCAGAAGGGTCAGTGGGGGAAGATCGGAAGGGTCGAGGGATAGAGCGGAAGAGTCAGGGGAGAAGATCGGAAGGGTCAAGGGGAGAAGATTGGAAGGGTCAGGGGGGGAGAAGATCGGAAGAGTCGGGGGGGAGAAGATTGGAAGGATCGGGGGGGAAAAGATCGGAAGGGTCGGGGGGGGAGAAGATCGGAAGGGTCCGGTGGGGAGATCAGAAGGGTCGGGATGGAGATCGGAAGGGTCGGGGGGTAGATCATAAGGGTCGGGGGGGGGGGGGGGGGCGGGAGATCGGAAGGGTAGAGTCCAGATTGGCAGGGTCGGTGGCAGGGGGAGGAGAAACAGATCTGAAGGGTCAGAGGAGATCGGAAGGTTCGGCGGGGTGGGGGGAGGTGAGATCAGAAGGGTCGGGGGAGATCGGAAGCATCGGTGGAGATCGGAAGGGTCGAGGGAGAAGAGATCCGAAGGGTCAGAGGGAGGAGAGATTGGAAGGATCGGGAGGGTTGGGAGTGAGGAGTGTCTGATCGCGAGGGGTGGATGAGGCACATAAACTGCACCCAGCAGGTAAGTGGAAAGGCACTTAACTCCTAAATCTAACAGTCCTCACCGACCTTTAGCTGACGGATTTTCCGCAACCTGGAAAACCCGGCCGGCCAGAGTTAAATTAATTGGTGATTAATTCTGAGGCGGCAGCCACATTATAATACCGGAAGTGGGCAGATTGGAGGCGGGTTGAGGATTAAAATTCCCCCTGACATTCTACAGAATGTGCTGAGTCATTTCAATATAAATATTCTGTAAAAGAAAACAGAGATCAAGTATTGAAGTTAATTCAGTCCAATGGAAAACAGTCTACAGCTGACTTACATGCAGGAGCTCCTTGAGGCTGCGCCAATAGGGAGATTGACAACTTCTGTTTGAAAATCATGGCATGGATGCTTACAAAATTGGATCTTTTATCAATTAAAATGTGCTTGAGTAGTGCTTTAGCTTGCCACATTTGGAAGTGAGCAGTGCCAGTTAAAACACCAGCATAGGTGTGGCAAAGGCACAGAGACCTAGAAATTCGATCATGCCATACCCATTTTTAGAGAGCAGAACAGGCACATAAGCCTCCGACATGGAAGGCAGAAAGCGCATGCTCAATTCGAGCTAGAAATGAAGCACCTACCACATTGGATCAGAAATCAAAAGCACACGGCAGAATTATGGAAAACATCAAATAACTTATTCAAATTAGGGTCCTGCATTTGTTGGACAGAATGATCCATGCTGAGCCCAAAGCCTTAAACAAGTTGTTTTTGTGTGAGATTGAATTTCTAGGCCAGAGGCTTTATAATGGATGTTACAGAGGAACTTCTGAAGTAATTCTTACTTTTAGATTCATCACCTGATGAGCTTGCATCCATATTTAATAACAGAGAGATTTGATATAATCCACAAAGACTATGAGCAAGAAGAATCAATGGAGATTACTTTACAGCTGCTGCTGTTTTACCTGGGATGAAATTAAGATTGACAATAAAGTTCCATCCCATAACCTGGATGTGGCTCCTGCATACTCTTCACTTCCTTGCTCTCGTTTTCCATCAGAACACATCCTGGCGTATCATCTTGGTGTCCAGTGGAGGCAGGAGCTCCCAACGGAAGGCTCTCTATTTGGCACTCCTTCCCTGGATCATTGGGGATCGGAGGTGAACAGCGCTGCACAGAGCAGTGGCATCTGACATAGCACTGAGCCGTTTTACTGATATCCGCACTGTGTAGAATTTCTGTGGCCTGGAAGAAATGATACTCTACATGTACGTAGAATGTTAGAGGTTGCAGTTCCCTATTTTGCTATTTAAAGGGGCTGCTCCTCAGCTTCTGGCTCCAGTTTAGTCCCACACTCCTGATCTTTGGCCACATGGTAGGGTGCTGTGGTAAGTGGGAGGACGTTCCTGTGGGTCTGTTCCTGGGCCTGGCTAAAACAGTCATCCACAGATGCAGGATGCGTGGGCCCCACGGGGAGGGTCGCTCTGGCTGCCTGCCGCATTTCATGTGCGGGTAGCCCTGGAGAGGGAACTTCCAGTGCCCACTGGTATGCTCGAGGCCTTCTGCGACCAGTGAGCACTGCAGGACATTCATTATATAATTGATCAAAATAACAAAATATTGATTTGGTTCACATTGAGCTTCTTTTAGTTTGATTGGACCTCGGTTAGATTATTTTTAGTGGTTACCTCCAAAAGGGGGCATTTGTGGTACTGATTTCGGTCTGGTGACTCTGGGGTTTCCCAGTGCCACCTCTACTGGTTGAATAGTATTAGGCCCAACTTGGATGCGCAGATCCAACACTTGTTGTACATACTACTTTTAAAAAAATTTGTTCCGGGATGTAGGCGTTGCTGGCAAGGCCAGCATTTATTTTCCATCCCTAATTGCCCTTGAGAAGGTGGTGGTGAGCTGCCTTTTTGAACCGCTGCAGTCCGTGTGGTAAAGGTACTCCCACAGTGCTGTTAGGGAGGGAGTTCCAGGATCTTGAGCAGCGACGATGAAGAAATTTCCAAGTCAGGATGGTGTGTAACTTCGAGTGGAACCTGCAGGTGATGGTGCTCCCATGCGTCTGCTGCCCTTGTCCTTTTAGGCGGCAGAGGTCATGGGTTTGGGAGGTGCTGCTGAAGAAACTGTGGCAAGTTGCTGCAGTGCATCTTAAAAATGGTACATACTGCAGCCATGGTGCACCGGTGGTGGAGGGAGTGAATGCTGAAGGTGGTAGATGGGGTGCCAATGAAGCAGACTGCTTTGTCTTGGATGGTGTCGAGCTTCTTGAGTGTTGTTGAAGCTGCACTCATCCAAGCAAGTGGAGAGTATTCCATCACACTCCTGACTTGTGCCTTGTAGATGGTGGAAAGGCTTTGGAGAGTCAGAAGGTGAGACGCTTGCCGCAGAATACCCATCCTCTGACCCAGCTCTTGTTGCTACAGTATTTATGTGGCTGGTCCAGTTAAGTTTCTGGTCAATGGTGATCCCCAAGATGTTGATAGTGGGGGATTCAGTGATAGTAATGTCATTGAATATCAAGGGGAGGTGGTTAGATTCTCGCTTGTTGGAGATGGTCATTGCCCAGCACTTGTGTGGCACAAATGTTACTTGCCACTTATCAGCCCAAACCTGAATGTCGTCCATGTCTTGCTGCATGCAGGCATGGACTACTTCATTTTCTGAGGAGTTGCGAATGGAACTGAATACTGTGCAATCATCAGTGAACATCCCCACTTCTGACCTTCTGAGCACCCCTGATTATAATCGCTCAACCATTGGTGACCGTGCCTTCTGTTGCCTAGGCTCCAAGCTCTGGAATTTCCTACCTAAACCTTTCCACCTCTCTTTCCTCCTTCAAGGCGCTCCTTAAAATATATCTCTTTGACCAAGCTTTTGGTCACCTGTGCTAATTTCTACTTATGTGGCTCGGTGTCATATTTTTATCACATAATACTTCTGTGAAGCGCCTTGGAATGTTTCACTGCATTAAAGGCGCTATATAAATACAAGTTGTTGTTGTTATGATGGAGGGAAGGTCATTGATGAGGCAGCTGAAGATGGCTGGGCCGAGGATACTGCCCTGAGGTACTCCTGCAGCAATGTCCTAGGGCTGGGATGATTGACTTCCAACAACCACAGCCATCTTCCATGCCAGGTATGACTCTAGCCAGCGATTTCAATTTTACTAGGGCTCCTTGGTGGCACACTCGGTCAAATGCTGCCTTGATGTCAAGCGCAGTCACTCTCACCTCAACTCTGTAATTCAGCTCTTTTGTCCATGTTTGGACCAAGGCTATAATGAGGTCTGGAGCCGAGTGGTGAAATATCAGTCATGCTTTGAACGTTTTCATGTGGATCATGAAGATACAGAAGTGAAAGCATCTGAAAGCCATCAAATTTGAGGTTTCATCACCTTAACAGGGAAGTTGTGTTTTCAAATTGGCAAAGTTATTTCAAAATACATGACTCATGTCCACTTGAACGCTCAACTCCTCATGATTGTTAAAGGACATACTGTTAAGCAATGCAACTGTGCCTATGTGGATTCTACTGTCATGAACACCCTCATTACAAAATGTGGAGATAGCCTTACACATCACCCTGGTATAATCAAATGTTATACAATCAATTGTAGTCAATTGCTCAGCTGCACATGCAGTATTACTTTCTATCTTCATTCTGGCTTCACTGAACGGCCGAGTGACTTTGCCCCATCTCCTTCTGCACCCTATTTTGTTTGTCGAGTGCATCAGTGACAAGAGGAAAACGTTATTGAGAAATAATACACGCGCCACAACCTCAATTAAATATTTACTGGATGACTAAGTTACTCTATGCTACCAGACCTGTTTATAGCGGGTCTTCTGAGCCATCACTCTTAACAAGTACTGGCAATTTTACATTTGGCTTGCAGTCGGCTCTACAACACCCAGACTTGGGGAACCCGCCAGTACTAACACAATATAAAAGCACCTTTAGAGAGACTTTAATGTTGCCTTTATATTGCACAAGGACCATTCTAGTGCTGCTGGCTGCCAATGTGAGAGTCTGGTACAAGCTGTTGGCAATCCCACGGTAAACTTACCAGATTCCAGGAAGTTGACTTTGGCAAAGCTGCATCAGAGCTGAGCTTTCAGCAACCAGCAGCGCTCGAACCAGCCTCATGCATCGTAAAAGCAGCTTTTGTGAAGATTGTTGCTTTCCAAGGGAGATAAGCTGAAGAGTAACTAGTTCTTAAGTGAGCATTCTAGATGTATGTTAAAAATAAATGCTGCCTTATGCTGTGTGGTATGTTGCCAAGTTCTGATGCTGCATTGTTGCATTGTTTAATTTATAAATAAATATTGTACAAGTGTAGTTTGGTGTGATATTTCCAGATTTAAATTGATAGACGGAGTGGGAAACCTGTGTAAATTCTAGTATGTGGTGTTGCTTACCATTGGTCAACAAAGCCTATGCAACTATATGCTATACACTCCCAGATTACACAAGGAACATGACTCACTCAAGGGGAGTCCAGTGCAAACCTTCAAAGAAAAAAGAGTGCTTTAGAGCCTGAGCATTACCATTCCTCACCCTGATAAGTACAAAGTTCACAAAAAGAAACTACTGAGAATGGTAAATTGCTGTGTCACAGTCACACAGCTATTGTGGCAATTAGCAAGAAAAATGGCACTTGGTTCAGAGGGTGGAAACATCAAACTGCACTTGATGCCCTAAAGAACCAATTAATGAAGAACGCAGTGATTTTGATGGAGTCCAAATGACTGACGTTAAATGGATGCAAGTCCACATGTTTAAAGATGCCCATTTCAAGATAGGGAACTAACGCTGCTTTTGTCTTGTTCTTTTTCCGCCAGCTACCAATGTAAGTGTCGAACATGATTGATGACAGCCAAAGCTAAACATTTCTATAAACTGGCAGACTGCAAGACCCATTTTTTACTGGGCCATCCCAACCGCTGACAGTCTTTCTCTCGACAGTAACCACATGGTTCCCACAACAGCATGATCTGGTCATATGTATACATATGCGGCGATTCCCTATAGTGGCATCATAACATCACTTGTTGCTGTTGTTAAAAGCCAGTAGTTGTGCATTTAAGACATATGTGCTGGAGAGTGATGCTGCTTGGTTGCTCTTGCAAGATCTGGCCTGCAACATTAAAGCTACTAGAGGGCAATTAAACAATGTTACTCACAAACAGAAAGTGAAATTTGAACCATTACATGGAGTTAGGAACACTTTCATTTATACCTCTATGGTGCTCTGCTTATAACTGTCACTGACACAAAAAGTTAGAGCAGATTTACAAAACCGTCAGCTTACATAGTTTCAAGGTTGTCTACAAAGTGGGTGAAAACAATCTAACAATCAAGACATCATTCTGATCAAACCCAGCTAACAGTGGAATCGAAAAAGAATACAAAATATATTAATTTAATTGCCACCAATGCAATCTGCTAAACAATGAGTCTGTAGGAAATCTAATGTGAGAAAATTAGATATCCTATAGTGCAGTCATTGGTAGATTCAATCAAAACTAGGAACTGGTCTTAAACTAGCATCACTGATAACAAAGGGATAGATGTGGAAACACTTGAGCATTTTTCAATTAACAACTTTACCAAATTATGGCATTTTTCCATGGGGTTCTGGATTCTAATTTTTTATGCAGATGTGAGCATTAGCCTTAACCCCTTAGGCAAACAATGCGAAAATAATTATTCTGAGTAAATCTTTGTGTCCTTTCTACCCTTCTGATTCTAGTTTTTTTAGCTAACCCATTCTAGATCACTGTTATAGTTGAGTCTAACTCCCTTGAACTTGCATTTATAGATAAAGCCTTTTACATGCTTGGGACATCCCAACCTAGTATCATCACTAACCTTGATATCTTGAAAACCTTTCAGTAACATACTCAGGATAATGAACATGAAAACTTTTCTGTCAATTACTTTATTCATTATAATTACCCTGTGCTTCCATGGGACAATTTCTCCCATTTATGAAAAGCAGCAAAGCATCACAGTGAATTCCAGGAACAGACGATTACTTTAAAAATCTGAAAACTGCATCCACGCCAAGCTACGCTTCATCATTATAAGTGTCCATGACTACAGATGTCATTAGTATCTGAAAGAGAAAGGCAAAAGATAGATTGGATAAAGTTTGCTTGACATAAAAAGGAGGAACCTTAACACAAAGTAATAGATGGCAAGTCTATTGCATTCTGCATTGGTTTATTGGTAAGAAGCTAACAGCATCATGAGGTCACTGTCAGATAAGGAAATGATGGAACCTCGGATTAGTTGAAACAAGGAAGAATACAGAACATGGGAAACAGATGGCCATGACCACAGTAACAGCTTGCGCTAGGAGTAAGACACTTCATGATTTACTACTCGAAACAAGGTTAGGGAATCCCCAAAATCTGTGCATGCGAACAAGGACTTAGAGTTGGAGGAGAAGATCAAAAAAGTATTCATGCATCAGGCATGCAGTAAAAGGTGAATATAACAACAACTTGTATTTATATAGTGCCTTTAGTAGGTGCTTCATCGGAGTATTATAAGATCAAAAAATTGACACCAAACCACATAAGGAGAAATTAGGGCAGATGACCAAAAGCTTGGTCAAAGAGGTAGGTTTTAAGGAGCATCTTAAAGGAAGAAAGAGAGGTAAAGCGGTGGAGAGGTTTAGGCAGGCAATTCCAGAGCTTAGGGCCCATGCAACAGAAGGCACAATCACCAATGGTTGAGAGATTATGATCAGGAATGTTCAAGAGGGCAGAATTGAAGAGCGCAGATATCTCGGAGGATTGTGGGGCTGGAGGAGATTACAGAGATAGGAAGGGGCAAGGCCATGAAGGGATTTGAAAATAAGGATGAGAATTTTGAAATCGAGGCATTGCTTAAACAGGAGCCAATGTAGGTCAGCGAGCACAGGGGTGATGGATGAACAGGACTTGGTGCCAGTTAGTATACGGGCAGCTAAGTTTTGGATGACCTCAAGTTTACATAAGATTGAAGATGGGAGGCCAGCCAGGAGTGCGTTGGAATAGCCAAGTCTAGAGGTAACAAAGGCATGGATGAGGGTTTCAGCAGCGGATGAGCTGAGGCAAGGTGGAGACATTAGGGGCTAGAATCTCCACTTTTGTGCTTATCGCTCAAAAATGGGTGTTATTTCCGCTGTGGGCATTAAAAAAGGGTTTTCAGATCATCGGCTTCTCGCCCATTCTCAAAACACCTAGATCCATTTTTGAAAATGGGCATTACTGCGAGCGATATCAAATGGGTGGTAGCGTTAAATTTTTTTGACCTTCTGCCGTAAAGTGTGGCCATCCTTAGCAATGCTAGATTCCCGTGATTCTGGAGGTCAAGGGTCATCATGATATGCATAGAAGAAGAGACAGAGAGAGAGGGAGCTCAGAGGCACTGAAAGCTTGTGTGGCTGTGGTGTGTGCTTGTCTGGCTGTTGTGAGAGGCACGATGGGGATTTACCAGTAGCAAGAAGCCTACTTAGCATCAACAACATAGTTGGCATTGAGTTTTTGTCCAACAAATAAGATATAACATGGAAGGGATGGAGGAGGCCCTGGAGCTGATAGCCAGGAACACTGAGCATCGCCTGAGGATCTCCTCGGCCAGGCGGCTTGGAGTCAGGAGGGAAGGGGAAGGGGTAGAAGTGGGGAGGAGAAGCGAGGAGGGGGGGGGGGGGGGAAGGATTGGTTTGTACAGAAATACTAATGATTTCAGACTAATGTTCGGTTTAAATGTTTTTTTATTTAACAAAACCTTGTAGCACATTGGCTCAGACAGCTGCACCATTACACGCTGGTGATTCCTTTACATCAAAGGGTATAATCACACTTAACTTCAATCAAATTAAACTTTAACTGTCACCAAGGTGATGCCCACCATTGATGTATCACCTGCACACCCAGCAGTGTGTCAGCCTTGTTAATAACACCAACGTTCTTTCAGGCAAAGCGATCATTGATCAACTCCTGATGTAAGGCTCTTGCAGCTATCATGAGACCAGGCAGTCTACAGGAGGGTGGGGGCATAGCTTCAGCATCAGCCTGATTGTCTGGGCCGATGTCAACGTCTGCCTCCTCGTCCTCCTCTTCCTCTCTCTGGTGAGATGGACTGTCAGACTCATCAGGCAATTCTTGTCCGCTCCTGATAGCCAAGTTGTGCAGCATGGAGCACACCATCATGAATTAAGCAATCTGCTCAGGGTGGTATTGAAACTCGCCTCCTGAGTGGTCCAGGCATCTAAAGTGCTGCTTTAACACTCCAATGGTTTTCTCCATGATATTGTGAGTTGCTCTGTGGCTCTCATTGTATCGCCTCTCGGCTTCGGTGTGGGTGTCACGCAGGGGGGTCATCAGCTAGATGGCGAGGCCACATCCTTTGTCGCCAAGCATCCAGCATTGACCTTGTGGCTCATTGTTAAACAAGTCAGATATAGTGCTCTCACGCAGGATGTGAGCATCATGGATGCTGCCCAGAAATTGAGTATTCACTGCCAATATAATTTGCTGGTGGTCGACAACCAATTGTACATTCAAGGAGTGGAATCCCTTGCTGTTCCTGAAAACCTCAGCATCCTGAAAAGGTGCCCGCATCACGATGTGCGTACAGTCTATTGCTCCCTGCACCTTGGGGAAGTTTGCAATTCTGGAGAATCCTCGAACCCTCTCACTCTGTGCCTCCCTGGTCATAGGAAATCTGATCAAGTCCCTCCTGCATGCATACAGGGCTTCAGCGACCTGTCTAATGCATGCTGAGAAAGTACACAAATGTCACCAGCTGTGGCCTGAAAAGAACCCGAGGCATAGAACAACAGTGCTGCGGTGACTTTGACCTCGACAGACAGTGCAGTATTGATGGTGCTGGCAGGCTGCAGATCTGCCCTTATCAGCTGGCATACCTCAGTGATAACCTCTTTGTGGAAGCGCAGTCTTCAAAGGCAGGTGGTGTCGGGCAAGTCGAGGTAAGAATGCTTCTCCTTGTACTTGCAGGGGATATAACGTTTGGTCCTCCTCATCTGTCTGTCACTTCAGTCATTTGGCACATAATGCAGTGGAGCGTTCCTTCGGTGATGTCGAGTCTGCTGCATGTAATTGTTCAGTAAGAGAGGGTGAGAAAGGACAGGCCCCATTGCAGTAGCTCTCTGTTTTCCACCGATTGGTCACAAACAAAGAATGCCCTGACGAAAACACTCTTCAATTCCAATCGGTCACAGTATGGTCAAGATGTTTTTACAGATGTTCACATCAACTCCAACGACCTGCAGAGTACATCTGAACTCCGCCGAGGTTGAAGCACAGCAGCCTTTTAAAGGACACGACATGTGATCTAGAACATGGCGTCCATAAACCTGTGATTCATTCCGGTTAGTTCCACTTTTTCTGGGCAGTTTTTTGGGCAGGCAATATTGTGGGCGATATGTGTGCGGGGTGGTGAAATTGACGGTGGGCGATTTCATGGCCGCTAGTTTCAGCAAATATGCTCTATACGACAAAAAAAATGGGCGGGCGGTATTATTGAATCTTGGCGTTAAATCCCTGCGGAAAGTAACGCTGGCCGATATTATGGGCGTTGAATTCACCCATTCTGCTGATTCCGCCCAAAAAAAGTGGGCGGGCGGTAATATTTTTTCCCGGCGTTAACCACATGGGGAAAGTAACGCTCGGCGATAAGTTTCCGAAAAATGCCCGCCAGTTTCCATTTTGTGCCAAAATGGCCGATATATGGGCGTTATACGTCATTTCAGCAGTAAAATGGGCGTTAAGTGGGCGTTAAGCAGGCAAAAACAGTGGAGGTTCTAGCCCGAGGTGTTTGGCTCTCCTCGGGGCTGCAGTCAATGGTAAGAAACTATCGCCTAAAAAGATAGATGATGTCAAGAAGCAAACCACTCGAAGACCACGGGGGAGATCAACCCTCCGTCCTCAGCGCTGAAACTCTCCATACAAAGATTGTATTATGATTAACTGTTTGTTGCTCAAAATCAAACGTTAATAAAAATATTGCTAAAATTTACCAAGAAAGTTGACTTGTGTCTATGACTGATAGTCCCTCTGTGTCTGACCCAAAAAGTCTGAGAAAAAAAGTATATAAGGCATAGATTTTATTGGGTCCTTTTAATCGAGCAATTGGTTTGAAGCTCAGCTCTGGGTTGAACAGCTTGGTTCTGCCTGAGTGAGCAAACAGGAAGAGGATGGAGCCAATGGAAAGGGAGAAGAGATTTAGAAATCAGCTGTAAATGATGGCTTTGATCTCCCTGATGTTCAATTGGAAGAATTCCTGGCTCATCCATAACTTAATGTCAGACAGATAGTCTGATAGCACAGTGCCGGTTGTGGGATTCAGGGACATGGTGGAGAGGCAGAGCTGGGTGTCATCCTCATTCGTCACCAAACTGACTATGTGCATACAGAAAATATCACTGAAGAGTAGCATGTAAATGAGGAAGAGGAAGTATTGACGACCTCCGGGGGTGATCATGTGAGGGTTGAAGGAGAAGCATTGCTGCAAATGCACAGGTGGTTTTGTGTAGCAGTTGCAATCACAGAGGATATTGTTAGTGACTTTAACCAGTTTTTATGCTTTGAGCAAGGTGGAAACCTAGACGGAGGGATTTGAACAGGGAGGGAAGGGAAGTGATGAGCACAAACTTGGGGAACAATGATTTGCTCAAGGACTTCAGTGAGGGAAGGAAGGCTATGAATGGAATGATAATTGGAAGTGACAGACAAGTCAAAGGTGGTCTTTTTGAAAAAGGGATTGCTGAGTTTTAACATGGAAATTGAAAACACCTGAGAAAAGTTAACTGTTATCAATGTTGATCAGCATTGGGACCAGAAAAAGTAACTGAGTTCATAACACAAGAGGAAAACAAGATGATATGGTCCTGAATTATTAATGGTAGAGAACCCTTTAAGTCATTCAATGCAGCACCATAGTTAACCAGATCTCCAGTCGCATGGTTTTACAGCAATAGGGAAGTTATGAACACAGTGTGATGCAGGAAGTGTGATAATGACAGGAAATGTACTCTATCCACAAGGACTTACATTTTTAATATATTGTAGATAGACAGATTGGCTTCATAGTCATTGCTCAATGAAAATGACAGTTGTATCTCTATTTGTAAAATTCTCAAACAGATAGAAATGCCCCAGAACATTACCCCAAAAGGTAAATTAAGTGACAAACGCAGTATCTGCTTCAAGATCATCAAGTCTGAATGAGATTATCTTATAATTGCTAACAGAAAAATATCTATCAAGTTGCTGCATTTACTGAATTAGCAACGCACAGCTGAAAATTGAACATTTCAAAAAAGGGGATGTAATGTTAATATTTTCCAACTCCAATTCATTTAGCACTCTGTCACTTATATCCATACATTGGGTTCAATTTCCACCAGTGATTTGCGCCATTTTTTTGGCATGGGCTGCTTTTTTTGGCGTAAGTTAAAAAATTAAAGTTTCCCCAAGGAATGTGCGTCAACATAACTTAGTTAGTTATGATTTTTTTAGGTTTGGTTTTTTTTGCGTCGTAGGGGGCTGATGTCTGCATCAGTTTTTCTCAATTATGTAAGTTTGCCCCCAAAAAATGTCTCCTAGGTCGACGTATGTGACCATTCCCAAAAAGCCTTCTGGTGAGTTAAGAAAAACCAGCGCTCATTGAAAAATCAGCACAGAAAGACACCGTTGTTTTTCAGCGAAGTTTTGGAGGGAGCGAAGAATACTTAAATATGCATAATATAGATTAATTTTTTTTTTACCTTATAACGCAGTAAATGGAAGTTTGATGGAATTCTGTATGTTTTCATTTTTTTTCAAACTGAAACGCCACCACCGAACATCTGCAAACAGGGCTCTAGGGTCGGGGTGTCGGCCAGCAGAATTGGTCCCGTGCCCGGACACAAGGGAAGGCATACGGAAGGCATCAGAAGCCTGCGTTATCCATCAAATCAAGCCCAGGTGGATGGGGGGCTGTGGAAGGCATCTGGAAGGCATCAGAAGCCTGCACTATGCATCAAATGTAGCCCAGAGGGGTTGGGGGGTTCCTGATCACTGCGTCTGCTCAGACCTGGGTGTGGTCCAAACAGGCCTTGTGGGGAGAGAGAACCTTATCCTGCCTGCCTGCCGTTTTGAGCTTCTTGAAAAGGTAAAATTTAAGCATGGGGGCAATAGTGACAATGCCATACCTTGTGCAAGCCTTTTGCATGATGGTGCTGTGGAAGAATCAATTGATTCGACGTCATCGCATGAGAATTCTCAGAGCCTGTAGGGTGATAGGCAAGAGGCCTTATCCACATTGCGTATATCGAGACAGGCGTTCGTACCTGCAGCTGAGTGATGCAGACTGTGTCAGAAGGCTGCATTTCCGCAAAGAAGTTGTAACTGAGATCTGTGAGTTCGTAAAAGCAGACCTGCAACCTAGAAGCATTAGGAGGGCTGCTTTGTCAGTTGAAGTGAAGGTTACAGCTGCACTTTCATTCTATGCCTCCCGATCGTTCCAAGCTACAACTGGGGATGTGTGCACCATTTCTCAACATGCAACACATGTCTGCATTCGGCAGGTGACTGCTGCACTAGATGCCCGAAGGAATAACGACATAAAGTTCTCCATGACCGCCCAGGCAATGTGTGACAGGGCTGTGGGCCTCTCCAGGATTGTTGGCTTCCCAAAGGTACAGGGCTGCATTGATTGTACCCACATCACCTTGCAAGCACCTTGGAAGATTCTGAGATGTACAGAAATAGAAAAGGCTTCCACTCCATTAATGTGCAGCTCATGTATGACGACATGTATCGCATCACGTCAAAAACATCCTTTTTTTTGCGCACGCGCTGAAGGGACGGCATTATTTTTTCGGCACAGACATTAGGCTCCATCCGCTGAGGCTACAGGACAGGCTGCGTGGCGCCAATTTAAAAAATAGAACGGAGGAAACTTGGCACATTTATTTTTGGAGTCGTTGTGGCCTAGAAAAACGGGTGTAACTCTGGCAATACGCCAAAAAACGGCTTTGGGCAAAATTGAGCCCAAAGTCTGCACAACTATCAGCAACCTCCATGGATTTCTGCCTCCCATTAAATCAATTTCAAAATCCTCGGCCTCATTTCTAAATCCCTCCCTAGACGTGCTGTCCCTACCTCTGCAGTCTTCATCTGTCCTTTCTCTATGAATCACTGCCTTCTTGAGGCGGTGAGAATACTACAAAAAGTGGGAGCGAGAACAGCGATGAGGCTGATTAGCACCAGAGGTACGAAAAAAGGTTAAAAATCTTGAACTCTTCACCCTTGAGAGAGAAACTGATAGAGGCATATGCTACTAAGTGGAACAAAAAAGGTTAAACTTAAGCACCATTTCAAGTTAAATCATGACCGCATGACGAGGGGCGGGCAAACAAAAGGCAAGTTCAGGACTGATGTCAGGAAACACTTCCTCGCAGGGAGAGTGATTAATAACTGGAATTTTTTCATCTCATAACACTCCTGCAACGTGCCTTGGAATGTTTTACTACATTAAAGGCGCTATATAAATACAAGTTGTTGTTGAATGGTCTTCTGGACAGGGTAGTGGAAGCAAAAACTCTGGAGTCATTTAAGTTTAACCTTTTTTGTTCCACTTAGTAGCATAGGCTTCTATAAATGTCTCTTTCCAGGGTGAGGAGTCCAAGATTTTTAACCTTTCCTCATACCTCTGGTGCTAATCAGCCTCATTCGACATTCGACGTCACAGGAAAGCAGGGAAGTGATCGGTTGGTGAGATTCTCTCTCTTTTCTTGGGCATTGCTTTAAATTAAGGGCCGGGATTAAAACTATATTTAATTCATTAAATACATTATGGATGGCAGGGCAGTGTGTTACTGCTGCAACATGTGGAAGCTGGTGGACACCATGGAGGTCCATTGCGACCACATCTGCAGCAAATGTCTGCAGCTCGAGGCAGTCGCACCAATTAGATTCATTCATTCAAATTTGCTCCGTGGTCAGGGACAGGAGGGTGTGATGACAAGTGAGGAAGTTATGGGGACCCAGGATGTAGTGATAGAAGGGCGTCAGCCCTTGCTCTTGTCCAACAGGTTCGAGGCTCTTACTCCCTGTGTGGAAGAGAGCAGGGACTGCAGGGAGGATGAGCAAACTGACCACAGCACCATGGTACAGGGGGGCCATTCAAGTGGGGGGAGTAAAAAGAAACGTCGCAGTGGTAGGGGACAGTATCATTGGGGGTATAGATACATCTCTCTGCAGCCGAGAGCGTGAATCCTGAAGGCTGTGTTCAGTGCCAGGGTTAAGAACATTTCCTCATGGCTGGAGAGGAACTTGGAGTGGGAGGGGGAAGATCCAGTTGTCGTGGTCCACGTGGGTACTAACGACATAGGTAGGACAAAGAAAGAGATTCTGCTGAGGGATTGTGAGCAGCTAGGGACAAAATTAAACAGCAGAACCACAAAGGTAATAATCTCTGGATTACTACCTGAGCCACGAGCAAATTTGCATATAGTAAATAAGATCAGAGAGTTAAACACGTGGCTCAAAGACGGGTGTGGGAGAAATTGGGGTTTGGGTCATGGGGCACTGGCACCAGTACTGGGGTAAGAGGGAGCTGTTCTATTGGGACAGGCTCCACTTGAACTGTGCTGGGACGAATGTCCTGGCGAATCGAATAATTGGGGCTGTAGATAGGGCTTTAAACTAACTGGTGCGGGGGAGGATTCAGGTGAGCGGGAATTTAATAAATCAAAGAGCAAACAGAAGGCAATAGAGCAGGGTAGCGGTGGGGGAAATGATAACCAGAGCGTGACAGGAAGGGACAGAATGTATAAACATAAAAGTGTATCAGAAAGTGGGGTCAAAGTAGGGAAAAATGGTTAAACAAAAACGTAAAAGCTCTTTATCTGAATGCACGCAACATTCGTAACAAAATAGATGAGTTGATGGCACAAATAGATATAAATGGGTATAATCTGATAGCCAATACAGAGATGTGGTTGCAAGGTGACCAAGGATGAGAACTAAATATTATGGGATATTTGACAATTCGGAAAGACAGACAGAAAGGAAAAGGAGGTGGGGTAGCTCTATTAATAAAGGATAAGATCAGTGCGGTAGTGAGAAATAATATTGGCTCAGAAGATCAAGATGTAGAATCAGTTTGGATGGAAATCAGGAATAATAAGGGGAAAAAGTCACTGGTGGGCGTAGTCTATAGGCTCCCTAACAGTAGTTACACTGTAGGACGGAGTAATAGTAAAGGCTTGTAAAAAAGGAACGGCAATAATCATGGGCGATTTTAATTTTCATATTGATTGGACATATCAAATTGGCCAAGGTAGCCTTGAGGAAGAGTACATAGAGTGTATCTGGATAGTTTCAGAACCAACCAGGGAGCAGGCTATCTTAGATCTGGTACGGTGTAATGAGACAAGATTAATAAATGAACTCCTAGTAAAGGATCCTCTAGGAAAGAGTGATCATAGCATGGTTGAATTTCAAATTTAGTTGGAGGGTGCGAAAGCTGGATCTCAAACCAGTGTCCTAAGCTTAAATAAAGGAGACTATAAAGGTATGAGGGCAGAGTTGACTAAAGTGGACTGTGAAAATAGATTAAAGTGTGGGATGATTGTTGAGCAGTGGTGGACATTTAAGGAGATATCTCATAACTCTCAACAAAATATATTCCAATGAGAAGGAAAGACTTTAAAAGAAGGGATAACCATCCATGGCTAACTAAGGAAATAAAAGATGGTATCAAATTGAAAACAATGGCATACAAAGTGGCCAAGATTAGTGGGAGGCCAGAGGATTGGGAAACTTTTAAAAACCAGCTAAAGAACGACTAAAAAAATAATAAAGAGAGGGAAGTTAGATTATGAAAGTAAACTAGCAAGAAATATAAAAACAGATAGTAAGAGTTTCTACAGGCATATAAAAAGTAAAAGAGTGGCTAAAGTAAATGTTGATCCTTTAGAGGATGAGAGTGGGGAATTAGTAATGGGGAACAGGGAAATGGCAGAGACACTAAAAAACATTCCAATAATGGATTATCAAGGGGCTAAAGGGAGGGAGGAACTTAAAACTATCACTAAATAAGTAGTACTCGGTAAAATAATGGGACTAAAGGTGGACAAGTCCCCTGGACCTTATGGCTTGCACCCTAGGGTCTTCAGAGAAGTGGCTGCAGAGATAGTGGATGCATTGGTTGTAATCTACCAAAATTCCCTGGATTCTGGGGAGAATCCAGCGGATTGCAAAACCGCAAATGTAACAGCCTTATTTGAAAAAGGAGGCAGACAGAAAGCAGGAAAGCAGATCATTTAGTCTTACATCTGCCATTGGGAAAATGCTGGAGTCCATTATTAAGGAAGCAGTAGCAGGACATTTGGAAAAGCATAATTCAGTCAAGCAGAGTCAGCATGGTTTTATGAAAGGGAAATCATGTTTGACAAATTTGCTCGAGTGCTTTGAGGATGCAACGAGCAGGGTAGATAAGGGGGAACTAGTGGATGTGGTGTATTTGGATTTTCAGAAGGCATTCGATAAGGTGCCATATAAGAGGTTACTGCACAAGATAAAAGCTCACGGGGTTGGGGGTAATATATTAGTATGGATAGAGGATTAGTTAACTGACAGAAAAGAGTCGGGATAAATGGGCCATTTTCCAGTTGGCAAACAATAACTAGTGGGGGGCCTCATCTATTTACAATCTATATTAATGACTTGGATGAAGGGACCAAGTGTAATGTAGCCAGGTTTGCTGATGAAACAAAGATGGGCGGGAAAGCAAGTTGTGAGGAGGACGCAAAAAATCTGCAAAGGGATATAGACAGGCTAAGTGAGTGGGCAAAAAATTGGTAGATGGAGTATAATGTGGGAAAGTGTGAGGTTATCTACTTAGACAGAAAAAAGAAAAAAAAATATTTAAATGGAGAGATATTAGAAAATTCTGCAGTACAGAGAGACTCGGGGGTCCTTGTGCATGAAACACAAAAAGTGAGTATGCAGGTACAGCAAGAAATCAGGAAGGCAAATTGAATGTTGGACTTTATTGCAAGGGGCTTGGAGTATAAAAGCAGAGAAGTCCTGCTACAACTGTACAGGGTATTGGTGAGGCCATACCTAGAGTACAGTTTTGGTCTCTTTATTTAAGAAAGGATATACTTGCATTGGAGGCAGTTCAGAGAAGGTTCACTGGGTTGGTTGCGGAGATGAGGGGGTTTGACTTATGAGGAAAGGTTGAGTAGGTGGGTCTATACTCATTGGAGTTCAGAAAAATGAGAGGTGATCTTATTGAAACATATAGGATAATGAGGGGGCTCGACAAGGTAGATGCAAAGAGGATATTTCCACTCATGGGGAATCTAGAACTAGGAGGGCATAGTTTCAGAATAAGGGGTCGCCCATTCAAAACTGAGATGAGGAGGAATTTCTTCTCTCAGTGGGTTGTAAATCTGTAGAATTCTTTACCCCAGAGAGCTGTGGAAGCTGGGTCATTGAATATATTTAAGGCAGAGAGAGACAGATTTTTGAGCAATAAGAGAATAAAGGGTTATGGGGAGCCAGCAGGGAAGTGGAGCTGAGTCCATGATCAGATCAGCCATGATCTTATTGAATGGTGGAGCAGGCTCGAGGGGCCAAATGGCCTACTCCTGCTCCTATTTCTTATGTTCTTATAGGATGCTGTAATGGGAGGAATACTGTAGGTTTCAACAGAGGATGGGCTCTCTTATCTGTGCTTAATTTTGTGATTTTCAGGTTTTACTATTTACAGCACAATCATAAACATATGTAAACAATGGCAGCAATTGTCCCCTCAAATAAGCACCAAGATCAAAGCTTCATTATGAGGAATATCGAGGAAGAAAGTGGCTAGGTCCCTCCCAATATCTGGGTGCTAAATTGGTGGATGAATTTTGGGCAGCGGTATCCCACACCCTAACCTGCCCCCTGCCAGAAGCTGCCAAGTTAGAAGCCAGCGACATTTGAGTTTCCAAAGCACCCATCTGAGAGTGGTATATTCAAGGAACCTATCAGGGGCCTAACGCCTCCCAAATTCTGCAGAAACTGGGCAGAGTTGCTGGTGAAAAGGTAATTTTTAAAAAAGCTTAATGCAGAGCCAGGAGGAGTAAGAATGGTCCTGTGGGTTGGTTTGGAGTCCGAGCCGGATAATTGTACAAAGGCCCCGATCAGCAAGTTGCATTGGGATGCCCGACTGGCGGGTTTTATGGAAATGAGGCTCAAGGCTCAATTTGGAGCCAGCCTCGGGGCAACGTCTTCAGACAAGCGGTCCTAGCATGCCTCCCACTCCATGCCACTGTTTCTTATTTAGGAAGGCATAGATTGCTGCTCTGTATTCTATCAATGTGGATTGCAGGAAAATAACCAAAATACAGGTCTCCTGCCTCTGCAAGGAATGTGTCTAACGCCGGTCACTGAGCTTAGGTTCAAGAGATTCAATTCAGAGAATACCAGGAAAGATGTGAACCTCCTGATTATGTGCAGAGAAAGCGGGGCCATCAAAGTGAACAAAGACGTGCTTGTTTTATTCTAGCAAGAATAAAATGTCCTTTGTTTACAGTCACTAGTAGATGCTCAATCACCTGATTTCCTTTTTCCAGTTTCGGTTTTCAATTCTAATAAAGTATAACCTGAGTTAGTAATCACAACGGTTGCTTTTCATTCCAGAAAGAATATCAGAAGTTCTCTAATTTCCAGTTATTCATGCTAATAAGATAATTGAGCTCAATTGATACCAATGCCATATAAAGAGTGTCACACACACAGATTAATCATTGGTTAACACCAAAAATTTTACTGGAACAATTACTACTCTGTAAAGAAAAAAGTGACTAATTACAACTTTACATGATCTTTGCTCCAAACACAGCTGAAGATTGGAATAGAGCTTGTAACATTCAACACTGAAAACACACCGATTGTACAACACAACAACGCATCTCATTTCTAAAGTAACATTATAAATACAATCTAAAAAATGCCACAATAATCCTATACATTACAGATGGCATGATTTGCCCACAGATGGCAGTTTAATGGGATGTTTTAGGTGTTGGCTGTTGAACTGCAAAGTGCCTTCAGCTAACGCTATTCATTCTGGTCTAATTAAACTTGTTACTTCTCTCCTTTATAAATCCTTAAAATAAAAGTCTTGCCCTCTACACCTGTCTGTCTGTTGCTACATTCAAAAATTAGATCACGGTAATATATTTTGCATTGTAAGAACATGTCACTCAGTGAAGCTGGTACATGAAGGGCAGAATGTCAGAAGCCTCAAGGAGCACATTTTGGAGATTGTCGAGATTGCACTGATATTACTACCAGTGTAAACTCTACCCCTATATTACTCACAACAGCATGTTTAACAACAAATGTTAACATTCTTACAGAGCCGTCATAAGTATACACACAGTCACTAGCACAACCATTATAGTGATGTGGTTTCACCAAAGTCATCCTTAATATGACAATCGCTACATTTAACAGGATCTGGTTTTGTATTGAGGATTGTGACTCAATTACTGCATTACGGTTTAAATCAGCAGTAAGACTCAAATCATTTATGAGTGACTCAGAAATTAAGGAAAATACTTAATAACCTGTAATATTATCTGAGGCAAAAGCAAAATACTGCAGATGCTGGAATCTGGAATAAAAACAGAAAATGCTGGAAATCTCAGTGGGTCAGGCAGCATCTGTGGAGAGAAAGTAGAGTTAACATTTAGGTCGATGACCCTATTATCTGATAGTCTGACCATTTAACTTTATGGTTTACATTTCTGTTATACAGCTAATAGCAGGAAAATTAATCTACTGATAGCTGGGGATAGAATTTATGGACGGGGCAGCCTTTATAAAAATGAGTGGGAATTTTTTGATCTTCATTCAGCATCCTTCAAAGTATTTCAAGGTTAGAAATATGATATAGCAATATTTTACCTTTTTTAAGCAAGAGGAGATGCTATTAAATTATATATTATAGTTTTAAATAAGAGAGAGAGAATAACTTGTCACTGTTTTGAGGCGTTTATCATCCTGGGTATGTGAGAAGGACTTTGTCAACTTATAATGCTTTCTTCCTGTAGCCTGGCTCCATTTTGTCAGAATTTGTCGTCAAATGTGAAATTTAACATAGATCATATTTGTTTCAAAACATTGTATGACTCATAACATTGTGTGTACTACAGCCAAGTTTAAACAAATCTTAAACCGAACATCTATTTATTTTAATCTGTCTCATAATCATTAAAACAAAAACTATTTTTACAATGAAGGAACGAGAAGCCAAGATCCCTAATTATCGTTGTGTACTTAAAATGATTCTCATCAGGGAACTCTCGCTGAAATATTCAAGGAGTCAGAACAAGGAGGTCAGGAACTCCTGCCCTTGGATTAGCCTCCTGAATCACTTTTACAGACTATAATATGTCCTACCATTGAAGGCAAGCAAATTTCCTACTCAAGACTGGTTTTAAATAATTGGTGCTTGTGATATAATTCCCTTCCCTTCCATTTGATAGATTTAGTGAATTTATCAAATGAGAAAAGGGTGGTCACTGCACTAATCATTTATTAACATGTCTGGTTGTGTAGTCTTTGATGTATGTGTAACAAGACAGTGAGAAACTTATTTCTTCTGTTTTGTGTAGTGGTCACTGGACAGCTAACTGTGGCCTGGATAATCCTTGCCACTAGGTAAAGGCTTAGCTCTGTCAAGCCCTTGTGGTAGCTGTTGTACAACGGTCACCACATGTTAAAAAAATCCATGCACAGGCATCTTCCACCCATTCAACTGGAGTCCAGGACTGGAATATCGAGTCCTTCATTAAAACATCTGTGAACATATGTGGAAGCAAGTCATCCTCGTTCGAGGGACTGCCTATGATAATGATGCTAACTGTATGAAGATGGTGGCCGGTGAAGGGGCAAAGGGAGTGGGGGGGGGAAATGTGGGTAAGGGGTAAGTGCAAATAACGTTAATGTACTTTCAGGAACATTATGCTCTCATCTAAGTGAAAGGGGCTTTTGCTAGCACTCCCATTCTCTTCACCACTGCCTATGGCACTGGCAGAATTATATTACATACAAGCAATAGGTTTGCAGTCTTGAACAGTTGACATGAATTATGTGATTAGTTGATGGCTTTTCTGCTAATGGGGGTGAAATTCACCTTAGATGATAGCGCAAAATGGCGCGAACGAATCAATGGCCGTTTAACATTCTGCCCAATTTTCTTTTCAATTGCCTCAAAGGAGAGTAAAACGGGCTGCCAATCTGCTATCGCCATGTAGCACTACCACCCAAGATAAACTTCAACCCCAATGTGTATTTTCTCTTTCAGTTTCTGCAATGTGATTTGCTGATGGTTTTAATGATCTTCCAGTTGGATCTTCAGCAAAATTTCCAAATACGACCGAGTACAGGTTGCTTACATCCAAAACAATGGATCGTAAATTGCGGTCTCTCCGGGTGCATATGATGTGCGCACACACCTGAAGAGGCCTTGCAAATGCTGGTTCTCGGCGCGCAATGCGCATGCACCGAGAACTGGCATTTATGATCTGTCAATACGTCAAGCGCAGAAATTTGGGCTATTTGCCAAACACCTGGCCAGCAAATATCCTTCAAACTCTTAAACCTGGTAAAAGCAGGCATATAGCCTACTTTTATCAGCTTAAAGAGTTTTAAAAGATAGAAAAATTAAATTTTATCACTAATTAAAAACCCTGTTCATTAAGGTAAGTTTATTTTTACCCCTATTAAAACATAGTAAAAAAATTGTCTAAAACATTTCATTAATTCAATTTCAATTAATTTTAAATATGTGAGATGTTTTTTTAATTTATTGTGTTGTGTTTCTGTGTTTTGGGGGGTATTCTGATTGACAGTAATGGGAGTTCGGAACTCCCATTAGCACCAATGAGAATACTCCATGTTCATTGGTGGCCCAGGCCCACGTGATTCCAGGATGTGTGTAAGGGAAAATGGGAAGGCTTCTCCTCCCACGAGCGGGCCCCCTGATATAGAGGGTCGACGCTCGCCCCAACCCACGTAACAGCCCCCAGAGTTAGCAGGCAGAGATGGATGGCAAGGTATAATGATCTTTTATTACGAACGTCCGGGAACACCTCTTATCACAGCCGCCTATGAGTGGAGATGCTCCCCGAACAGCACAATCATACAACTTTTATACATTTCGAAAACCCCTCCGTTCCCTGGTAAGACCTCCCTAGATCTCTCATTGGACTGCCTTATCAGTGCTACTTCTCTAATTGGACTACCTTATTAGTGCTACTTTGGATTGACAGGCCAAGACCCTCGTGACCACCTTAGGCCGTGACTAGAATGACTTCATTAGGTCAGAATTTGTTGATTCTTCTTGGTGCTCGTGAGTCCGTCTCGAGCCTCTTCCCAAGGTCTTATCAATGTCTGTTTAGGTTCTCACATCGTATCTTGTCGTAATATTATTAAATTGATAACTTTTGGAGCCTTGGTACAAGGCCGAAGAGAGGCCTTTTACCTCCTTATGGGTCGGTGCAGGAACCAGCACTTTAACCCTTGTCCCGCTGGTACCCCTAATGCCAAATTTCTCTTACAATTCCCCCCTTTTGGCCCTTGGCTATACGCCAAGCTGGCCATATTTCTCGATAACTACTCCCTGTAGGCAAGTGCCAAATAGGTCCGTTCACCTGGGTGGCCATCTCCCAAGCTTCGGGACCTCCTGAGACCTTTCCTGCAGAGTTAAAAAAGGTAAGTCCTTCCTGTAGGACTGCTTAAATTTTCATCCCTTATGGCCTTAATCATAGTGCGTGCCCTGACGTATCGTTTGGCCTGTTTAATTCGTGCACATGTTAATCCCATCATGACCATCAGAACCAGGCCCTGTATTACTACAAGTACATGTGATATAATTCTTATCCATGGGTGGATCTGAATATTAAGTCCAATGTTCCACAGCTTTGAGTACCAGAGCTGATCAGCCAGCATCGCATTAGTGTCTCTCTGTATATAGGTTGTCTACTTCTTCCATCAGCTGGATATACTGTCGTCTTTGATTCTGGATTCCTTGCACCAAACGTAATTGTTCCTCATTTAATTCTGATGCCTTGCGATTCCCATACCGCCTTCTTGTACCTCTCTCGAAGGGTATCCGTGACCGTTCCGTGGATGATTTCCGTTGTCTTGGGATGTATGTGGTATCCATTTATGTCTATTTTTCCCATGGGCCTGAAACAGAAGTTAGGGTTGGTGATGACACAGGGGGTGACTCCTCCCCTGGTCTTAATCGTCGGGTTGGCTGCTCCTGTGCTCACGCACCAAATCTCCATTCCCTTGTGGAGCAGCGATTGTTTCGGAATCGTGTTCGAGAGGAGTGATAATCAGCATGCATCCGTTTGTTTGGTGGAATCTGCAATCATCATTCGTCATTTTTGGCATACCTCGACATAAAATCACTTGATTATTTTTCTAGCAATCAGTTATGTCAATGCCTTTCGTACTAATTTAATTTAATCACCCGTCTGGCAGGCTGATGGTAATGCAACCGAGTTTGGTTTCTTACTTCACCGATATTATCGATCTGGTATAAGGGGTCTCCCTTTGTTACATCATACTGTGGTATGGACAACATAAATCTGATCATATTCACCCGCCCAGTAATACATCTGAAATTTGGCACCATGCGTGACTATTCCTTCGTACCTCGCATTTGTCATTCATTTTTTTATCTAGAGTCCAATTGTTAAGTATGCTGTTCGGGATCCAATCTGGTGTGTCCCCATTCTAGAGTTGCTCCAAATTATGTTGCACTTCACTTAATCCAGGCCCCATACCCGGAGCAAACTATCTCAGCTTGTAATCGTTCCCCATTGCGTGGATCAAATTTATTGTCTTGGCATGCTTCTGTAATGTATGGGCCACCTGTAACAGTTCCCCTTTGGCGCCATCTCCCAACCGCGCTTGTAGGGCTTGGTTATCCAAGTCCCTCCCCAGTAAACCCCTCAAGACTACGCCATTAAGTTGTTAGCCCGGTCATATATTGCATACAGGTCTATGGAATTCATCGTCGTAACCCCTGCCGCATAACCCGTGCCTAGTGTTTCCATTATTCCCCTTTTTGTTCGACCTTGTCCTGTTCCCTTTCTGACATTAAACCTCAGGGTAGTGGATTCTGGGCCTTCGAGGATCCATTGTGCCAGGTTCTGGTATAGACTTATAGTTTCATTCCCACAGAAGCTAGGAAGAATGATATCCATTAGATTTAGGTTAAGTAGTCGCTGACGCATCCCAATTATATCCTTTCTTTAGATTCTTTTATTACTAGCCCCCCTTTGGCTCCAGTCTTTATGGACAGGCTTATGGGGGGAATTGTGTGATTGTGCTGGGAAGAGTTGTTGCCCCCAGGGTGGTTGTTGGGGCAGTGTTAGGGCTTCCCAGGGTCCCTTTGGGCGTGTTTAGTGTCCCAGCCGGACCTTTATTGTCATCTTTCCTCCACACTCCATCCGCCCCCCTTTTTAGATTGTATTCCTTCTTGTTTGCGCTGCGCATGATCAATACCGGCTTCTCCGTGTTGTTACCATGTCACGCTTCAGGACATACACCTTATATTCCAGAGACCTCCCTTGGTCTTCATTTTATCCCATTGGCCAGTTTTCCTAAACATCCTGGGGTCCCACCCCCTTTTTGCTCCGTTCTGTTCCCACCCTTCTGTTTCTTGCTGGGTGGATTTGGCTGCTTGTTTTGCAGCTTCGTTCGCCCAGGCATGAGCTTGTAGAACTGAAATTCCATCCAGTTGGATTTCTGCGCCCTTCCCCTTTTGGTCCTACGAACTTGCTCCTGTTCTTGGAATCTACTGGCTCCCATGGCATTGACAACCTGCTGCATTACAACCTTACTTAATACACTATACATAGCCATGCGTTAAAATAAGTTCTGTCCTTGCTCCAGTCCTTGGCTGCTGGGATGCATATTTTGGTAGTTAAATTAAACAAAGCTAGTTCATGTAGTTGTGCCTTTCCTGCATGTGCTATATCTCTCGTAGTCCACCTGTATTATCCAGTGCTTGCGTGGGCCTTAAGGTTCCCAGTATCCTGAGTCTCCAGAGTCGAAGTAGCCGCTGCGGTCCCATCTCCGTGAGTGTTTTATCTGCAAATTTTAAACAGATAGCCTGGTCGTCACCAGGTGTTAGGTTCTGGTCCACTCATCTTTTATCCAAGCATGTCGAGGTCACTCTGTGAAATCGGAGGTAAGGGTTAGGTTGGGTTTGTGGACTACACTTACCCACCGTGGGGTACATTGGCTCTATTGCCATAGGTGATGGTGCTATGGCTGCGCACTGCACTATCTGTCTGGTCCCATTTAAAAAAAAATCTCTTCCAGCTTATTTATCTTAGCTTTTAACTCTTGAATTTGTTTTGTTTGAGTATCTTTCTTTTATTTGTATCAGGCGAGTATTATTACATAGGCTAGTTCTGTTTTTATTTTTATTCTGACTATCCCACCATTTCCTCTATCTGTCAGGTGAGTCTTTTTTATTCTATTTAGAAATCCAAATTAATAATGTCCAGTAGAAAACAGCTGTCAATGGAAAGGGTTAACTCCTTTACAGGTTTATAAGAAAGCCTGATGTCATTACGTGACTTTGCGTAATCATCCGAAAAATTATTTTTTAAGTCTTTGTGCCTTCAAAACTTGCTTAGAAATTAGGAATCCGTTAAAACAGCAGAAATCATTAGTAAAGCCATCATAATAAAAGTCTTTTCATCAGGAAAGACGGCATTTTAGATTAAACTCCAATTTTTTCTTAACTTCAAATTCAAGTACTTGCCAAAGATTTTTTTTAATTGATTTAAAACGAGACCACACATTTTTAATAGCTATTTTGTTTACTGAAATCCAATTTTCACACACGCTGTATACATTCCAACATTTTGTTTTATTTTACGGTCCCGTTCACTGGGCAAATCTTGTGTTTTATTTCTCTCTCAGCACAAAATCTAAACATCCATGCCAGTTCCATTTTCTATAAGAATTTAAAAATTCAGTAAGATTCTCTAATTCCCAGTTTTTTCTTTCTGTGCTGAGTTCGCATAGCTTAGATCTTTTCTCCTTGTTATTTTTAAAACCCTCCTGCTTGTTTAGACTGTTCGGGACTTTTCTTGATAAACAATGTCCATTTTGGAAATCTTTCAAACTGCAGTGAAACTTTCTCGTAGTTTAAAATCATTATCAATGGAGGGTGTCTTTTACCTCTTCAAATTCTTTTTTTTCCAATTAAACCAATATCTTTTTCATAGCCGATATCAACTAGTATTTAGTAAGTTATGTCTTTTTCCATCGCAAACACACCTTTTTTTTCCCAGCACCTAATTAGTGCGTTACATCTTTTTTTTTCAGATCACCTTTCTTCAAATTAGGTTTTGTATTTTACACAGCGGGCTCGTGACTCCGTAAATTTGTTAATTTAAAATCATCAGACAATCGAAGACACTTTTTCTTTCAAATTCGTTCAATTTGTTTACTTTCAAAGTGGCGCCTTTATCTTTTTCTTTTCTCCATAACTAATGGAGTCTAGCACGTAGGCTTTGAGGGCTGCTTTTCGTTATCTCAAAATGTTCCAGTTTCAAGGTCGTTACAATGTCTTTTTCTAAACTGCTAAAGCTTGCTGTTTTAACATTTTTCAAAAGTCCCTTTTACACCTTCGCAGATAGCTCACCACTCGCCCAGGAGTTTGACCTGATCTGTGAAGGTATTTCTAGATTGTTTCCAAACCTTTTAGTTTTATTTCTCTTTTTTTTTTTAAAGAGATCAGATTTAATTTAATATTTTTTTTTAGTTTGAATCCATCTCAGTATTTTGCTGTGCCTTCTCTTAATATCTCAAAATCCCAATTCAAATTTTGTAATTTCAATCTTTATTTAAAACTCTTTTTTTTTTACTGAGCTAGAAGCTTTTGCGTCAAAGTTTTACACAAAGGAAAATGGGAGCGTACTTCCCCAGCCCGCAGCCGCGAGAGATCCTCACAGGCCTTTTTTAAAAGGCATTCTTTATCTCATTCCTAGACTAAATTTATGTCTTTCAACCCAATGTAATCAATGATTGCGTGTTTTCTTTCGACAAGTAAGTGAGCGTGTCAAATAAATTCTTTTTTTTAACCACTGGGACCATGTATTTTTTATCTTTTGCTCAACAAACCTATCCTTTGTGCATTTCCTAGCTCTGTAACTTATCATCCAAATAAATCCACACCTGCGTTTCTTACTTAAAATGTCTTAAAACTTCCCACATACAGGACAATACTACAAAGTGTTAAAAAAAAACTTTCACTCTGTTTGGAAAAGTGGGTGGAGCTGCACTATTTTTCCAAACAGGCTTTCAGAAACATGAAAAATTCATTCCGCAGTCAAAAAATCACACAAGGACTCTCACTCAACGACAGACATTCATAAAAGTCTCTCTTCATTCAACAAAACCTATTAATTGTTTGGCCAGCTATATTTTTGGATCCATATGTCACTTAACATAGTCACTATCAGCTTTTTTATGGCATTATGTAGTTACGCAAGTTACAATTGGTTTTATTCGCCTTTTTAATAGCCGTGTTACCCATCTTCTTCGGGGCTATCTTGGGCACTCCCTTTAATTTGTGTTAGGTGTGCAGGACGTTATTTATATCTATATGTCTTCCCTTGGCGCCGTACACTCGTACTGCCACGCTTTGGGTCAATATGTCTCGTCCCTGCACCTTGCGCTCATACCGCTTCGGGTCAATAGACCTTCCTCTATATCTTCCCTTGCGTCGTACCCTCGCATTGCCATGCTACCTCCATGCGTGCATTTTAGGATGCACCTTTTGACCCCCTTCGACCCCTAGATCGTCCCTGTCCTCCGTCTCCATCCCTCCTGGACCTGCTACAAATGGTTCTTTGTACAGGATGTCCTTCCCTTGTGGTTTACAATGCCACAGCTCTAACTTGAAGGTGGTAAATTAAAACATACTCACCCCAACAGCTGGGTCATTGTTCTGTTCTGGAAGTCCGTACCCTGCTCGCAGCGCCAAATGTAAGGGAAAATGGGAAGGCTTCTCCTCCCACGAGTGGGCCCCCTGATATAGAGGGTCGACGCTTGCCCCAACCCGGGTAACAGCCCCCGGAGTTAGCAGGCAGAGACGGATGGCAAGGTATAACGATCTTTTATTACGAACGTCCGGGAACACCTCTTATCACAGCCGCCTGTGAGTGGAGATGCTCCCCGAACAGCACAATCATACAACTTTTATACATTTCGAAATTGGACTGCCTTATCAATGCTACTTCTCTAATTGGACTACCTTATTAGTGCTACTTTGGATTGACAGGCCAAGACCCTCGTGACCACCTTAGGCCGTGACTAGAATTACTTCATTAGGTCAGAATTTGTTGATTCTCCTTGGTGCCCGTGAGTCTGCCTCGAGCCTCTTCGCAAGGTCTTATCGATGTCTGTTTTGGTTCTCACATCGTAGCTTGTCGGAATATTATTGAATTGATAACTTCTGGAGCCTTGGTACAAGGCCGAAGAGAGGCCTTTTACCTCCTTATGCGTCGGTTCAGTAACCAACACTTTAACCCTTGTCCCGCTGGTACCCCTAATGCCAAATTTCTCTTACAATGTGCATACGTTCCTGGGATGCGTGAGCCCATACGCTGGGCTGTGCATCTAGGCCTTGGACCATAAGTATGCGTTCCTCCAGGACCACCAGGTACTTTCATAAAAAAAACTGTGGTCGGAGGCGTCCGCCCGCAGGATGCCTCCGACGGCAATTTTTGGGCCACAATCTTTTTACTTTCCATTGTAATTTTTAAATTATTTTTACAGGGTATTGAAAACGTGTTGCTGCTCAACATTATTTAATTGGTGATGCAGCATTTCCTGTCACTGACATCGTCAGTCACCACCCTGCTGCTGACCACCTCATCCATCTGCTGTTTTCAACAGTCTGTCTGATGTATGGGAGGGGGGTGAAATGACAACACTGTACAATACATCATGTGTGTCAGCTGCAAGCTGTTTTTTTTTTAAAAAGCACAAAATAAAACAGGAGAAAAAACCTGTAAGCTACATAAACTTTATACAATATCAATCGATAATGCCACATTATTTCTGTCCTCTTGCAATTTTGGTGAAGAATGTTGAAACAATCCCAAATAATCACATGTTGCTGAACTAAAAAAGGACATCTTTAAATAATGTCACTAATATTTAACGTTTAACAATTACTAAATGTAAACAGCCCAAATATGTGCAAAGTCCGAGAAATCCCAGTCGGGTAAAACATTTTTAAAAATGAACACTTACCTTATCCTGCTGTGCCCACGTGAGTTCCCAGTCCTGAGGCCTCCACTGACTGCGTGTCGCAGTGCGTGCACGTCAGGACGTGCGCAGGGTTAGAGCTGCAGTCACATGGCTCTGGGCAGCCAATCAGGTGAAGTATGTTCTCATTCATAATAATGGGAACTCCGCAAGTTGGAGTTCCCATTATTATGAATGAGAACAGCCCCCAAAACACACAAAACCAATAATAAAAAATAGAAAAAATATGGCACATATTTTTATTAATTTAAAGTTATTGATGTATTTTTAAAAATATATATTTTTCCAATTTTTAAAAAAGTTTTTTTCAATCGTGGTTTAAAATAAACTTACCGTAGTGGGGAGGGTTTTTAAAAACAAAATGTGTTTTTATAATTTTATTTTAAAATGTTTTGTGTATTTTAAAACTCTTACGCCTGTATCGGGTGCAAGAGTTTTCAGGACATTTGCTGGGCTTGATATGAGTAAATACCGCAATCTTGCCCTTGCAAATGTCCTCGCTCCTAAGATGCGGAAGATCTGTCAAGCTTGACAGATCGGAAAAGCTGGTTTTTAGCGCATGCACATATTTAAAATCAGGCCTAATCTATATTCAAATTTGATAAACTTTTTAACTTTTTGTAAATTTAGGATTTCCTCCTACAAAATGGAAAAGCGAAGGAACATAAAAGCATACATAGCTAAATAAAGATATAGTAACAATATTTATATAAAATTAAGCTCTGGATATTTTCGATATGGCCCTAACCAAAGTCCAATGGAGAATGCATACGGGATTGTTTCTTAGAACAATATGTTACAGAACCTACAAGGGAGCAAGCTATCTTAGATCTGGTCCTGTGTAATGAGACAGGAATAATAAACGATCTCCTTGTAAAAGATCCTCTCGGAATGAGTGATCACAGTATGGTTGAATTTGTAATACAGATTGAGGGTGCGGAAGTAGTGTCTCAAACGAGCGTACTATGCTTAAACAAAGGGGACTATAGTGGGAAGAGGGCAGAGTTAGCCAAAGTAGATTGGGAACACAGACTAAACGGTGGCGCAATTGAGGAACAGTGGAGGACTTTTAAGGAGCTCTTTCATACTGCTCAACAAAGATATAGTCCAGTGAAAAAGAAGGGCGGTAAGAGAAGGGATAACCAGCCATGGACAACCAAGGAAATAAAGGAGAGTATCAAATTAAAAACCAATGCGTATAAGGTGGCCAAGGTTAGTGGGAAAATAGAAGATTGGGAAAATTTTAAACAACAGCAAAGAATGACAAAGAAAGCAATACAGAAAGGAAAGATAGATTATGAAAGTAAACTTGCGCAAAACATAAAAACAGATAGTAAAAGCTTTTATCGATATATAAAACGGAAGAGAGTGACTAAAGTAAATGTTGGTTCCTTAGAAGATGAAAAGGGGGATTTAATAATGGGAAATGAGGAAATGGCTGAGACCTTAAACAATTATTTTGCTTCGGTCGTCACAGTGGAAGACACAAAAACCATGCCAAAAATTGCTGGTCATGGGAATGTGGGAAGGGAGGACCTTGAGACAATCACTATCACTAGGGAGGCAGTGCTGGACAGGCTAATGGGACTCAAAGTAGACAAGTCCCCTGGTCCTGATGAAATGCATCCCAGGGTATTAAAAGAGATGGCGGAAGTTATAGCAGATGCATTCGTTATAATCTACCAAAATTCTCTGGACTCTGGGGAGGTACCAGCGGATTGGAAAGCAGCTAATGTAATGTCTCTGTTTAAAAAAGGGGGTAGACAAAAGGCAGGTAACTATAGGCCGGTTAGTTTAACATCTGTAGTGGGGACAATGCTTGAAGCTATCATTAAGGAAGAAATAGCGGGACATCTAGATAGGAACAGTGCAATCAAGCAGACGCAACATGGATTCATGAAGGGGAAATCATGTTTCACTAATTTACTGGAATTCTTTGAGGATATAACAAGCATGGTGTACCGATGGATGTGGTGTATTTAGATTTCCAAAAGGCATTCGATAAGGTGCCACACCAAAGGTTACTGCAGAAGATAGAGGTACGCGGAATCAGAGGAAATGTATTAGCATGGATCGAGAATTGGCTGGCGAACAGAAAGCAGAGAGTTGGGATAAATGGGTCCTTTTCGGGTTGGAAATCGGTGGTTAGTGGTGTGCCACAAGGATCGGTGCTGGGACCACAACTATTTACAATATACATAGATGACCTGGAAGAGGGGACAGAGTGTAGTGTTACAAAATTTGCAGATGACACAAAGATTAGTGGGAAAGCAGGTTCTGTAGAGGACACAGAGAGGCTGCAAAGAGATTTAGATAGGTTAAGCGAATGGGCTAAGGTTTGGCAGATGGAATACAATGTTGGAAAATGTGAGGTCATCCACCTTGGAAAAAAAAACAGTAAAAGGAAATATTATTTGAATGGGGAGAAATTACAACATGCTGCGGTGCAGAGGGACCTGGGGGTCCTTGTGCATGAATCCCAAAAAGTTTGTTTGCAGGTGCAGCAGGTAATCAGGAAGGCGAATGGAATGTTGGCCTTCATTGCGAGAGGGATGGAGTACAAAAGCAGGGAGGTCCTGCTGCAACTGTACAGGGTATTGGTGAGGTCACACCTGGAGTACTGTGTGCAGTTTTGGTCACCTTACTTAAGGAAGGATGTACTAGCTTTGGAGGGGGTACAGAGACAATTCACTAGGCTGATTCCGGAGATGAGGGGGCTACCTTATGATGATAGATTGAATAGACTGGGTCTTTATTCGTTGGAGTTCAGAAGGATGAGGGTTGATCTTACAGAAACATTTAAAATAATGAAAGGGATAGACAAGATGGAGGCAGAGAGGTTGTTTCCACTGGTCGGGGAGACTAGAACTAGGGGGCACAGCCTCAAAATACAGGGGAGTCAATTTAAACAGAGTTGAGAAGGAATTGCTTCTCCCAGAAGGTTGTGAATCTGTGGAATTCTCTGCCCAAGGAAGCAGTTGAGGCTAGCTCATTGAATGTATTCAAATCACAGATAGATAGATTTTTAACCAATAAGGGAATTAAGGGTTATGGGGAGCGGGTGGGTTAGTGGAGCTGAGTCCACGGCCAGATCAGCCATGATCTTTTTGAATGGCGGAGCAGGCTCGAGGGGCTAGATGGCCTGCTTCCCGTTCCTAATTCTTATGTTCTTATGTTCTTATGTAGTAAGCATCTCAGGGTTATCTCAATAGGAAAACCAGGGCGCCCCTCGGGGGAGAGAAAAAAAGAATGAAAGCCAAAGGGAAATGGGTTGTCTAAATGTCATGGTAGATGGAGGAATCTTCAAAGGGAGGATGAAGGAAGGATACCTTTGCGGCCTTTGAGTAGTTGCACTGTGATGGCTCAATTATGACATGATGGGAGAGGGGAGGGGCAATGGTGACAAGCTGCTGTCGTTATTCCAGGAAAAGGGGCGCTGTTATTTGTTTGCCTTGGTCAACATAATTGTGGGATAGATCACAATCAAAGACAATGCGATCCATGTGAAATCTGACAGAAAATCCATTGGCAAATCTTCCTACCCTTGATTTCAAAAGCACAAAAATTGAATTGAATTGAAATGTACTGTATTGTTGCTTGGTGTTTGGTGTCAATCCTGCATGGTTCTAAAATCTTCTAAAATAAAACATTTGTGGAAGACTTTTTCATAATAACAATGTCATTTCATTTGATTGAGCCTGAAAATATGATGTCACTTTGACCAAGCTCAACTGGGTTATTCCTAAAACATTTGTAATATTAATAGGGCATCATAAAATAGTATTATCTGCATTTGATAGCAAATGTTATTTTAAATTTTCATTCCTGGCAAAAGTAATTCCATTATAAGTGTGCATTAAAATGAATATGGTGTATTTCACCAACTACAAAAGAATTGTATTAATAATTGCACATATCACAATAGTTGTTCATAATGCAGCCCTCAGCTCAAGATCTTGTATTATTGCTTTCATCATAATATTAATACCACCACTTGTGTTCTGACCTTCAGATACTCATCCACTTAGTCAGGATCTGCTCTTGGGACTTGGCATGCTAATAGTTTATTAAAAGAAGTAACAAATTGCTCTAAAGGTTTAACATTGACAACAGCAGCACTGCATTAAAAATTGAAACTGCATTGTGAAGTACTTCTCAGAAGTGTAGGTTTTGGTGTTTTGCTGCACCTTCCCTCAGATCAGAAACTGAGCTAACTGGAATATGGCGCCACCCACAGTCCTTTATTAAAATCAGTTAACAAGTGAAAGAAAAATATTTTCACATGTATAACATAACAAGATGTCACTAGATGGCTTTCCACAATTTCCTTAAGCTCGGGGTAAATACGGCACATGATTCACATTGATGGAATAATCTTCATTCTTTAATAAAAACAGAAAATGCAGTAAGCACTCAGCAGGTCAGGCAGCATAAGGAGAGGGTTAATGTTTCAGGACTTATGATCCTACATCAGAACTCTACTCTTTATTAACCTTGACTCAGTGGTAACACTCTTGCCTCTGAGTCACAATGTTGTGGGTTCAAGCCCCATTCCAGGACTTGAGCACATAATCGACATTTCAGTGCAGTTCTGCATTGTCGGAGCTACCGTTTTTCAGACGAGAAATTAAATCGGGGCCCTTTTTTGCCCTCCCAGGTGGGCATAATAGATGGCATAGAACTATTCGAAGAAGAGCAGGGGATTTCTCCAAGTGTCTTGGCCAACATTTGTCCCTCACCATTAAAACAGGTTATGTGGTCATTTATCTCACTGTTGTTTGTGGGACTTTACTGAGCGCAAATTGACTGCCATGCATTGCAACAGTGACTACACTTCAAAAGTACATCATTGGCTGTGAAACACCTTAGCATATCCTGGTTGTGAAAGGCACTATTTACATTTAATACTGTTTCTTCGAATACATATCTGAGGCATATATCATGAGTTAATTTTGTAGTCACTACTTTGAACTGGAAAAAACTGCATGACTTTCTCGAGGAATTTGGGTTGGAATTCTGCAGGTGATCGTCACATAATTTTCACATTGCATACAAACCTTGTTCAGTGCAACAGCTTCTCAGTCACATTTCAACTAAGCTGTAGATAGTCTTTACCTTGCCCAAGTAATGAATAAATATTAACAGTCACATAAAAGTGCAACGTGGGCAATTATGATTTAGTTATAGGGAAACAAAGAAATGAGGAAGATATATCCTTTGATGAATGCAGCTGGGATAATCATTTTAATCCAGAAGAGACCCGAAAATGAAGAAAAAAAATACTCATTTTGAATTGGCAATTTATCTTCAAGCCAAGACTAAAGGAAAAGATGGAAGATACAGTATTTTCATGTATAAATTAGGGTTACCAACTTGAAAGGAGTAAGCTTCCTTTTTTTCCCACTTTTAGGTCTACTTCTCATAACTGATCTTCAGTTCAACTGCCTTTAACTAATTGGAGCAGAGTTCTGCTGGCTAAGTATTAATACTCGAGATGACATTTTATTATCCATCAGTTTTGCTTTCTTGAGAATTGAGTGCTGCAGAGTTTGAGCTCCATAAGAAACAAACAGCTGTTTAGACTTCTAAATTTTGGGCCTGTAACAAGATAAAAACAGTGCTCAACGTAGAGAAGCCTACACTCCACCTGTGACTGACAAGGATGATCTTGTTGTTGGAAATCTGGAGCAAAATCGGGCTTGATGCTCGGACCAGAACTCGTTCACTGTCCTAGCTGAGACCTGTGGCAGGAGAGGATCTGTTTGCCAGCAGTTACAACTATCCATATGCTCAAAACTAGGACCATGAATTGGGAAAACATTTGGTTCGGCCTCCTCTGAAGAGCAAAGAGTTTGAGATGTGATGGTTCCGACTTATTTCGTACACGGTAACAAGGGAATGAACGTGAGGGAAACTTCCTGCCTTTATGATTCCGATCAGCTTCTCTTGCAACATGGTCTTTTAACTTACCCCATTCAACAGCTCAGTCAACAAGTTTCTTATGAAAGAAAGGTTGAAAATGGTGACTCTGCTCACCATCATTCAGGCAGTGTGCCTAAAATATTGGCCATGAGCCATAGATCTCAAACCTGCATCCTTTCCCCACATAGCCATCAGGGAAAGCCACAGGAAGTTCCTCAGAATCCAGGTGGTGAGTACCAGGGATGCCAACAGTATGATTAGAAAAATAGAGATCTAGTGATAGGAGTTGAACTGCTGACCAGGGTGAGGGAGTGGTTTTACATTAATTAACAAAGTAAATTATCAAACACCAGCTTCAGTCAATTAATTATTTGGCGAGTTCTCATTCTTTTATTTTTTTTTCCTATTGCTGCAATTTTTGAAGATATTTAAATTTTTCTTTGTACAATTTGCAGTATCTTGGCAATTCAGTGAATTTACAGTATATTTCACTTGGAGTCCATCTTCTTCTAGTGAGGATAACATATATATAAATCAAAACTAGAGTGGCAGCACCAAAGTCTCTGCTTATTAAGGACAAACTCAGAGACTGTAAAAATCACCCTATCCCTGATGGAATACAAAATACAGCCTGGCTACTAATTTCCAGCCTCATCTCAGTCGCTCGTTGACAAAGCTGCTCCACTCTTGTTTCCGCATTTCTCTGTGGCTAAATAATTACCAGTTTGCCACCAAGGAATGCTGATCCTTAATATTTAAATCCTCCTTAGGCTCTTGATGTAAATAGTCACCTCGAATTTACAGAAATGACAGTTTTGCCTGAACTATTACCCCACTGTATTAAGGTTTCCGTGCAGCATTTTGAGATGTTTTTACTACATTAAAGACATTATATAAATGCAAGTTGTTGTTGTATTCCATTGTTAACTGCTCTAGTCTTTAATCTTCGCATCAAAAGACACCTGCATGTGTTTTTGTGGTCCAATTGCATTGACAATTCTTGTGACTTTTTACACACACAGAAATCTTTCCCAGTGTCAATTTTCTGAAGACACATATACTATTGTACTTGCAAATGTTAGCATTTCTTAATTAAACACTAGAAATCCACAAAGAGATTTGTGCATGCATAATACAACACTGAAGTACAACTTCACTTAAAACCAATAATGACAGAATTCAATCCCCCAAATGTAGTTAATTATGCCACAATCAGAAAGGTTGGCATCCCTGGAGCACCTGTTACTCGTACACAGTGTTCCCCTTTGGTCTAGCCTCAACACAAAGGATCTTTAAGTGCTGTGCCAGTAATGGCAGCCTATTTACATCTTTAAAGATTCCATGTGTGTATAGGCAGTGAATTGTATATGGTCTATGAAAGGAATGTGCTTGATCACGCTGAAAAGTGATTTCTCATTCCACCCTTCCCAGTGTTCACTCCTAACTGGCTCCCACCATTACCTGCCCGCCACCCCGCCCTCATGATTGACAAGGAAGACCAATTAACACACAGGGTACAGTAGTGTAGTGGTTATTGTATGGGAATAGTTGTGGCTTAAAATCCTACAGTGGTAGGTGTTATGTATGTAACTATGTAATACTTGTCACCAATGGGCGCGACTGTTGGAGTCCTAAAGGTCACCTGCACACATGTGCAGGGCCAGTATAAAAGGTTGGCTGCCATGTTGTTTAGGCACTCTGGAGTTGTAATAAAGAAGACTGTCACACGAAGGTTAGCTCACCCACGTGGAGTTCTATACACAACAATTGGCGAAGAGTAACAGAATACGAACCTTCACGCAACCATGGCTGCCGTTGGAATATTAGAAAGATTCATAGAGGGTGATGATTGGGAAGCCTTCGTCGAGCAGCTTGACCAGTACTTTGTGGCCAACAAGCTGGAAGGAGTCACTAACACGGCCAAGCGCAGGGCGGTTCTCTTCACCGTTTGTGGGCCTAAAATATACGGACTCATCAAGAATCTGCTCACACCGACAAAACCAATGGAGAAGGAATATACAGAGTTGTGCACGCTGGTTCGGGACCACCTCAAGCTGAAGGAGAATATCCTCATGGCCAGATATCATTTTTACACGCACCATCGCTCCGGGGGCCAGGACGTGGTGGATTATGTCGCTGACCTGAGACACCTTGTGGGACCTTGCGATTTTGGAGCTGCGTTGGGGAAAATGTTGCGGGACTTTTTCATACTGGGCATCAGCCACAAGTTCATTCTTCGTAAGCTGCTGGCTGCCGAAACCCTAGACCTGAGCAGCGCCATCGCGATCGCCCAGGCACGCATGGCCACAGACGATAACACCAAACAGATAGCTTCTCAACATTGAAGCTCACCGACAAGTACTATGCATAAAATAACATCGCAAGCAGGCCAAACTGCATATGGCAGGGCCCATACGTCTGCGGCTGCAAGACCCGTGATGACTCAGAGTCCGCCATCGGAGGTGAATATGAATCCATTAGCACCATGTTGGCGCTGCGGGGGTAATCATGCGGCCCATCAATGTCGATTCAACGTGTGCAAAGGCTGTGCAATGATGGGGCATCTCCAGCGAATGTGCAAACGTGCTACGACATATCACGTGGCAGAGGATGATTGATCCGGCGCGGATCACATAGCACAGGCAACTCAACCCAAGCAAGAAGTGTACAGGGTACATACGTTCACCACCAAGTGCCCTCCTATAATGCTGAAAGTTAAATTAAATGGAGTTCCAGTATCCATGGAGTTGGACACGGGTACGAGTCAGTCAAAAATGAGCCAGAAAATTTTCGAGAAACTGTGGGGCAATAAAGCACAAAGGCCCAAACTGAGCCCAATTAATGCAAAGCTGCGTACCTACACCAAAGAGCTCATACCAGTCATTGGAAGTGCGGAGGTGAAGGTATCGTATGATGGAGCTGTGCATGACCTATCATTGTGGATTGTTCCAGGCAATGGCTCAACACTGTTCGGCAGCAGCTGGCTAGAAAAGATTAGATGGAATTGGAACAACATCAAAGCACTATCTTCAGTGGATGACGTCTCGTGTGCTCAAGTGCTGAGCAAGTTTCCCTCACTATTCAAACCAGGCATCGGCAACTTCACAGGCAGCAAGTTGCAGATCTATCTCGGCCCCGATGCATGGCCCGTCCATCACAAGGCTCGGGCGGTTCCGTACATGATGAGGGAGAAAGTAGAGATCAAACTGGACAGACTCGAACGTGAAGGAATCATATCACCAGTCGAGTTCAACGAGTTGGCCAGTCCAATTGTTCCGGTGTTGAAAAGCGATGGCACGGTCAAAATCTGCAGAGACTACAAGGTAACGATTAACCGAGTCTCACTCACTACAGGACCAGTACCCACTGCCCAAGGCGGATGACCTGTTCGCAACGTTAGCGGGGGGGGGAGGAAGTCGTTCACCAAGTTGGACCTAACCTCCGCCTACATGACACAGGAGCTGGCTGGATCTTCGAAAAGACAGACGTGCATCAACACACACAAAGTGTTAAGTATGGAAGAACTCCACAAGACTGAGGACTATGAGCTAAAACTGATGTGACCTTAGTCTCTTTAATACAACTCCAGAGTGCCTAAGCTGCATGGCAGACAACTTTTTATACTCCCTTGCACGAGGTGTGCAGGTGACCCTTGGGCCTCCAACAATTGCGCCCTCTGGTGGCAAGTCTTACACAGTTACAATGTTTACATACATAATGTCACTCCCCCCAAAGTCTTTGATACAAATAATTTACAAGTTGAGACGATCCGGGGCACTACGCTCCCTGGTTGATCGTCTGAGTTCAAACTCCGGCATGGGTGAGTTAGTCGGACGATTGCTGCACTGTGGCGCAGCTGGTCTGATAGGACTGTTGGACTGGTGGGTTCATCCTCTTGATTGACAGCGAGGTTGATTGCTGGTTGGGTGTGTGTTGGTGGATCGCTGATGGTGATGTCCTCTTCAGGTTGTTCCTGGTTGTCGGTGAACCACAGTCTGGTTTGATCCAAATGCTTTCTGCATGGTTGTCCATTCAATAATTTGACTATAAACACTCTATTCCCCTCCTTGGCCAAGACAGTGCCAGCAACCCATTTAGGACCATGACCGTAATTCAGGACAAACACAGGGTCGTTAACATCAATGTCACGCGATACAGCCGCGTGATCGTGGTACATGTTTTGCCGGTGACGCCGGGTTTCCACATGATCATTTAGATCCGGGTGGACTCGGGAGAGCCTGGTTTTGAGTGCTCTCTTCATTAACAATTCTGCAGGGGGAACCCCAGTGAGCGAGTGGGGTCACGTCCGGTAGCTGAGCAAAACCCGAGATAAGCGGGTCTGCAAGGAGCCTTCCGTCACTGCTTGATAGTTTGGACTGCCCGTCCCGCTTGACAGTTGGATGCAGGCTTAAACGGGCAGAGCTGACATGCTTGATGCCATTGCGGGTCATAAATTTGTTGAATTCTGAGCTGGTGAAACTGGTGAAGCTGGTGTCACTGACAAGGACGTCGGGCAAGCCATTGGTGGCAAACATAGCCCGGAGGCTTTCAATGGTGGCAGTGGATGTGCTGGATGAGATGATTACGCATTCGATCCATTTAGAGTAAGTGTCCACTACAACTAAAAACAGCTTTACGAGAAAGGGGCCGGCAAAATCTATGTGGACCCTGGACCACGGTTTGGAGGGCCATGACCACAGACTCAATGGAGCCTCCCTTGGTGCATTGCTCAATTGTGAGCACATGTTGCACTGGTGTACGCATGACTCTAAATCCGAGTCAATGCCGGGCCACCAAGCCTTCATCATGACTATGCCTGGGTGGATATTGTGTAGGTCACGTATAAATGTTTCCCTGTCTTTTTTTGGCAAAACCACGCGATTACCCCATAAGAGACAATCCGACTGGATGGACATTTCATCTTTGCGTCAGTGAAATGGCTTAATTTCATCTTGCATTTCCCCGGGAATGGCCGACCTGCTCCCATTGAGGACCAACTTTTTACAAGTGATAGCACAGGATCCTGGCTCGTCCAGGTCCTGATCTGGCGAGCAGTGACGGGTGACCCATCACTCTCAAAAGCATCCATGACCAGAAGCAAGTCTGCGGGCTGCGCCATTTCCACCTCGGTAGTGGGCAATGGTAGCCGACTGAGGGCACCAGCACAGTTCTCCGTACCTGGTCTGTGGCGGATAACATAGTCTTAGACGGACAATGTTAGTGCCCATCTTTGGATGCGGGGTGAAGCATTGGTGTTTATAACTTTGCTTTCTGAAAACAGTGAAATGAGCGGTTTGTAGTCGGTTTCAAGTTCAAACCGAAGTTCAAATAGGTATTGGTGCATTTTCTTAACCACATATACACATGCTAACGCCTCTTTCTCGACCATACTGTAGGCTCTTTGAGCCTTAGACAGACTTCTAGACGTGTATGCAACCGGTTGAAGTTTGCCCGATACTTGGTTTGCTGTAACACACAGCCGACCCCGTACGAAGATGCATCACAAGCTAGCACTAATCGTTTACACGGGTCATACAGTACAAGTAACTTATTAGAACAAAGTAGGTTTCTGGCCTTCTCAAAGGCTGTCCTTTGAGATTTACCCTAAACCCAGTCGTCACCCTTACGTAGCAACATGTGCAACGGTTCCAGCAAAGTGCTCAACCCGGGTAGAAAGTTACCAAAATAATTGAGGAGTCCCAGGAACGAACGCAGCTCCGTCACATTCTGTGGTCTGGGTGCATTCTTGATGGCCTCTGTCTTTGAGTCCGTGGGTCTGATGCCATCTGCTGCAATCTTTCTCCCCAAAAATTCAATCTCTGGCGCCAGGAAAACACACTTAGAGCGTTTCAGCCTGAGTCCCACTCTGTCTAGTCGACTTAGAACCTCTTCCAGGTTGTGCAGGTGTTCGGTGGTGTCATGACCAGTGATCAGGATGTCGTCTTGAAACACAACGGTGCGTGGAACCGATTTCAGCAGACTCTCTATGTTCCTCTGGAAGACGGCAGCAGCCGAGCGAATCCCAAAAGATTCAGCCAGCTCCTATGTCGTGTAGGCAGAGGTCCAACTTGGTGAACAATTTCCCCCCTGCTAACATTGCGAACAGGTCATCCGCCTTGGGTAGCGGGTACTGGTCTTGGAACGAGACTCGGTTGACCGTTACCTTGTAGTCTCTGCAGATTCTGACCGCACCATCGCTTTTCAACACCAGAACAATCGGACTAGCCCATTCGTTGAACACGACTGGCGATATGATTCCCTTTCATTAAAATCTTCCAGTTCGATCTCGACTTTCTCCCTCATCATATATGGAACAGCTCGAGCCTTGTGATGAACGGGCCTTGCATCAGGGACTAGATGGATCTGCACCTTGGCGCCTGTGAAGTTGCCGATGCCTGGTTCAAATAGCGACGGAAACTTGCTCAGCACTTGGGCGCATGGGGCATCATCCACTGAAGATAGTGCTTTGATGTCATCCCAGTTACATCGAATCTTTTCCAGCCAGCTTCTGCCGATTAGCGTTGGGCCATCGCCTGGTACAATCCACGGTGATAAATCATGCACAGCTCCATCGTACGATACCTTAAATGCCGCACTGCCAATGACTGGTATGAGCTCTTTGGTGTAGGTGCGCAGCTTTGTCTGAATCGGGCTCAGTTTGGGTCTTTGTGCCTTGTTGCCCCACAGTTTCTCAAAAGCCTTCAGGCTCATAATTGACTGACTCGCCCCCGTGTCCAACTCCATTGATATTAGTCAATTGCTGTTCAATTTGACTTTCAGCATAATAAAGGGCTCTTGGTGGTGAAGGTGTGTATTCCATACACTTCTTCCTTGGGTTGAGTTGCCTTTCGTTTGTTTTGCGTGAACCACGCCGGATCGATCATCCTCTGCCGACTCTGCCACGTGGTGAGTCGCAGCACTCTTGCACATTCGCTGGAGGTGCCCCATTGTTTCGCAGCCTTTGCACACGTAGTGCTTGAATCAACATTGATGGCCTCCATAATTACCCCCGCAGCGCCAACATGGGGCTAATGGATTTGTATTCACGCCCAATGGCGGACCCTGAGTCATCCTAGGCCTTGCAGCTGCAGACATGTCGACCCTGCCATGTGCAGTTCTGCCTGTTAGCAATGTTATTTTGTGCACAGTACTTGCCGGTGAGCTTCAATGCTTGGAAGATATCTGTCTGGTATTATCGCTCGTCGATATGAATGCCTGCGCTATCGTGATGGCCTTGCTCAGGTCTAAGGATTCGGTGGACAGCAGCTTGCGAAGAATGATCTCGTGGCCGATGCCAAGCACAAAAAAGTCCCGCAGCATTTCCCCAAAAAATCCAGCAAATTCGCAAGTTCCTGCAAGGCGTCTCAGGTCGGCCACATAACTCGCCACGTCCTGACCCTCGGAGCGGTGGTACGTGTAGAAGCAATCTGGCCATTAAGACGCTCTCCTTCGGCTTGAGGTGGTTCCGAACCAGCGTACACAACTCTGTATATGTCTTCTCTGCTGGTTTCTCCAGTGCTAGCAGATTCTTGATGAGACTGTATATTGTGGACACACACACGGTGAGGTGAATTGCCCTACGCTTGATCGCTTTATCGTCCCCATCCAGCTCGTTGGACACGAAGTACTGGTCAAGACGCTCAACGAAGGCTTCCCAATCATCACTCTCTACAAATCTCTCTAAAATACCAATGGCAGCCATGACCACGTGAAAGTTCGTAATGCTACTCATCGCCAATTGTTAAGTATGGCAGAACTCCACAAGACTGAGTATTGTGAGCTAAAACTGATGTGACCTTAGTCTCTTTAATACAATTCCAGAGTGTCCAAGCAGCATGGCAGACAACCTTTTATACTCCCTTGCACGAAGTGTGCAGGTGACCCTTGGGCCTCCAACAGTTGTGGCCTCTGGTGCCAAGTCTTACACAGTTACAATGTTTACATACATAACACAAAGGGCTGTTTATATACCACAGGTGCCCTTTCGGGATTCGCTCGGCTGCACCCATTTTCCAGAGAAATGGAGAGTTTGCTGAAATCTGTTCCGTGAACCATTGTGTTTCAAGATGACATCTTGATGACTGGTCATGACACCATCGAACATCTACACAACCTGGAAGAGGTTCTAAGTCACCGAGACAGAGTGGGACTCAGGCTGAAACGCTGCAAGTATGTTTTCCTGGCGCCGCTAGTCGAATATTTGGGGAGAAAAATTGCAGCAGACGGCATCAGGCCCATGGACTCAAAGACAGAGGCCATCAAGAATACACCCAGACTATAGAATGTGATGGAGCTGCGTTCGTTCCTGGGACTCCTCAACTATTTTGGTAACTTTCTACCCGGGTTGTGCACGTTGTTAGAGCCTTTGCACATGTTGCTACGTAAGGGTGACGACTGGGTTTGGGGCAAATCTCAAGACACAGCCTTATGGCCAGGAACCTGCTATGTTCAAATAAGTTACTTGTACCCATGTAAACATTTAGTGCTAGCTTGTGATGCCTCATCATATGGGGTCGGCCATGTGTTACAGCAAGCCAATTTATAGGGCAATCTCCAACCAGTTGCATACACGTCTAGAAGTCTGTCTAAGGCTGCGAGAGCATATACTATGGTCAAGAAAGAGGTGTTAGCATGTGTATATGGGGTTAAGAAAATGCACCAATACCTATTTGGACTTCGGTTTGAGCTTGAAACTCACCACAAGCTGCTCATTTTTCTGTTTTCAAAGAGCAAAGGTATAAATATCAATGCTTCGTCCCGCATCCAAAGATAGGCACTAACATTATCCGCTTATGACTATGTTATCCGCCACAGACCAGGCCCGGAGAACTGTGCTGATGCTCTCAGCCAGCTACCATTACCCACCACTGAGGTTGAAATGGTGCAGCCCGCAGACTTGCTACTGGTCATGGATGCTTTTGAGAGCGAGGGGTCACCCGTCACTGCTGCCAGATCAGAACCTGGGCCAGCCAGGATCCTGTGCTATCATTAGTAAAGAGTTGCGTCCTAAATGGTAACTGGTCGGCCATTCCCGGGGAAATGCAAAATGAAATTAAGCCACTTCACCGATGCAAAGATGAAATGTCCATCCAGTCGGATTGTCTCTTATAGGGTAATTGCGTGGTTTTGCCAAAAAAAGGCAGGGAAACGTTTATACGCAACCTACACAGTACCCACCCAGGCATTGTCATGATGGAGGCAATTGTCAGGTCGCATGTTTGGTGGCCCGGCATTGACTCGGACTTGGAGTCATGCGTGCATCAGTGCAACACTTGCTCGCAACTGAGCAATGCACCAAGGGAGGCTTCACTGACTCTATGACCATGGCTCTCCAAACCGTGGTCCAGGATCCATGTAAATTTTGCCGGCCCCTTTCTAGAAAATATGTTTTTAGTAGTTGTGGACGCTTACTCTAAATGATTGAATGCGTAATCATGTTATCCAGCACATCCACTGCCACCATTGAAAGCCTCCGGGCCATGTTCGCCACCCATGGCTTGCCCGACGTCCTTGTCAGCGACAATGGACCGTGTTTCACCAGCTCGGAATTCAACGAGCTTATGATCCGCAATGGCATCAAGCATGTCAGGTCTGCTCTGTTTAAGCCCGCATCTAACGATCAAGCGGAGCGGCAATCGAAACAATCAAGCAGGGCATGAAACGCGTGACGGACGGCTCCCTGCAGACCCACTTGTCTCGCATTCTGCTCAGTTATTGGATGCGACCCCACTCGCTCACCGGAGTTCCCCTGACAGAATTGTTAATGAAGAGAGCCCTCAAAACCAGGCTCTCCCTAGTTCACCCGGATCTTAATGATCATGTGGAAACCCGGCGACACCGGCAAAACATATATCACGATCGCGCGGCTGTTTTACGTGACATTGATGTTAATGACCCTGTGTTTGTACTGAATTACGGTCATGGTCCCAAGTAGGTTGCTGGCACTGTTTTGGCCAAGGAAGGGAATAGAGTGTTTATAATCAAACTGTTTTAATGGCCAATTGTGCAGAAAGCATTTAGATCAGACCAAATTGCGATTTACTGACTCCCAGGAACGACTTGAAGACGACCTCACCATCACCAATCCACCAACACACACCCAACCAGCAATCGACCTCGCTGTCAATCACGTTCCTGACAATCCAGTCAGACCAGCCGTGGTGCAGTGCAGCAATGGTCCGGCCAACTCACACACGCCAGGGTTTGAACTTAGACGATCACCAGGGAGCGAAGGGTTCTGGATCGCCTCAACTTGTAAATAACTTGTACTGAAGCCTTTGGGGCGATGGGGGGGGGGGAGTGATGTTATGCTTGTAACTATGTCATACTTGCCACCAGAGGGCGCAACTGTTGGAGTCCTAATGTTCACCTGCACACACGTGCAGGGCCAGTGTAAAAGGTTGGCTGTCATGTTGTTTAGGACTCTGGAGTTGTAATAAAGAAGACTAAGGTCGCACTAAGTTTAGCTCACGGTACTCAGCCTCATGGAGTTCTTCTAGACACAACAGTAGGTAAAGCTGGATTATTGTAAAAATCCATTTGATTAACCTGCTATCCCTGCTTGGTTTGGTCTAGACTATATGGTTAACGCTCAATGCTCTCTGAAGGAGCCGAGGAGGAGTAATTAATCTTCAGCAATTCCCACATCCCAAGAACAAATTATAAAAAAAGGTTTCATATGCAAAATTCTCAGACCAAAAACTAAAGAGGTGCCAAATGATCTGACGACATAAAAGTTTCCTGGCCAGACAGGCAGAACTAGCAGCTTCTGTTCTATTGAAACGGCAAAATAATATTTGCATAAGGATTTCACAAATGAAAGCTATAGCTATGCTTGTGGCCTAGAACACAAAATTATTCACAAGGTTACTTCAATCTAGGTGCACAACCATCCCTTCCCTCCCCCACTTCAACATTTGTAAGACTGAACAAAGGTTTAGTCCAAGTCTCCCTCTGGTGGATGTCGAGAACTAAAAACAAGTGACAACATACATCAACCATCACCTTCTTTGACACTTACAGCAGATGCTTCCTTTACTGTATGGAAAGCACATCTGTGAACCAGATGTATGTTAGGAAAAGTAGCATGTTAAGAGACTGGAGCTGAAAGCACCCGAGCCACCCTTTCAGCACTTTCACTCCCCACTGTCAGACCATTCAGCCCTCCAGTGGATGGGTAATACCACACTAGGAAAACCTGCAAATAAAGGGAGCACCAAGGCACTGAGTATTAACCAGACTATCCTCCTCCTGTGCCTCTCCTTCGTTGTCAGGCTGAGTACGACTGCCCTCGCTTGGTTCCACTCTTAGCCATTTAGTCTTGGCCAGGGAATCGCGTGCAATAGTCTCTCTTCCTGCCCCCTCAACGTTACCTCTGGAGTCTCCTAAGGATCTATCCTTGCTCCCCTCCTATTTCTCATCTGCAAGCTGCTGCTAGGCAACTTCATCCAAAAACATGATGTCAGGCTCCATGCCTATGCTGACAACACCCTACTCTACTTCACCATCTCTATCGACTTCTCCATTGCTTCAGAATGATCCAACAGCCAGTCCTGGATGAGCCACACTTTACTCCAATTAAACATTAAATAACTTGTATTTATATAGCGCCTTTAACGTAGTAAAACATCCCAAGGCATTTCACAAACAGATACATTTGACACCGAGCCACAGAAGAAAAAATTAAGGCAGGTGACCAAAAGCTTGTTTGACGAGGTAGGTTTTAAGGAGTGCCTTAATGGAGGAAAGAGAGGCAGAGAGGTGGAGAGGTTTAGGGAGGGAGTTCCAGAGCTTAGGGCCCAGGCGGCTGAAGGCACGGCCACCGATGGTTGAGCATTTATAATGAGGAATATTCAAGAGGCCAGAATTTGAGGAGCGCAGACATCTTGTGGGATTGTGAGGCTGAAAAAGATTACAGAGATAGGGAGGGGCAAGGCCATGGAGTGATTTGTAAACAAGGATGATAATTTTGAAATCAAGGCGTTGTTTAACTGGAAGCCAATGTAGGTCAGAAAGCACAGGGGTGATGGGTGATCTTGATTTGGTTAGTACACGGGCTGCCGAGTTTTGGATGACTTCAAGCTTACATAGTGTGTAATATGTCCTTACTATACAGTATAAATGCACACGAGGCCCATACTTGAGAGAAGGTCACTCTGTGACCAGTAACCTTTATGAAGATAGGTGGAGCTTCCCCTTTTATACCTGAAAGTCCAGGTTAGGAGTGTCACCCACAAGTTCACCACCTAGTGGTCAATGTTCTCACGGCGTACAACTTAGGTCAGTTTATACATGGGTTACAATGACAGTTAAATACATGACATCACCTCCCCCCAAAGTCTTATTGGGATCACAGGTTAAGTCTCTCTGGTGGTTTATACTCCCTTGTAGAGCGCCCGCGTTGGGGCTCCGGTTGTTGGGCGCTGGCCTGAGTGTCTGCTGTTTGTGGTGCCTCAGGCCTGTCCGGACTCCCCACAGTGACTGGGCTCTCCTCCGCTTGGTTCCGGTGTTCGGTCACCTGTGGAGGAGTGAACTCTACATTGTGTTCTTCCTCTGCTTCGTCTATGGGGTTGCTGAACCTCCTTTTTGTTTGATCCACGTGTTTGCGGCAGATTTGTACATTGGAAAGTTTAACTACCAGAATCCTATTCCCCTCTTTGGCAATCACGGTGCCTGTGAGTCATTTAGGCCCTGCAGCATAGTTGAGGACAAAGACAGGGTCATTGACATCAATACATCACGCCCTCGCATTCCCGTCATGGTAGTCACATTGTGGCTGGCGCCTGCTCTCAACAATTTCTTTCATGGTGAGGTGTATAAGGGATAACCTGGTTTTGAGCGTCCTTTTCATTAGCAGCTCTGTGGGTGGGACCCCTATGAACGAATGTGGTCGGGATCTACTGGCCAACAGGAGGCATGATAAGCGGCTTTGTAGGGAACCCCCTTGGATTCTGAGCATCCCCTGTTTGATTATCTGCACTGCTCGTTCCGCCTGGCCATTTGAGGCCGGCTTGAATGGTGCTGTTCTGACATGATTGATACCATTTCCTGCCATGAAGTCATGGAATTCAATGCTTGTAAAGCACGGGCCATTGTCGCTGACCAAAATGTCTGGTAGACCATGGGCAGCGAACATTGCCCGTAGACTTTCTACCATGGCAGAGGATGTGTTTGAATTGAGAATGTCACAGTCAATCCATTTGGAGTAGGCATCTACTACAACCAAAAACATTTTTCCCATGAAATAGTCCACATGAATGCGTGACCATGGCTTGGCGAGCCAGGACCAGGGGCTAAGGGGGGCTTCCCTGGGCGCATTGCCCAGCTGGGCTCACGTGTTGCACCTGCAAACGCAAAGTTCCAGGTCTGCATCTATCCCTGGCCACCAAACGTGTGACCTGGCAATTGCCTTCATCATGACAATGCCCGGGTGCTCATTGTGGAGTTCTCTGATGAACATCTCTCTGCCCATCTGGGGCATGACTACTCGGTTTCCCCATAGTAGGCAATCGGCCTGAATCGAGAGTTCATCCTTGCGCCTGTGAAATGGTTTAAATTCCTCAGGGCATGCCCCGTACGTGGCTGCCCAGTCCCCATTCAGGACACATTTCTTAACTAAAGACAGTAGCGGGTCTCTATTTGTCCAGACTTTGATCTGACGGGCTGTCACTGGTGAGCCTCCGCTTTCGAAAACTTCAACAGCCATGATCATCTCAGCAGCATGCTCGGTTGCCCCCTTGGTGGTGGCTAGTGGGAGCCTGCTGAGTGCATCAGCGTAGTTTTCAGTGCCCGGTCTGTGCCGAATTGTATAGTCATAGGCGGCCACCTCTTTATGCGGGCCGATGCATTTGCATTTATGGCCTTATTGTCGGCCAAAAGGGACGTTAGGGGTTTGTGATCTGTCTCCAGCTCAAATTTCCTGCCAAACAGATACTGGTGCATTTTCTTTACAGCATATACACATGCAAGCGTTTCCTTTTCTACCATCCCGTAGCCCCGTTCTGCCTGGGACAGACTTCTGGAGGCATAAGCTACCGGCTGTAACTGACCCTTGGCATTAACATGCTGCAACACACACCCGACCTCATAGGACGACACATCGCACGTTAAAACGAGTTTCTTACATGGGTCATATAGCGTTAACAGATTGCTGGAGCATAACAAATTTCGTGCTCTATCAAAAACCCTTTCCTGGCTGACCCCCCAGACCCATTCGCGACCTTTGTGTAGGAGCACGTGTAGCGGCTCTAACAGCGTGCTCAATTTGGGAAGAAAGTTACCAAAATAGTTCAGGAGCCCCAGGAACGAACGCAGCTCCGTCGTGTTACGGAGTCTGGGTGCTCTCTGGATCGCTTCTGTTTTGGATGCAGTAGGTCTTATCCCGTCTGCTGCTACCCTCATCCCCAGGAATGCTACCTCTGGAGCTAGGAAGACTCACTTCGCCTTTTTCAGTCGCAGACCTACCTGGTCCAGTCTGCATAGCACCTCCTCCAGGTTGCGGAGGTGTTCTTCAGTATCACAACCCGTGATGAGGATGTCGTCTTGAAAAAACACCGTCCTTGGAATCGACTTGAGGAGGCTTTCCATATTTCGTTGAAAGATCGCGGCGGCTGAGCAAATCCCAAACGGACATCTATTGTACTCAACCAATCTCTTGTGTGTCGTGATGGTGGTCAGCTTCTTCGACTCACTTGCCAGCTCCTGGGTCATGTAAGCTGAGGTCAGGTCCAATTTTGAAAAATGTTTCGCAAAGAGGTCCTCTGCTCTCGGTAGCGGGTACTGGTCTTGGAGTGACACCCGATTGATGGTGGCCTTGTAATCACCACATATCCTGACCGACCCATCCACCTTGAGCACCGGCACAATTGGGCTCGCCCAGTCACTGAATTCGATTGGCGAGATGATGCATTCCCTCAGCAGGCGGTCCAATTCGCCTTCTATCTTTTCCCGCATCACGTACGGCACCACTCTGGCAATGTGGTGTACTGGCCTGGTGTCCGGGTTTATGTGAATCACTACCTTGGTCCCCATTAAAGTGCCAATGCCGGGTTGAAATAGAGAGTCAAATTTGTCCAGGACCTGTGAGCATGATATTCGCTCCACAGAAGAAATTGCATTGACATCGCCCCATTTCCAGTTCATGACAGCCAGCCAACTCCTCTCCAGCAGTGCGGGACCGTCCCCCGGGACAATCCAGAGTGGCAACCTGTTCTCCGAATCTTTGTGGGTCACGACTACCGTGGCGCTGCCTAGCATCGGAATTATCTCCTTTGTGTATGTCCGTAGCTGTGCGTCAATTGCCAATAATTTTGGCCTCCTGGCCTTGGACGCCCACAACTTGTCGAACTGTTTGATACTCATCAGGGACTGGCTGGCCCCTGTGTCTAGCCCTATTGATACTGGGATGCCATTGAGGAGCATTTTCATCATTATCGGTGGCGTCCTGGTGTATGAACTGTATATGTGCTCCACATGAACTCGCTGAACTTCAGCTTCCAGCGATTTCCCCCAGTGTCCATTTGGCCTTGTAGGGCTTACCTCGTCCCCGTCCTCCTCGCACATCAACCTGGCTGCAGGCTTCCTGCACATACTCGCCAAGTGACCGCTGACGATGCAGTTTCTGCAGGTATATTGCTGATATCTGCAAGCTCTGGCTGTGTGTTTGCCTCCACACCTCCAACATGAGCCGTTGTTGGAAACAAAAGGTCTATTACCAGTCGATCGTCTCTGACTGTCTCTGTAACTGTCCTTAAGCGCACCATTGACAGGTGTTGATGGCCCCATTACTGGCCACATTGTCCCTTGCGATGGCATGAATCGCCGTTCAGCTAGCCATTGTCTCTGTTTAATTCCCCCTTTGGGTTCGACTACATGCTGGGGCATGTCCGATTGCCCCTGTCTGCCTGGAGAACTGTGGGCTGCGGTAACAATGTTGACTCCCTGTCCATTTGTTGCATTTAAACCAAAATTTTTGTCAAACATCATTCTGGTCTTTTCCTCCCCTGAGATCAATGTCTGGGCCATCAAAGCTGCCGTTTCCAGGGTCAAGTCTTTGGTCTCAATCAGTTTCCTGAAAACCCCAGCGTGCCCGATGCCCTCAATAAAAAAGTCTCGCAGCATCTCCGCTCTGCATGCATCTGGGAACTTACATAGGCTCGCCAGTCGCCGGAAGCCTGCCACAAAGTCTGGAACGCTTTGCCCTTCTCGCCGCCGGTGCGTGTAAAACCGGTGTCTCGCCATGTGAATGCTGCTCGCCGGTTTAAAGTGTTCCCCGATCAACTTACTGAGCTCTTCAAAAGTCTTGTCTGCCGGCTTCTCTGGCACTAGAAGGTCCTTCATCAGGGAGTACGTTCTGGATCCACAAACCGTCAGGAGGTGAGCCCTGCGTTTGTCGGCCGAATCCTGACCCAGCCATTCCTTAGTGACGAAACTGTGCTGTAGTCTATCAATAAAATCGTCCCAATCATCATCAACACAGTACCTCTCGTCTGTGCTGCTAGTGGCCATGCTCGCGTGGTTTAAATACCAGTTTCTTGTCGCCAATAATATGTCCTTACTATACAGTATAAATGCACACGAGGCCCATACTTGAGAGAAGGTCACTCTGTGACCAGTAACCTTTATTAGCCACCACTGAAGTGATGAAGGTGGGTGGAACTTCCCCTTTTATACCTGAAAGTCCAGGTTAGGAGTATCTCCCACAAGTTCACCACCTAGTGGTCAATGTTCTCACGGTGTACAACTTAGGTCAGTTTATGCATGGGTTTCAATGACAGTTAAATACATGACAGTGTGGACTGTGGAAGGCCGGCCAGGAGTGAGTTGGAGTAGTCAAGTCTAGAGGTAACAAAGGCATGAATGAGGGTTTCAGCAGCAGAAGAGTTGAGCAGGGGCGGAGGCGGATAATGTTATGGAAGTGGAAAAAGGCGGTTTTAGTTATGCCATGGATATGTGGCCGGAAACTCATTTCAGGGTCAAATATGACACCTAGGTTGTGAACAGTCTTGTTCACCCTCAGATTGATGTTCGGGAGAGGGATGGAGTCAGTGGTTAGGGAACGCAGTTTGTGGCAGGGACCAAAGATAATGGCTTCGGTCTTCCCAATATTTAATTGGAGAAAATTTCTGCTCATCCAGTACTGGATATCAGACAAGCAATCTGACAATTTAGATACCAAGCAGGGGTCGACAGAAGTGGTGGAGAGGTAGAGCTGGGTATCATCAGTGTACATGTGGAAATTGACTCCATGTTTTCAGATGATATCGCCAAGGGGCAGCATATAGATGAGAAATAAGAGGGGACCGAGGATAGATCCTTGGAGGGACACCAGAGGTAACGATGGGAAGAGAAGCCATTGCAGGAGATTTTCTGGCTACAATTAGATACAACTAGATAGATAAGAATGGAACCAGGCGAGTGCAGTCCCACCTAGCTGGATATTGGTGGAGAGGCGTTGGAGGAGGATGGAGTGGTCAACTGTACGTGTTTTTTGACAGTAAGTGGGCGGTATGTCAATGAATTTCGAACCCAATCAGTTCTTACTCTTGTCTACAAAAACTGCTCACTATTCCAGGATCAAGGCTGCAGACAGGTCCAGAAGCATGAGGAGGGATAGTTTATCTTTGTCACAGTCACATAGGATGTCATTTGTGACTTTGATGAGAGCAGTTTCGGTAATGTGGCAGGGGCAAAAGCCAGATTGAAGGGATTCAAACATTGAATTCATGGAAAGATGATCACGGATTTGGGTGGCAACAACACATTCAAGGACTTGAGAGGAAAGGGAGGTTGGAGATGGGGCGATAGCTAAAAGCAAAGTGGGGTCAAGGCTTGGTTTTTTGAGAGGGGTGATGACAGCAGATTTGAAGGAGAGGGGAACAGTACCTGAGGACAGAGAACCGTTAACAATGTTGGCTAACGTGGGAGCCAAAAAAGGAAGTTGGGTGGTTAGCAGTTTAGTGGGAATAGGGTCAAGAGAGCAGGAAGTGGGTGTCATGGATAAGATGAGTTTGGAGAGATTAAGAAGGGAGATCAAAGAGAAACTAGAAAAGGTATGAGTTTGGGGCTAGGGCAGGTGGGAGCGTCAGATGAAGTTTGGCCCCGTGGGCTAGGTGAAAGACGGGAACTCGCAGAGGCAGGTGGTTGGATGGTCGCAATCTTTGATACAAAGAAGTCCATGAGTTCCTCACACTTGTTGGAGGTGAGTGTGGTGGAGACAGGGAAGAGGGGTTTAAGGAAACAGTTTGCAGTAGAGAATAGTAGCCTGGAGTTATTTTTACAATCCAGAATGATCCTGGAATAGTGAGCAGTTTTTGTAGACAAGAGTAAGAACTGATTGGGTCCGAAATTCATCGACATACTGCCCACTTACTGTCAAAAAACACGTACATACTGCTCGGCGGAGTATTCATCATGAACATGCCACCGAGTGGTATGCACACCATGCAGAACCGCCCGCATACCGTCCAAAAAATGAAATTTTCATGACATACCGCTGACATACCACCGGAGCTGCATACCATCCTGGAAAAGGTGGTTTTACGTGATGTTAAGTGGGTGGGAATGGGCTCGGAGCCGCCACTTTGAAATCGGGGACAGTCAGCAAAAGCAGCACCTCAGTATTTCGGAGGTGAACAGTGACTTTATAGTGCGATTTACAGTGGGAAAGGTATCTTTATTGGTGCTGAGTGCATTATTAAGATGGAAGGCATTTCAGTTAGATTTTTTTCATTAAAATATATTCTGGAGATTTAAAAAGAATGGGGCCTGTACTATCGCAGCCTGTATTGCTGACTACCTGTCTAATGCAGGATCCAGATGTGAGAAGGTTTATTGAGTAGAGTTATCAGAGTAATAGAGGAGGTCACAGACTGATGAGAAAGAGGAGCCTTCCCCACAAAGGATTTTCAGGGAGAAGCGCTCATACATGGACCTGACCGATCGACAGTGCGTTCGAAGGATGCGCTTCCGAAAAGAGGTGATCAATGAGATTTGTCAGCTCATTAAGGCAAACCTGCAGCCCAGGACCACCAACACTACTGCACTCTCTGTCGGGATGAAGGTGGCTGCGGCACTTTCCTTTTATGCATGTGGCCCTTTTCAGGCATCAGCTGGGGATATATGCTGCATTTCTCAGCACACTACTCATCGGTGCATTCGACAGGTAACCGAAGCACTGTATGCACGCCGGATGTAATTTATAAACTTCCCAATGACCGACGAGGCACAGAGTGACAGGGCTTTGGGATTTGCACGCATTGCCGGCTTCCCCAAGATATACGGTGCTGTTGACTGTAACCATATTGCCCTGCAAGCACCATTACAGGAGGCGGAGATGTACCGAAACCGTAAGGGATTTCACTCCCTCAATGTGCAGCTTGTCTGCGACCATACACAGCACATAATGGCAGTGAATGTCAACTTTCCAGGGAGCGTCCATGATGCGCACATCGTGCGTGAGAGCACTGTGTCTGACCTGTTGAAGTCTGAGCCACAAGATAAATGCTGGGATGCTGGGGCACAAAGGGTATGGCCTTGCCACCTGGCTCTTGACCCCCCCACGGAACCCTCAGACAGAAGCCGAGCAACGATATAATAAGAGCCATATAGACACACGTAATATTATCGATAAGACAATTGGGGTGCTGAAGCAGCATTTTCGACGTTTGGACCACTCGGGAGGTAGGCTGCAATACCACCCTGAGCAGGTTGCTCAGTTCACAGTGGGGTGCTGCATGTTGCATAATTTAGCCATCATGCAGAAACAGGAATTGCCACAGGGGACTGCGGGACCACCTGAGGGGAGAGTGCAGGAGACGGAGGAGGAAGATGATGAAAATGAGGGGGAGGAGGATGAGGAGGAGCTTCCAGATGAACCCATGGCACCATCCCCACCCCACCCCCCCAACACCACAGCGGAGGGCACGCGGAGCGTATGCCACTGCAAAATTGTTACGTCAGCAGCTCATAAATAGACGCTTTGCTTGAATGTGGAGAGATATGTTTTGGGACCCTGATGACTGTTACCCCAAAAGTTTGACACTGTACAAGCGTGCTTAAATTCAATTCAAATGTTTATGTAAAAGTGTAAAAAATATACAATCTTAAAACTTTGTAAAACTTATTATAACTGAGCTGTAACAATTTTAAAAACCTGAATAACAATTTTAACAAATCTTTAACAACTTGAAATAAACTTTTAGAAATCAAACTTCAATTATTTTAAACGAACAATGGACACTTGATTCCAAAAAACACCCTTTACTGACCTCGACCATGTGCTCCACCACCCTTGGAACTCATCCCCCTTTCTTACTCCCGCCCTTCACTGTCCCACTGCCCCTGACCTCCCCGTGCTGGTACCAAGCCGGCATGCAGCAGTGCACCCTGAGTGCTGTTGCTGTCGTTGGGGGTCAGACATTGCAGGTGCAATAAATGAGGCCTCAGGAGAAGCTCATGATCCGGAAGGCACGGCTTCAGGGCTGGAAGCTGCTGGCAGCTCCCCACCCTCAGGTACTGTCGACCCGACTACTATGGAACGGGGGGAATTCCACGCCATATCCCGATCCTGTCGATTGCCGCATAGCATCGACAAAGTCGGCAGTTCACTCCATCGCGGTAATCAGATGCAACATATCCTCCGACTGTCGTTCTGATTGAGCCGCGATGTTTCCGGCTATCATAGCCATGGCCTTGAGCAGTTCTCGGCCTATGTCGATGCTGGCCTGTGACAGACGCACCATGTGCTGGTCCACGCCCATCTGTCTTGCAGCAACGGACCTGCAATACTGGGGGTACGTTGCTGTGCACCGTTTGGTCCGGCAGATTCAGAGGAGGCATGGGGGAATCCCCTGAATATAGACATGGTGGTGGAAGGTGTTCCAGCTGGCCCAGATGGAACTGGTGTATCCTCCTCCGTCTCCACCCCACCTCCACCTCCACTGACTCCAGGATCAGCTGCTCTTCCAGGATCAGCGGCTCTTCCTCTTCCTCTTCGTCTTCATCATCTCTGGCAGTGGTGAAGTCGGGAGAGGACTGGGTGGCACCAGAGTTGGAGGCAGTGGGTCTGTCGTCTGGTCTCTCTGTGGAGCTCTGGTCTGAATCGTCCGAGTCTGGAAGTACAAAACAACATTTAAAAATGCTTGGCACCAGGGGAGGGGTCAGGGTTATATAAGTACATGAGTACAGTGATGTAGCGCAGTCTTACTTAAATGTCCACCACTGCTACAATACTGCATTACATATCGCAGACAGACAATAGATATATGCATTACGTTACATGCCCCCAACATTGCAGTACATCATGTGGACAACATTACAGTGCAATAAACTTACATTACATGAGGCCAACATTACAGTTACAGTTACATTACATGACATTACAGGACCGCAACACAGACTGGGAATTGTATTCAACTGACCATCCTGTGTGGGTGGGTCAGCTCCAACGGTGGTAGTGACATGGATGCTATGTCTGACCAGCGACAGGGCACAGATCTCGATCTCCGTCAATGGTTCTTGCATTGTGGGTCCTCCCCCCCCCCCCGTATGCCGCTGATCTGCTGCTATTGCATTGTCTTCTTCTGCAGAAAGTGAAGTAAATGAAAGTAAAAATCTTCAATTAATTTAACATCGCAGACACACAGGTTCACACACACACACATCAAAACACTACGTTGATCCTCTTATCACTGCCTGAAAGCACAAATACATCGCCGTAACCTTGGAATAAATAACATCATCCATGTGGCACTGAACCTACATTTACATGGTACATAGGGGGTGCGTAAATAAAATCATTACTTACTTTTGCGACCCTCACCAGGTCAATCCACCTCTTACGGCACCTTTCTCCAGTGCGTACCATTGTAATTGTGGAGGAGACAGACTCCCCAATCTCGTCCCATATTCTGTTGTACTCCTTTGGGGGGGGGGGGGCGGGGGGGATGGCGGTGGGGGGGGCTTTTCACGACCACCCTTCGTTAAGTCAGCGTATCTCTCCGTAATATTCTCCAGCAGGGCAGGTAGCTCCATCTCATCGAAGGCGGGCGTCCTCAACCTCCTGTCCTTCTCGATGTTCCTGCGCTTCAACTTCTTTTTGAGCATTTCCATTATATTTATATGATTTTTGATTTATAAAATGTCTTATTATTGTTGATATTGTATAATTATTATTTATTAATATTTTTTAACTGCAATCTGTGATTAAACTCATTGTCATCATCATAAGCAGTCCCTCGGAATCGAGGAAGACTTGCTTCCACTCCTGAAGTGAGTTCTTTGGTGGCTGAACAGTCCAATACGAGAGCCACAGACTCTGTCACAGGTGGGACAGATAGTCGTTGAGGGAAGGGGTAGGTGGCACTGGTTTGCCGCATGCTCTTTCCGCTACCTGCGCTTGATTTCTGCACGCTCTCGGCGTTGAGACTCGAGGTGCTCAGCGCCCTCTCGGATGCACTTCCTCCGCTTAGGGCGGTCTTGGACCAGGGACTCCCAGGTGTCAGTGGGGATGTTGCACTTTATCGGGGAGACTTTGAGGGTGTCCTTGTAGTGTTTCCGCTGCCCTCCTTTGGCTCGTTTGCCATGAAGGAGTTCCGAGTAGAGGCACTTGCTTTGGGAGTCTCGTGTCTGGCATGCGGACTATGTGGCCTGCCCAGCGGAGCTGATTGAGTGTGGTCAGTGCTTCAAGGCTGGGGATGTTAGCCTGAGGGAGGACTGACCCTCGAATAGCTTGTTGCTCCTTCTCACTCTCTCGCCCTCGACTTCAATTCTCTGCGCATGACCCCTGATCGCCGAAATCACGGGTAAAAAGCTTCTCTGAAAAAAAGCAACAAAAAAAAAATTCCCTCATGCGACAAGAACGTCGATCTGGATCGACTACAATGTTGCATACCGCCCGCTGCACACCACTCGCATACCGCCAAAAAAAATCCACCAGAATTGCGCTCATTGGTCTCGGCTGTATGCCGGAGGTTTGAAACGACATACCGCTGGCATACCGCTGAGAAATGGGCGGACCTTATGGTACTGACCAATTTCGGGCCCATAGTGTTTTATATGTTCGAGCCAGATCTGGCGGTGAATGGCTAAACGAGTTGCCCGCCACATCCGTTCAAGTCTGCGCCGTTTTGACTTGAGGGAGCAAAGATGAGGGCTGTACCAGGGGGGAGGGTAAGGGTGGGAGAGAGTAATCATTTTAATAGGGACTAGGGCATCAAAGGTGGTAGTGAGGGTGTGGTTGAGCAGATTGGTGGCTGAAGAAATGTCATTGTTAAAAGAGGGCCAAAGGTTGGACAGTTTCGAGTTGATAAGTGCAGTTGTAATAAAGTTTGGAGAGTTTTTTTCAGGGGTGGATGCAGAAGTAGGTTTGGATTGGGAAAGAGGAATGTGGGTCGATAGTGATACTATGGGAAGAGGGAAGCAGTTGTCTTTGGCCCTCGCCAAGATTCCATCTCCCTCCCTGGCCACTGTCTCAAGCTGAACCAGACCGTTCACAACCTCGGTGTCCTATTTGATCCTGAACTGAGCGTCCAAACCCATATCCTCTCCATCACAAAGACTGCCTACTTCCACCTCCGTAACATTGCCCATCTCCGGCCCTGGCTCAGCCCTCCTGCAGTTGAAACCCTCCTCCAGGCTCAACTATTTCCATCTCTCCTGGCCCGCCTCAATCTTGAGCTCAGCCAAAACTCTATGGCTCGTATCCTAACCTGCATCAAGTCCTGTTCACCCATTACCCCTGTGCTTGCTGGCTCCACCAGGTTCACCAATGCCCCGACTTTAAAATTCTCACCATTTTCAAATCCACGGCTTGGCCCCTACCCATCTCTGTAACCGTTTCCAGCCCTACAACCCACCAAGAACAATGCTTTCCTCAAGCTCTCGCCTCGTGCATCCCCCACTTCCTTTGACCCATTATTGGCAAGTACACCTTCAGCCATCTAAACCTCAAGCTCTAGAATTCCCTCTCTCAACCTCTCTGCCCCAACCTCCTCCTTCAAAACACTCCTTAAAACCTACCTCATTGACCAGGCATTTAGTCACCCATCCTAATAGCTCCTTCTTTGGTTTGGTGTCAATTTATGCCTGATTATGCACGTTGGGACATTTTACTACATTAAAGGTGCTATAAGAATGCAAGTTGTTGTTGTTATTCTTTAGAGTCAAACTTTTTGTCGGGAAAAAAAGCACCATCATAGATATCCTGATTTGTCATGAAAAATACAACTACTTTAAGAGGAGCCAAGCAATCTATTCTAAAATAGTTTGCCCTAATAGTCAACACCTGTTTTGAAAGCAACTATTACAGAATTTTCGCCATGACGTGGAAAATTATTGTATGTTTTTCCTCAGTTCTCTGGAATTTTCAGGAGTCAGAGGGCCAATTACATCCTTATAAGCACTCATTATCTATGTAAGTCATGATTTTCAGACCTGTTACGGGCTGAATTTTCTGCTCCCTTGTGCCTCTGGTAGCACCCCGGAGGGGCGGTAGAAAGTATTTTTAGGTGTAACAGCGGGCTGCCAGCTTTTACCACCGGTCGGCAAATTCGGCTCAGAAAATATTTGCTGCCAAAGTGAAAAAATTATTCTGGTATCCTGCACCAACAATGTACAAATTATATCCTAGTCATTGACTAAAAATTCAATATAGCCCCGTTTGAGGCGGTGACATCGCCTGGTCGCTATCTTTAGCGCCGGGTGATGTTTACCACCTCCAACCGGAATATTGATTTTTAGCGCCCCAATAGGGGAGTGAAGCGCTGAGGGGAGTGCCCTCTTAGGGCTCTAACCCTGATCCTTGGGGCGCTATCGCGGGAGCGCTGACGAAGTTGTGGTGCAAGGAAACCGGCATCCTAGCGCCTAAAGGGGAGGTCAGCTGGACCATCAGAAAGCTGAAAAAAAAAGGAAGAGAGGAGTGTTTACATTAGCAACAACGTTGAACAGCTAAGACAGTTAAATAAATTATAAATAAAGTCCATTCTCAACACCCACATGCTCATCCGTTGAAATATCGCCTCGGGAGTTTCTTCGGGACGCCTGCTTTCCCTGTTGGGATTAGCGGCAGGCGAAACCATTCAAGTTCGCGATTGCGGCACTAAAGGGGCATTGCACACTCAATGGTGTCACCAAATGGGTGACGCTACAGTGCGCAGCACTACCTATTAGCGCCGCCGCTAAACTTCCACTGAAGGTAGCAGGAAGCGCTGACAGCGCGGCACTTGGCTGGTAAGCGCTTAGCAGCCGGTTAACGTCCCTCTCAGGCGCTAACGGGTGGCGCGAAACAACCCAATTTTTAGCTCCAAGAGTTAAAAGGCATAAGAGGGAGGGTTAAAGAAAACTATTCCAGCCATTATACTCCCCATCCTCACACAAACTATGTGCAGTAGAAAATTAAAGAGGCTCATTCTCGAGGACAAGATACACCCTAGTGCGAGTAGAACCTTCTCAAAATGTTCCATGGCTAAAACTTACTGTGCTCAACTCTCAATCTCAACTCCATAAGGCTATTTATAATAGTCACAGCTTCATCCAACTCTCCTAATAATTAAGCCTTTTGTTATCTGGATTAATTATAAAGGTATGGACGCCAGAGTTCTTGAGAAAGACACTGTTCATATATGAGTGAACACAGTATAATTACAAACTCAAGTATCATTCTGAGCCATGGTATCTCTGGCATCAAGCTCTTGACTTAGGGACCCTTTTAGTGTCTATATTCATAGCTAGATGAGTCACAAATGTGCAATTTACTCACTTCTACTTGATATAGGATTAGGTCAGACCAGCATTTGGACTCCATTCTACGGATCTTACCAAAAGTATTATTTGAGTTCAAGAGCTTCTGCTAGACTAAACTAAACTAAACTTCAGAAATTCCTTTTAACAAAGAAAACACAATCATAGAAAGGTTACAGCACAGAAAGAAGCCATTCGGCCCGCAAGAGCACTTCAGCTAGAGCCACTCACCCACACTTTCCCCCGTAGCCCTGCAATTTATTTTCCTTCAAGTACTTATCCAGTTCCTTTTTGAAAGCTACGATTGAATCTGCTTCCACCACCCTTTCAAGCTGTGCATTCAAAATCCTAACCATCACTGCATAAAAATGTTTTTCCTCATGTTGCCGTTGGTTCTTTTGCCAATCATCTTCAATCTGTGTGCTTTGGTTCTCAACCTTGCACCAATGGGAACAGTTTCTCTCTATCTACTCTGTCTAGACCGCATGATTTTGAAAACCTCTATAGATCTCCTCTCAACCTTCTCTGCTCTAGTGAGAACAGCCCCAGCTTCCCCAGTCTATCCATGTAACTGAAGTCGCTCATCCCTGGAATCATGCTTGTAAATCTTTTCTGCACCCACTCGAAGGCATTCACATCCTTCCTAAAGTGCGGTGCCCAGAATTGGAAACAATACTCCAGTTGAGGTCGAACCAGTGTTTTGTAAAGGTTCACCTTGACTTCCTTGTTTTTGTACTATATGCCTCTATTTATGAAGCCCAGGATCCTGTATGCTTTCTTAACCGTTTTCTCAACCTCTGTAAACTTTTCATAAAACAAAGAATTGTGATTGCATCTGTAACTACTTGGCAAAGATAAAGGCCGCTGAACAAGAACTGTACAAACAACATGGAATACCTTTAAGCATATTGTCTTAATAAGCATCAGAAGACAACTCTCAAGGTCAAATCATTGGAGTTTCACTGAACATCATTGTTCATAAGAACATAAGAACATAAGAAACGGCCCTTCGAACCTGCTCCGCCATTCAGTAAGACCATGGCATTTCCTCCACCTCAACTCCACTTTCCAGCATTATCCCCATATCCTTTGATTCCCTTAATATCCAAAAATCTATCGATCTCTGTCTTGAATATACTCAATGACTGAGCCACTATTGCCCTCTAGGGTAGAGAATTCCAAAGAATCACCACCCTCTGAGTGAAGAAATTTCTCCTCATCTCAGTTCTAAATTACTGACCCCTTATTCTGACACTGTGACCTCTGGTTCTAGACTCCCCAGCCAGTGGAAATTCCCTGCATCTAACCTGTCAAGCCCTGTAAGAATTTTGTACCTTTCAATGAGATTACCTCTCATTCTTCTAAACTCTACAGAATATAGGCCTGGTCTGCTGAATTTCTCCTCATAGGACAATCCTCCTTATCCCAGGAACAATTCTGGTGAACCTTCGTTGCACTCCCATAATGGTAAGTATATCCTTCCTTATTAGGTAAGGAGACCAAGGTGCCGAAATTCAGGGCCACCAGAAAGCTGGTGCACCTACCTTTTTTGAAGTTTTTTCCGCTGAGAGCGTTGAGGCGGCCTTTCCATTAATTTTTGGGACTCAGTACTTTTTTTAACGTTGGACCTGAAGTCGATCATAGTGGTGGCGGAAGTGCGGCGGTAAGTCAGGCTGAGGGGCGGAAGTCGGGGCGCGATTGAGTCTCCACCGCTGAGTAAGCAGTGGTGATGTCACGGCGCGCGTGTGGCACCACGCTCCCCCACCCCCTCCTCCCCCTCCTCTTCCGTTAAAGGGGAGAGAATTGGGCATTTATTATCTTCAGCCACTGAGCCACCATTGAAGGTTTTGGCTGGGCCAGCGGCCTGGCACCCAGGAGGGGGTGCCATGCAGCCTGTTGGTGACCCGGCCGACCTTGGGGGTGCAATAGTCCAACCAACATGGAAATCGGCCGGCACTGCATTCGGCCCTCGCCTTTAATGCGGGACGATTTTTTTTAACCTAAATTTCAGAGTATTCTGGAGGTGAGGGAGAACAGCGGTACGCATTTTGATGACGCACTTGCGGCGATCATCAGCAGCGAGGCAGAAGTGGGGACTGGCCAAAAAATCCTCGACCTGAAGTTTGGTCGGAGCAGCCAATGGACTGCAACGTGGCGGCCACTCGATTCCGCCGCATGGCCGCCGTAAAAAGGCGGAAATGGGCCTTATACAAACCCTGAATTTCAGCTCCCAAAACTGTACACAATACTTTAGTTGTGGTCACATCAGGGCCCTATATAATTACAGTAAGACATCTTTACTCATACTCAAATTGCTTGCTGTACCTGCATGTTACCTTTCAGTGATTCATATACAAGGACACCCAGGTCCCTCTGAACACCAACATTTCCCAATCTCTCACCATTTAAAAAATACTATGCTTTTCTATTTTTCCTACCAAAGTGGATAGCTTCATATTTCTCCACATTATATTCCATTTGCCATGTTCATGCCCACTCACTTAGCCCGTCTATATCCCCTTGAAGCCTCTTTGCATTCTCCTCACAACTTCCCACCTAGCTTTTTTGGTTCCCTCATCCAAATCATTGATATAGATTCTGAATAGCTGAAGCCCAAGCACAGATCGTTGCGGTATCCCACTAGTTACAGCCTACCAACCCGAAAATGACATGTTTATTCCTACTCTCTATTATCTGTCTGTTAACCAATCCTCAATCCATGCTATAATATTACCAGCAACCCCATAAGCCTTATCTTGCCTAGCAACCTTTTATGTGATACTGAATGCCTTCTGAAAATCCACATACATCACAACCATTGGTTCCCCTTGTCTATTCTGCTAGTTACAACCTCAAAAAACTCCAACAGATTCATCAAACATGATTTCCCTTTCATAAATTCAGAGACTAGGGTCCTGAACTTAAAGAAAGGTAACCTTGATGGTATGAGACGTGAATTGGCTAGGATAGACAGGCGAGTGATACTTAAACGGTTGACAGTGGATAAGCAATGGCAGACATTTAAAGATCACATGGATGAACTTCAACAATTGTACATCCGTGTCTGGCGTAAAAATAAAACGGGGAAGGTGGCTCAATCATGGCTAACAAGGGAAATTAGGGATAGTGTTAAATCCAAGGAAGAGGCATATAAATTGGCCAGAAAAAGCAGCAAATCAGAGGACTGGGAGAAATTTAGAAATCAGCAGAGGAGGACAAAGGGTTTAATTAGGAGAGGGAAAGTAGAGTATGAGTGTAGCCTTGCAGGGAACATAAAAACTGACTGCAAAAGCTTCTATAGATATGTGAAGAGAAAAAGATTAGTGAAGACAAACATAGGTCCCTTGCAGTCAGAATCAGGTGAATTTATTATGGGGAACAAAGAAATGGCAGACCAATTGAACAAATACTTTGGTTCTGTCTTCCCGAAGGAAGACACAAATAACCTTCCGGAAATACTAGGGGACCGAGGGTCTAGCGAGAAGGGGGAACTGAAGGAAATCCTTATTAGTCAGGAAATTGTGTTAAGGAAATTGATGGGATTGAAAGCTGATAAATCCCCAGGGCCTGATAGTCTGCATCCCAGAGTAGTTAAGGAAGTGGCCCTAGAAATAGTGGATAGAAACATAGAAACATAGAAAATAGGTGCAGGAATAGGCCATTCGGCCCTTCTAGCCTGCACCGCCATTCAATGAGTTCATGGATGCATTGGTCGTGATTTTCTAACATTCCATAGATTCTGGATCAGTTCCTATGGATTGGAGGGTAGCTAATGTAACCCCACTTTTTTAAAAAAGGAGAGAAAACAGGGAATTATAGACCGGTTAGCCTGACATCGGTAGTGGGGAAAATGTTGGAATCAATTATTAAAGATGTAATAGCTGCGCAGTTGGGAAGCAGTGACAGGATCGGTCCAAGTCAGCATGGATTTATGAAAGGGAAATCATGCTTGACAAATCTTCTAGAATTTTTTGAGAATGTAACTAGTAGAGTGGACAAGGGAGAACCAGTGGATGTGGTGTATTTGGACTTTCAAAAGGCTTTTGACAAGGTTCCACACAAGAGATTAGTGTGCAAAATTAAAGCACATGGTATTGGGGGTAATGTATTGACGTGTGTTGGGGGAAAACCCTGAGGTAGAAATAAATCTACTCCGAGACTACGTTAGAGAGTTGAAAACACACACAGTTTATTAATACAAGTTACCAGGGGAGTTGTATGTAGTCCCTCAACCAGGCAACAACTCAATTTGGGGTTACAAAAAATGAGTATTTAAAGTCGTAAACTGCAAAGGTCACATGTCACTGCTTCTACATCTGCCATTGCAAAAGTGTCTACACAACGAGTTTTTTTTCGTCTTTGTCCGGCTTACTTCCTTATCTTTGGTCAGCGCCTGGTGTGGTTGGTTTCTTTCTTGCTCAGCGTCTTGTGAGCTTTTCGCAAATGCTTATCTCATCCTGTCATACAGTTCATTTTCTAAAGCACAGCAATTTCGCACTAACGCTATTAACCCTTCAATCCCTCATTTGGTCGAAACTTTTCACATACATAATTCTAGGCCAACGTATACCCCCAGGTCCCTCTGCACCTCAGCATGTTGTAATTTCTTCCCATTCAAATAATATTCCCTTTTACTGTTTTTTTTTTCCAAGGTGGATGACCTCACATTTTCTGACATTGTATTCCATCTGCCAAATCTTAGCCCATTCACTTAACCTATCTAAATTTCTTTGCAGCCTCTCTGTGTCCTCTACACAACCCGCTTTTCCACTAATCTTTGTGTCATCTGCAAATTTTGTTACACTACTCTCTGTCCCCTCTTCCAGGTCATCTATGTATATTGTAAACAGTTGTGGTCCCAGCACCGATCCCTGTGGCACACCACTAACCACCGATTTCCAACCCGAAAAGGACCCATTTATCCCGACTCTCTGCTTTCTGTTAGCCAGCCAATTCTCGATCCATGCTAATACATTTCCTCTGACTCCGCGTATCTTTATCTTCTGCAGTAACCTTTTGTGTGGCACCTTATCAAATGCCTTTTGGAAATCTAAATACACCACATCCATCAGTACACCTCTATCCACCATACTCGTTATATCCTCAAAGAATTCCAGTAGATTAGTTAAACATGATTTCCCCTTCATGAATCCATGTTGTGTCTGCTTGATTGCACTATTCCTATCTAGATGTCCTGCTATTTCTTCCTTAATAATAGCTTCAAGCATTTTCCCCACTACAGATGTTAAACTAACCGGCCTATAGTTACCTGCCTTTTATCTGCCCCCTTTTTTAAACAGAGGCGTTACATTAGCTGCTTTCCAATCCGATGGTACATCCCCAGAGTCCAGAGAATTTTGGTAGATTATAACGAATGCATCTGCTATAACTTCCGCCATCTCTTTTAATACCCTGGGATGCATTTCATCAGGACCAGGGGACTTGTCTACCTTGAGATCCATTAGCCTGTCCAGCACTACCCCGCTAGTGATAGTGATTGTCTCAAGGTCCTCCCTTCCCACATTCCCGTGACCAGCAATTTTTGGCATGGTTTTTGTGTCTTCCACTGTGAAGACCGAAGCAAAATAATTGTTTAAGGTCTCAGCCATTTCCACATTTCCCATTATTAAATCCCCCTTCTCATCTTCTAAGGGACCAACATTTACTTTAGCCACTCTTTTCCGTTTTATATATCGGTAAAAGCTTTTACTATCTGTTTTTATGTTTTGCGCAAGTTTACTTTCGTAATCTATCTTTCCTTTCTTTATTGCTTTCTTAGTCATTCTTTGCCGTCGTTTAAAATTTTCCCAATCTTCTAGTTTCCCACTAACCTTGGCCACCTTATACGCATTGGTTTTTAATTTGATACTCTCCTTTATTTCCTTGGTTATCCACGGCTGGTTATCCCTTCTCTTACCTCCCTTCTTTTTCACTGGAATATATTTTTGTTGAGCACTATGAAAGAGCTCCTTAAAAGTCCTCCACTGTTCCTCAATTGTGCCACCGTTTAGTCTGTGTTCCCAGTCTACTTTAGCCAACTCTGCCCTCATCCCACTGTAGTCCTCTTTGTTTAAGCATAGTATGCTCGTTTGAGACACTACTTTCTCACCCTCAATATGTATTACAAATTCAACCATACTGTGATCACTCATTCCGAGAGGATCTTTTACTAGGAGATCGCTTATTATTCCTGTCTCATTACACAGGACCAGATCTAAAATAGCTTGCTCCCTTGTAGGTTCTGTAACATACTGTTCTAAGAAACAATCCCGTATGCATTCTATGAATTCCTCCATCTTGTGAGACACTGCTAGGTTCTCGTAGTTTGAGGATCATTGGGTTACAGGTCTGCTCGATAGTGAAGATGACAGTGCTTTGCTTGTACAACATTTAAGTAACATACATAGGCAATACAGCATTATTACCACCACCACAAATGTAACCAGACCTTGGATTAGTTCCCCCTTTTTCTGCCAACACATAGTCAAGGGCCATCCGATTTTGCAGAGTTACTGTGCGGAGGGCTACCATCTCTGCATTAACCTTAACTAGGGCTTCAGCTATATCGTTGGCCACCTGTTCCAGGATGGAGGCCATGTTTGCTTGCCCATTTACCTGCTCCATACCAGGGAAACGCAATGGCCCAGAATCTTTCCGTCTCCGTGATGGCTCGTCTGGCTCTCCGGTGGAGGTCCTTCAGAGAACCCAGGTGATACATGTAGGGTATGATATAAGCCAGATAACAAGAACCCGTCCATTCTCGGGACAACCAGGGGTAGGCCCTGTGACCACACACAAAATGAGTCCCGTTGTAGGGCGTATACTTATTTATCGCTGGGGGGTCCTATTGGACCGAAAAGTCACCGTTTCCGTTTAATGACGGGAGTGTCACCCTACCACTTCGGCAGGTAAGGTAAGGCTATATGTGCAGTTACTGTACCCCACAATAGGATCTTCCAGTTGTCCCTGCCTTGTGAGACATAGCCCCCCTCCCTGTCCCTTCTTACACCTTGTTCTCAGGAACGGTGGTAGAAAGGAATCGTTATAGGTTGATCGTCTCCACCCACTACACTGTTCTGGATTATACCCACGACTTTTAAGTTTTATTATGGTGCTGCCGTCTGCCTCTATGGCATAAGAGCCAACGCGTGTGGATCCTGTTCTAACTCCAAACATCCAGCTGGCCGTCTCATTATCACTAAATGGGATTGATTGTAGGGGGATTCCTTCCTCCGAGTGTGTGGGGACATGGGCACAGACCCAACAGCTGGCAACATTGGCTTTCTTGGCATAGCTGTATGACATGTACAAAAAGGTGTTCACATACAACTCTCTCTTGGTCTGTGGGGGTACTCTGGCCTGAGTCCTCCCGAGGCTACATATTACAATTACATAAAAAAGCAAATTGCACATATTATATCGTGTAATACATTCATCTTGGATCGTCTTTATTTCTTCTGGCGTTTTCTGCTGATGCGTCCGCCTTCAGTTTCCTCAAATGTGTATGTTATTTGTTTTGTTCGCTTATGCTGGGGTCGTTGGATTCATATTCTTTGAGCTGAGACCAATGTTTCCATCGGCCAATCCCACCCACATTTATGCAGGCGCACGTATCTCCGCTAATTAGGACTTCAAATGGGCCAGACCAACGGGGAGCAAACCCCGTTCGTCCTGGCAGACATTTTACCATTACCTTCGCGCCTACCTGCGGGACCTCCCCCTGGTCCTCCAATTCCTTCTGTTCGTGCCTGCCCGCTTCCCGTTCCCTCACTTCCTTCCTCAATTCCTTAAGTTGCTTACTCAGTTCCAAGACGTACTTTCTAATCCGATCCCTCAGGGGTCCTATGTCGGATCCCCCAGTTATGATTCCTTCTGGCAGGCGCATCCCCCTGCCTGTCATCAACTCATATGAGTTAATCCCGTCACTCGGTTAGGAGTTGCCCTTTGTCTCATCAAGATTGTGGGTAGTAAATCCACCCAAGCTTGTCCCGTCTCTTGGATGGCCTTTGCTAGGGCTGTTTTAAGTGTCCTATTTGTACGTTCTACCATCCCAGAGCTTTGCGGGTGGTAGGGGATATGAAACTTCTGTCTAATACCCGACATAGCACACACCTCCTTCATAATTTGTCTGGTAAAATGGGTTCCCTGGTCGGAATCGATTTGGATAGGGATGCCCCAACGTGGGATTACTTCCTCTGCCAGCATTCGGGCCACCGTGATTGCGGTGCAGTTTCGCGTGGCAAACGCTTCTACCCACCGCGTAAACTGATCTATTATTATTAGACAGTATTTCTTGCCCCTTGAGGATGGTAAAGGTCCTGTGAAGTCTATCTGTATACACTCCCACGGCCCCCTTGGTCGTGGTTGTGAGCCATTCTAACCTTAACGGCCTTTCCTGGGTTGTGCTGGGCACACGTGACACATTGCTGACAGTACTTAGCTACGTCCCGTCCCATTCCTGGCCACCACCAATCCCCAGTTATGTTTGTTATCATGACGTTCCACCCGACATGACTGATGCCGTGGTGTAGTTCCATGAGCATTTGTCCAATACAAGTCGGGGCTATCACCTTCCCATCTTTCCTCCATATGAAGTCGTCACCTTGGCTCCCTCCTTTTTTGCCCCAATCTTTCTTTTCTTCATCACTTACATCGGCATGTAATCTCACAATGTCTATATCTTCCCTGGTAATGATACTACATACAATTTCTTCCTGCACTTCTAAGGACATACTTGCTTCCTGTGCCGCTTTATCCGCTGTTTCATTGCCCCGTTGGACATTATTTACTACTTTCTGGTGAGCCTTAACCTTGATCATTGCTGCCTCTGCGGGTTTACTGGCGGCGTCTAATAGTAGTCTGATTCGGCCCTCATGTTTGATAGCCTCCCCGCCTGAAGTGACGAACCCTCTCCTGGTCCAGGCAGTCATGAAGTCATGGACTACCCCGAAGGCATAGCGGCTATCTGTATATATATTTGCCCGCCGGCCTTCGGCCAGTTGGAGGGCTTCAGTCAGGACAGTGAATTCAGTTACTTGGGCCGAGAGTCGTCCGTCTAACCTTCCCTTTCGGACATTGTTTAGCGCTTCGTCTACCACCGCCCATCCCGTATGTGGGGTCCCCTGAATATATTTCCGGGACCCATCCACGTACAGGATCAGCTCGGGGTTTTCAAGGGGAATCTCACTTATGTATTCCGGTGAGTCCTCCCAGTCCTGTGACTGACACTCATGAGACTCACCCACGGATAAGAGGCCCTCTGCCGGGTTCTCCCCCGTGTCTCGTACAATTTTTAGGGACTCATCTAAGGGAAGTAATACTGCTTCCCATTTGGCCCGGCGGACGTTGGACACGGAGCGCAATTTCCCAGTGTTGAGCATTTCCACCAAGGTATGTTTGGTATGTAGTATAACCTTCCCTGTCATTACGACTGGCTCATTAACTATCACCGCCCACATTGCGCAGTCCAAGGCTGCTACACATCTTGACAGACCTCCTGCCATGGGCGACTATTGGGTGGAATAGTAAGCTACTGGGCGGGCTCGGTCTCCGTGCATTTGAGTAACTACTGCTCCGTAAAACCCGCCCTCGTTTTCACAATGAATGTGAAACGGTGCGTTCATATTTGGCAGTCCTGGGCCTGGTGCCGACATCAGGGCTTCCTTTATCTGGCCGTATGCTGTTTCTTGTTCCGGGCCCCACTCCACACTTTCTAGAGCTGGTTTTCCTCCCTTAACTATCTCTGTATGGGTTCCGCAATTGCCGCGAAGTTGGCTATAAAGTTTCTACAGTAGTTAAAGAGTCCGAATACTTTATGCACTCCTCGGACCGTTTTCGGTCGGGGCATAATGCGAATTGCTTCCTTTCTGTCGTGGGGCATTGTTTTTGTCCCCTGTGACAGTTGGTGTCCCAAGTACTGTACCTCCTTCAATCCGATCTGAGCTTTCTTGGGGCTTACCTGAAATCCCGCTTTTTGTAAGGCTTCTAGGGTTTCTATTAGAGCCCCCATATGTCTTCTCTCGTCCTCCGAGTCAATCAACAGATCATCCACATATTGGAGGATGGTACTTCGGTAGGGGGCTAAATCTACGGTCTCCAAGGCTCAACTCATAGTTCAGTGAAATATGGCCGCACTGTTGTGAAAACCCTGGGGCACTTGTGTCCAAGTGTATCCCCTACTGTGAATGCGAATTTATCTTGGGACTCCTGGGCAAATGGTATGGACCAAAATCCATTAGCTATATCGAAGACCGTGAATATTTTATGTTCTGATTTCAGTCCATTAAATATGGTCGCTGGGCTTGCTACGATGGGGTGCTGGCGGGAAGTTACTTTATTTAACGCCGTATAGTCTATGATCAATCGATATGACCCATCTGGTTTCTTTACGGGCCAGGTTGGCGAGTTCGTTGTGCTTTCAGCTTCCCGAAGGACACTGCTCCGCAAGAGGTCCTGCACTATTTGTTTACGGCCTCTCGGGCTTCAGGTTTAATGGGGTATTGCTTATGAGGAGTGTGTTCGGGCCCAGGAATGACCACTGGCTTGGTCTTTACCAGCCCACAATCCTGCTTTGATTGAGCTCACACTTCCCTCATTTGTTCGCATAATGGGTCATAGTCTCCTGCTGTATCCCAATCTCAGGTGAGAAGTTGCACACTTCCGACCTTTGCGTGATTGTGCAAATTAGTCTGTTCCCCGTAAGTCGTGATTTTGTGTCCTCCCTTATTTCTCCAAACTATTCTCTTATTCTGTGGGTCTATTATTGCCCCTAACTGTTCCAGGAGGTCGATCCCCAATATGATCCCTTCTGCATTTGGACATACATAAAATTGTGCCGGGATCAGAATACCGACTATCTCCAATAGAGTTACTTCACTCTGGTGGGCTTTGGTGGCAAATCCTCCCACGCGTTGTATGGACTACATGTTTAGTTGTGGGTAAGGGAATATCTGTCATAGATACCGATGCTTCGGTATCCACTAACATATCACACTGCCGGCCCCCTAACAGCGCTGTTATGTGAATACGCAGATCCTCTCCCTGCCCCATGGGGGCCGCTGGCCTTCAGCCTCTTCCTAAGTCTCTCAGCGCTGTGATTAGCTGATGTCGATTCATCTCCTCTACTCTAAGGCCTGACTGATTATTTCTTTTCTCCTTGGGCGCCCAACATTTATCAGTGGCATGTACCTTTTTCCCGCAATTGTCACATCGGACGGTTGATCTTTAGGGGCCCCTACAGTTGGCGGCAAAATGACCCGTCTTGCCACATTTGTAGCATTCTCCTCAGCCTGCACTCTTACTACTCTTAGCCGCGGCCACTTCTTGTTTTATTCCCCCAGAGTTAATGTGGCATGCCCACTGTACAGCTTGGTCATAGGTGTCCGCGACTACCACCCCCATTTTTAAGATTTTTTGATGGTTGGCCGAAAGGCCGTCCTTAAACATTTTCACGAAGACTGGGTCGTCTCTGCTCGGGGCCGCCTGTCCCGAGGATTCTTGGTGTTGGAACCATAACCTCTCTCCGTAGTCATTGGCATTTTCTCCCTTTTTCTCGTGGGTCTGCATTATCAATCCCCAATTTGGAGTGGATGCTCCCATTACGGCCTGTACAGCCTGGACGACCCCGTTCTGGCAGCGTCCAGTTGTGCCCTTGTGGCACCAACGGCAGGTATCCATGTGCCGTCACTGTGAGGGGCTGCCAGCCCTTTCCATCAGTCCTTTGGACACTTATCCCAAACTATTTGGTGGACATCTCGCTCATGCATATCGTGGGTCTCATACAATTCTTCTAACTTTTGCCAAAATTCTACATTTCTCTTCCGTGGTTGTCGACTCCCCAAATCCTGATTCATCATTTGTTTTTCTGTGGAGGTGAAAGTATAGTATTGATATCGGGAGTTCCCTCCCTGTGCGCCCTGGGTTACCCTAAGAAGGGCTGCCCTTTCTGTATTTACTGAATTTGACCCCACCATCTCGGTCTCCTCATCAAAGGGAGGAGCCGAGGCCGCTACTGTGGCAACATAAGTCGGAGGGAGGTAATAATCTGAATCTCCCCCCACTTGCCGGTTTGTTCATACCGCTCTCTCCATTTCTTATTCTCGGCTTCTGTCTCCTTACTTTTCTCTACTAATTGTTTGGTTTTACTTTGTAACACACATAACTGATATACTAAAAGTACTGCGGCTTTCTTTGCCTTTTTCTGTTTCTCCCACCAATTCTTTTGCTCCTTGGGACAGCCGAGGGATTCCACCCGTCTTTAATCATTTTATCTCTTAAGCCCTTCTGGTCGTCTGCATAGAACCAACCAAGAGACCCTCCCGGCCCCAATTCAAGGTCTTCCCCCGATGCCATTATGTGATCTGACCTTCCCTCGCTTCCTCTGCAAATGAGTCTCTTCACGCGGGCCTACTTCTATCCGTCACTTATTTATTGCGATGGGATTATCCCTCAACTCTCACACCAGTTCATGCGTATCACACAGTCACTTACCGGTTTCCGCCGTCACTTTGTCCTCCCGGTGTTCCCTTCTACCTTAATCCTTGGCCATCATGTGGGGCATTAGCCCTCTTAATTCCAGCTCAAGTTAGGTGATTGAGATAGTTTGTGACAATTGAAGTGACGGGGACACTTGTTTCTCTTACACACCACTTATCTTACTTATATTCTACTTTATCTTAATTTCTACTCACTGTGTCTGTTATCAAACCTCCCCAAGTCTCACTTGTTTGTTGGGTGTGCGGCAGCCTCACCCCTGCCGGTTCGACGTTCCAATTTCTGGGATGTCGTGAAATCCGACCTTATCCTCGAACGTTCGAGTCTCGGTCAGGAGGGCTTACCGGTACACCCTGCTCGCAGCATCAACACTGTTGGGGGAAAACCCCGAGGTAGAAATAAATCTACTCCGAGACTACGTTATAGAGTTGAAAACACACACAGTTTATTAATACAAGGTACCAGGGGAGTCGTATATAGGTCCCTCAACCAAGCACCAACTCAATTTGGGGTTACAAAAAAATGAGTATTTAAAGTCGTAAACCGCAAAGGTCACATGTCACTGCTTCTACATCTGGCATTGCAAAAGTGTCTACACAACGAATTTTTTTTCGTCTTTGTCCGGCTTACTTCGTTATCTTCGGTCAGTGTCTGGTGTGGTTGATTTCTTTCTTGCTCAGCGTCTTGTGACCTTTTCGCAATTGCTTATCTCATCCTGCCATACTGTACATTTTCTAAAGCACAGCAATTTCGCACTAACGCTATTAACCCTTCAAGGTGAATAGAGAACTGGTTGGCAGACAGGAAGCAAAGAGTAGGAATAAACGGGTCCTTTTCAGAATGACAGGCAGTGACTAGTGGGGTACCGCACGGTTCAGTGCTGGGACCCCAGCTATTTACGATATACATTCATGATTTAGACAAAGGAATTGAATGTAATATCTCCAAGTTTGCAGATGACACTAAGCTGGGTGGCAATTTGAGCTCTGAGGAGGATGCTAAGAGGCTGCAGAGTGATTTGGAAAGGTTAGATGAGTGGGCAAATGCATGGCAGATGCAGTATAATGTAGATAAATGTGAGGTTATCCACTTTGGTGGCAAAAACAGGAAGGCAGAATATTATCTGAATGGTGACAGATTAGGAAAAGGGGAAGTGCAACGAGGCCTGGATGTCATGGCACATCAGTCATTGAAAGCTGGCATGCAGGTACAGCAGGTGTTGAAGGCGGCAAATGGCATGTTGGCCTTCATAGCCAGAGGATTTGAGTATAGGAGCATGGAGGTCTTATGGCAGTTGTACAGGGCCTTGGTGAGGCTACTCCTTGAATACTGTGTACAGTTTTGGTCTCCTAATCTGAAGAAGAACATTCTTGCTATTGAGGGAGTGCAGTAAAGGTTCACCAGACTGATTCCCGGGATGGCAGGACTGACATATGAAGAAAGACTGGATCGACTAGGCTTATATTCACTGGAATTTAGAAGAATGAGAGGGGATCTCATAGAAACATATAAAATTCTCCAAGTTTGCAGATGACACTAAGCTGGGTGGCAATTTGAGCTCTGAGGAGGATGCTAAGAGGCTGGACAGGTTAGATGCAGGAAGAATGTTCCCAAAGTTGGGGAAGTCCAGAACCAGGGGTCACAGTCTAAGGATAAGGGGTAAGCCATTTAGGACCGAGATGAGCAGAAACTTCTTCACTCAGAGAATTGTGAACCTGTGGAATTCTCTACCACAGAAAGTTGTTGAGGCCAGTTCGTTAGACATATTCAAAAGGGAGTTAGATGTGGCCCTTACGGCTAAAGGCATCAAGGGGTATGGAGAGAAAGCAGGAATGGAGTATTGAAGTTGCATGATCAGCCATGATCATATTGATTGGTGGTGCAGGCTTGAAGGGCCGAATGGCCTACTCCTGCACCTATTTTCTATGTTTCTGTTTCTATAAATCCTTGTTGACTATGCCCAATCTTATTATTATTTTCTAAGTTCCCTGTTACCACGTTCTTGTTAATAGATTCTAGCATTTTCCTACTACTGATGTCAGGTTAACTAGTCTGTAGTTCCCCGTTTTCTCTCTCCCTCCTTTCTTAAATAGTGGGGTTACATTTGCTACCTTCCAATCTGCGGCTTTTAGTCCCATGAATTTCTCCAGCACTATTTTTTTGCTAATACTAAATTTCTTAAAGTTCCTTATTCCCATGGTTCTCCACTATTTGCGGGAGGTTTTTTTAATATCTTCTTCTTGTGAAGAGAGATAAAAATATTTGTTTAATTTCTCTGTCATTTCCTTACTCCCCATTATAACTTCTCCTGTCTCAGCCTGTAAGTGATCCGAATTTACTTTCGCTAATCTTTTCCTTTTTACATACCTATACAAGCTTTTAGTCTGTTTTTATGTCTCTTGCTAGTTTACTCTCATTCTATTTTCCCTTTCTTTAACAATTCCTTAGTCTTCCTTTGCTGAATTCTAAAGTCCTCCCAAACCTCAGGCTTATTGCTCTTTTTGCCAACATTATAAGCCTCTTCATTTGATCTAATACTATCTTTATCTTCTCTTGTTATCCACGGTTAGACCACTTTTCCTGTGGGGTTTTTGTGTCTTAAAGGAATGTGTATTTGTTGCAAATTCTGTATTAATTCTTTAAATGCTAGCTAGCCATTGCTTGTCGACTATCACACCTTTTAATGCAGTTTCCCAATCTACCTTAGTCAACTCGTCCCTCATAACTAAGTAGTTTGTTTTGATTTAAGACCCTAGTTTCAGATTTAACTAAATTATTTTCAAACAATATAAAATTATATCATATTATGGTCACTCTTCCCTAAAAGCCCCTTTACAACAAGATTATTACAACAAGCATTGCACAATACTAGATCTAAAATAGCCTGTTCTCTAGTTGGTTCCTCAACATACTGATCTAGAAAACTATCTTGTACACATTCTATGAATGCATCCATCATAACATTATTACTGCAAATTTAGTTTGCCCAGTCTTTATGTAGATTAAAGTTCCCCATGATTACAATATTACCCTTGTTACATGCACCTCTAATTTCCTGATTTATACTGTACCCTACTTTACAACTACTGGTTGAGAGCCGATAAACAACTCCCACCAATATTTTCTGCCCCTTGCTGTTTCTTAGCTCCACCCAAACTGATTCTACTTCTTGATTTTCTGAGCTAAGATCCTTCCTCTCCACTGTCTTTATCCCATCCTTTATTATCAGGGCTACCTCTCCTCCTTTTCCATTTTGCCTATCTCTTCTAAAAGTTAAGTATCCTGGAATATTTAGTTCCCAACCATTGTCTCTTTGCAACCACGTCTCCGTAATGGCTATTAGATCAAACCTATTAATTTCTATCTGCGTTATTAATTCATCTATTTTGGTGTGAGTGCTTCGCGCACTCAGATATAGTGCCTTTTGTGTTGACTTTTTTCTATTTTTCCCTGACGTCACCTTAGTCACTGATGCCCTATTACCTTTGTTACTCTCTGTTCCTTCCTGATCCATTCTGCTTATTTTTACCCAAAGCCTTGATATTTCTCTTGCTGCTTTTAAATTTACTATTTCCTGAATCCTCCCACCTCTCCCCCTCCTCATTAGTTTAAAGCCCTGTCTACTCCCCCAGTTATTCGATTCGGCAGGACACTGGTTGCAGCTGGATCCTGTTCCAACAGAACAGCTCCCTTTTCCCCAGTACTGGTGCCGTACCCCATAAAGCAAAACCCCTGCCTCCCACACCACTCTTTGAGCCATGCATTTAACCTCCTAATCTGCTTATCCCTATGCCAATTGTTGTGTGGCTCAGGTAAAAATCCAGAGATAATTACTGTTGTGTTTCTGTAAAGCATGTACTTCCATGTTCCACCACCAGGGAGCTCAGCCCCTGAAGTCCCAAGGGATCCCAGTATCCCTTGGGAGCACTGTATATAAGCGGGCCATTAAGGCCTGTTCCTCACTCTGGAGTGCCTTATTAAAGACTGAGGTCACTGTTACTTTAACCTCCCTGTGTGCAGCTTCATCTGTTAGGAACACAATAACGGGCGACGAGAATACGAATCCAACGCAAAGATGCAGCAAACTGTGGGCATCCTGGAGAAGTTCTCGGAGGGTGAGGACTGGGAAGCCTATGTCGAACAGCTAGACCAATACTTTGACCAATACAATGAGCTGGACGGAGAAGGAAGCACTGCAAAAAGGAGAGTGGTCCTCCTCACAGTCTGCGGGGCACTGATCGACAGCCTCATGAAGAATCTTCTGGCTCTGGTGAAACCCACAGATAAGTCATATGAGGAGCTGTGTACACTGGTTTGGGAGCATCTTAACCCGAGGGAGAGCATGCTGATGGCGAAGTATCAGCTCTACACGTGCTAGCGATCTGAAGGTCAGGAAGTGGCGAGCTACATCGCCGAGCTAAGGCGACTTGCAGGACAATGTGAGTTTGATGGCTACCTGGAGCAAATGCTCGGAGACATTTCTGTACTGGGCATTGGCCATCCTACGAGACCATCCTATGAAAACTTTTGACTGTAGAGACACCGACCCTCAGTAAGGCCATTGCGATAGCACAGGCGTTTATGTCCACCAGTGATAACACCAAACAAATCTCTCAGCACACAATTGCTCGCAATGTTCATAAATTAACTGGAACTGTGTTTGTGAGCAGAAATGTACAGGGCAGAACCCACGAGTCTGCAACTGCCAGCAGGCCTCAGGTGACCCAGATGACTCAGAGTCCCCAACAAAGGATGAATGCAAGGCAATTCACACCTTGTTGGCGTTGTGGAGGCTTCAATTCAGCCTATTCATGCCGCTTCAAGGGTATGTTTGCAAGAGCTGTGGAACAATGGGGCACCTCCAACGAGCTTGCAAACGAGCTTCAAGCTCTGCAAAACCTGTTAACGACCACTTGGCAGAGGAAGATCGGTCCATGGTGGATCAAAGCAATTTTGAGCCTCAGAGAGAGGAGGCAGATGCTGAAGTACACGGGGTGCACACATTTTCGACGAAATGTCCACCTATAATGCTAAACGTAAAATTGAATGGCTTACCCATAGCCATGGAACTGGACACTGGCGCTAGCCAATCCATCATGAGTAAAAAGATGTTTGAGAGACTGTGGTGCAACAAAGCATTCAGACCAGCCCTGAGCCCCATCCACACAAAACTGAGAATGTACACCAAAGAGCTTATCACTGTCCTGGGCAGCGCCATGGTCAAGGTCACCTACAAGGGCACGGTGCACGAACTGCCACTCTGGATTGTCCCGGGCGATGGCCCCACACTCCTTGGAAGGAGCTGGCTGGGCAAAATCCGCTGGAACTGGGATGACATCCGAGCTCTATCACATGTCGATGAGGCCTCATGTATCCAGGTTCTTAACAAATTTCCATCCCTTTTTGAGCCAGGCATTGGAAACTTTTCCGGGGCGAAGGTGCGGATCCACTTGGTCCCAGAGGCACGACCTATTCACAAGGCGTGAGCGGTACCTTACATGATAAGGGAGAGAGTGGAAATTGAGCTGGACAGGCTGCAACGCGAGGGCATCATCTCCCCAGTGGAATTCAGCGAGTGGGCCAGCCTGATTGTTCCAGTACTCAAAAGTGATGGCACGGTCAGGATTTGCGGTGATTATAAAGTAACTATTAATCGTTTCTCGCTGCAGAACCAATACCCGCTACCTAAGGCTGACGACCTATTTGCGACACTGGCAGGAGGTAAGACGTTCACCAAACTCGACCTGGCTTCGGCCTACATGACGCAGGAGCTGGAGGAGTCTTCGAAGGGCCTCACCTGCATCAACATGCACAAGGGACTGTTCATCTACAACAGATGCCAGTTTGGCTGCAGCGATCTTCCAGAGAAACATGGAGAGCCTACTCAAGTCGGTACCACACATGGTGGTCTTTCAGGACGACATATTGGTCATGGGTCGGGACACCGCCGAGCACCTACAAAACCTGAAGACCTCCAGCGACTGGATCGCATAGGGCTGCGGCTGAAGAAGTCGAAATGCGACTTCATGGCAACAGAAGTGGAGTTTTTGGGGAAAAACATCGCAGTGGATGGCATTCGGCCCACAGACGCCAAGACAGAGGCTATCAGGAACGTGCCCAGGCCACAAAACGTCACGGAGCTGCGGTCGTTCCTGGGATTCAACTATTTTGGTAATTTCCTACCGGGGTTAAGCACCCTTTTAGAGCCCCTACACGTGTTATTGCGCAAAGGTGAGAACCGGGTATGGGGATAAAACCAAGTAATTGCTTTTGAGAAAGCCAGAAACATTTTATGCTCCAACAAGCTGCTTGTATTGTATAACCCGTGTAAAAGACTTGTGCTAACATGTGACATGGAGTCAGGTGTGTATTACAATAAGCTAATGTTGCGGGGAAGTTGCAACCTGTTGCCTATGCTTCCAAGAGCTTGTCTAAGGCCGAGAGGGCCTACAGCATGATTGAGAGAGGCATTAGCGTGTGTGTTCGGGGTAAAAAAAATGCATCAGTACCTGTTTGGCCTCAAATTTGAGCTGGAAACCGATCACAAACCCCTGACATCCCTGTTCGCTGAAAACAAGGAGATAAATACTAAAGCCTCAGCCCGCATACAAAGGTGGGCACTCGCGCTATCAGCGTATAACTGTACCATCCGCCACAGGCCAGGCACCGAGAACTGTGCGGATGCTCTCAGTCGGCTACCATTGCCCACCACGGGGGTGGAAATGGAGCAGCCTGCAAACTTGTTGATGGTGGCGCAGCCTGCAGACGTGTTGATGGTCATGGAAGAGTTTGAAAATGATAAATCACCAGCCAAGATCCTCTGCTGTCCCTAGTAAAAAAACTGTGTACTGCATGGGAGTTGGGCCAGCATCCGCGTTGAAATGCAAGAGCCAATCAATCCGTTCCAGCGGTGAAAGGATGAGCTGTCCATTCAGGCAGACTGCCTGTTGTGGGGCAACCGTGCAGTGTTACCAAAAAAGGGCAGAGAGACGTTCATCTCGGATCGCCACAGCACACACCCAGGTATAGTAATGATGAAAACGACAGCCCGGTACCGACTCTGACTTAAGTTTGTCGGTTCTGGCCCTACAGACCATGGTCGAGGATCCATGTCGACTATGCGGGCCCATTTCTCGGTAAAATGTTCCTGGTGGTGGTGGATGCTTTTTTGAAATGGATTGAATGTGAAATAATGTCGAGAAGCACCGCCACCACCACCATTGAAAGTCTGAGGGCCATGTTTGCCATCCACGGCCTGCCTGACATACTGGTCCGTGACAACGGGCCATGTTTCACCAGTGCCGAATTTAAAGAATTCATGTTCCGCAATGGGATCAAACATGTCACCTCGGCCCTGTTTAAACCAGCCTCCAATCGGCAGGCAGAGTGGGCAGTACAAACCATCAGAGCCTTAAACAAGTCACAGAAGGCTCATTCCAAACCCGCCTGTCCCGAGTACTGCTCAGCTACCGCATGAGACCCCATTCGCTCACAGGGGTGAAAAGGACACTTAAAACCAGACTCTCGCTGGTTTACTCCAACCTGCATGATCAGGTAGAGAGCAGGCGGCAGCAACAAAATGTAAACGATAGTCGCGCCACTGTGTCACGGGAAATTGATCTGCATTACCCTGTGTATGTGTTAAACTACGGACATGGTCCCAAGTGGATCGCGGGCACGGTGATAGCTAAAGAGGGGAATAGAGTGTTTGTAGTCAAACTAGACAATGGACACATTGTCAGAAAGCACCTGGACCAAACGAGGCTGCAGTTCACAGACTGCCCTGAGCAACCCACAGCAGACACCACCTTTTTTGAACCCACAACACACACCCAAAGGATCAACGACACCACGCCGGACCAGGAAATCGAACCCATCACGCCCAACAGTACAGCAAGGCCAGGCTCACCTAGCAGCCCTCAGCCCAGCGAGAGCACAGCCAACACACCAGAACAGACATTTGTACCAAGGCGGTCCACCAGGGAAAGGCTCCCGACCGCCTCACCTTGTAGTTTTCACTTTGACTTTGTGGGGGGGTGGTGGGGGGAGTGATGTTGTGTATCTGTAAAGCATGCACTCCCTTGTTCCACCACCAGGGAACTCATCCTCTGAAGTCCCAAGGTATCCCAGCATCCCTTGGGAGCACTGTATATAAGCCGGCCCCTAAGGCCTGTTCCTAACTCTGGAGTGCCTTATTAAAGACTGAGGTCACTGTTACATTAACATCCCTGTGTGCAGCCTCATCTGTGTTAGGAACACAATAATTACCTTTGAGGTTTTGCTTGTAAATTTGGACCCCAACTCCTCAACCTCTCTCAGCAGAACCTCATTCCTAGTTCTACCTATGTCGTTGATTCCTACATGGACCATGACAACTGGATCCTCCCCTTCCCACTCCAAGTTGTTCAGATTTAGTTGCAACAGAGATCATGGAGTTTTATACCATATGTGGAAACTGAATTGAAGAAAGATATCCCATTATGCACACTTCAGTTTTGCAACAACAACAAAACGGAATTTGAGGAAGAAGCTGAAGCAAGAAACACTCTTGGTAAAACATAGTTCAAAATGAAAATGTGCACAAAATATTTGCAAAAAAAAAAGTAAGATAAAAAAACAGTAAGTAAGTAGATACTATATACAGCATACACTTCATCAGGGTAATTTTCTGTCAGCATGATTCTAATGATCATGCCCACTGGTAACGGTGCAGAAATTTGCATGCTGCACATAATATTCTCCACAATGGTTGGGAAATTGCGAGTAGCTCGCCTGTATTGGCCTTTGGGACTCCCACATGTTTGACTCTTAACTGCCCTCAGAAACCTCGTAAGCCACCCAGTTATATCAAACCGCTAGTGGTTCAAGAAAGCCCACCACTTTCTCAGGGCAATAAATGTTGGTCTGGCCAGCGACGCCCAGATCCCGAGAATGCATAAATAAAAAAGAATCATTATCGCTTTAAAAGGTTCCCCAGTGGAATTCACTGAGTTTGGATCATTATCCATAGAACAGATTCTAATTCGAAGAATAAAAGGCCAATTGTTTTTGGTAAATATTCTGGCTGGCATTTTCTGCTTTTGCACTCCCTTGGCTGTAAATTTTCGCCCATTCATTTTAATAGCTGAAAAATTGCAGGCTGGGGAGCATGGAACCAGAAAATCAAGTTGTCCACCTTTTGTGTCAAATCTTAGCACTATAGAACCAACCACAGTCTAAGGGCAAGATTTAAGAAGTTTCACGGCACTTAATGAATTTGATTTAAACACGAGGGAGAAGGGAATAGATGCATACGTGGGAAGTGTGGAAAGAGGTAATTAGGCTGGGATGAGGCACGTATGAACAACAGCATGGACCAAATGGCCTGTTTCTGTACTGTAGACTCTATGGGCGACTGGGTTTTTGGTGATATTTCACCTTCCACGGCAAAAAAAGTCGGCGGGAATTTCGGGCACCTTTTTGCGGCGGCACTGTCCACATACCAGTGGGGAGAGGAGTGCCGCCGTGCAAGACCTGAAATAGTGTTTTCGCCCGAAATTTGGCTCTCTCCACATTCGTATTCTGCGCCCAGAATACCGACAGGGAAAAACCTGCGTTGCAGCCCTGCCAACAGCGGCAAGTATGAAAACCTGCAAAAAAGGTATGTTAAAGTTTTTATTTTTAAATTCTTTTTCAGCAATTCAGTAGGTAAGAGTTTTGTGAATGTTTTTTTCTCCCCAATTTTTTTGTTGTTGTTTTCCCCCCTCCCGAGACCTCTCTCACAGCACTATTGGCCCCGGATTAAAGTTGCCAAAATTTGCAGTTTGCGCGGCGAATCCTCGTGCAACGTCGATTTTTACCACTGTGTAAATTAAAGGCCGAATATCTGGCCCACGAAGCAAAAACGGTAATTTTGGTGTAAAAATACCGTTTTCACTGAAAACAGAATTTCTAGCCTGTAGTATCAATCTACGTATAGCAACAATTTCATAAGCCAGAACCAGCAAAAGTAACTGATTTAGTAACCATATCTGACTTGCTTAACTTTGTTCATATACAGTGTTCATATACAGTGTTCAAAAATAGAGGATCGAGCAGAGCAGAGCTACCGTCTTCCTCATCAGAACTGTGGACATCCGATATTAAACTCCACATCTTCTTATTCACAAAATCCTGGCTCTGCCACTGTGCACTTGGAAACGTTTTAAAATTGTAACAAATGAATACAATATTTGTCTGTTAAAATGAGTTTATTTTACTATTTCTTACCTGAAGGAAGAATATCCCTTTTACAGCTCCACAGACAGATTTTCTAAAAACACTGAAACCTTTAATAGAATCCAAGAAGTCACCAGTAAAATAATTTGTTCTGTTCAGACCAGCTTTTCTTTCCTAATAACTGCCGTAGTACCTGGTGACGTTTCACATTTTATTTAAAATAATACAGTTTGTCAACATACTGGAATCAGGAAAAGGTAGTTAAGAATTTAAAAAAAACTTTCCTGGGAAGAATTCACATGCACTTTAGGGCGGACTACAAAATTAATCAGTGGTTCAGTGGCACAAGTTGATGTATTAAATGCAATTAAAAGTTGTTTTGACAAAATACATTGTTAGCTTGACACCTATCGGTTTACTACTTTAAGTACTTCCTTCATAACATACTGTCCCATGGAGTAATAAAGCACAAGTTTACACCTCATAGCCTCCCAATCCTCAGCTACAGGAAATGAATGAGATTAGGAGTATGAGTCAACCCGGTCGGTCCCCGCACACGTCATCTAGCAGTCAGCTCACAAGCAGTGTTGACAGAGTCCTGAGAGCAGACTGCCTGTCTGCTTTCTCAGAGGGATGCTGAGTGGTGTGGCGGGTTTCTAATGGAGGAGGGGGAAAAACTACAAACAGGAAGGATTTATGTTTTATTTTTTAAGTCTGACAGAAATAAAGAAGTTCCAGTTAACAATGGAAAATAATATTAGTAGCTTTGGGAAGAGCCTGTCACTTTCAGTGCTGTAGGGAAATGTCAACTTTTGATCTGCTGTGGCTAAGAAAGCTGAGACACTGTTTGTGTGGCGTATTTTGAATGTTCTCTTGTACCACACATCACTCTTTTTGAAGGCTAGATTGCTGTGTATATTTGATTATTCTGAAAGTACTGTGTTAAAATACTGATTGGAAAAATGTCAGGAAAAAGGATTCTGTTCATTAACCATGTGACATTTGTTGTGGCATCTCTGCCAAATCTCAAACACTGCAAAGTTCAAGCGTTTTAGTTTATCCAGCTTGAAGAGAAATGTTTAAGTTCTTAGTAGTTTACAAATTATAACCTGTATTATTCAGTGACTCTTTAATACATCATTTAGAATAATTCATGTAATTATTTTTTTCATGGAAGAGTGCATAGAGATGCTGACTGAAAATAGAGAAAGGAAACTAAAGTAAAATGTTTTCTTATGGCCAGTTTTTTAAAACATCTAATTCTAAATCACTTAGCTATAAATACACACCATCAAATTCCAACTGGGGCACAAAACCATTCAGAACAAATAATAAACTACCTGGTCTCCCAATATAGTTGCCACAGAAAATACAATAATACAGTTCACCTGTATGCTGTCCTACCACCTCAAATTCAACACCTCCTCCTTCACTCCCAATGGTGATGCAGTGTTTCAGGTTGAAGCAGTAACCTGCCAAACAACGCAAGTTCTGAGTAATGGAAACAAGGTTACAGTGCGCCATTACTGAGGTAAATTGGAGACAATCCTGACCTCAACTTCACTGAACACCTCTGGGGTGAATTATAAAACACAAGGGAGATCTGGTACAGTACAAGGGGAGTGGAGTCATATTACATTGGAAGTGTGCAAGAAGTTTATGTCCTCTATGACATGCAGAATGTAGTCAATCATCAAAGCTGATGGAAATTATACAGTTACTCATGACTGTAGTCTCTGCATGCCTGCTATATCAAGCTACTTTGTAAAACAGAAATGTGTTGCATTATGTGTGTTGATGGTTTAATACTCTCTAATGTGGTCAAGACCTTCTGGTAGGCTGTAAAGAGAATAATAACTAACACATGCTATTTCACTCAAATACAAAGAGAAATTAAGTGCGTGGTTTCCCTTTATTATACTGTCCTAGTTATTGCAATCAGGTAAGTCACATTTTAGAAGCAAACACCATCCAGTTGCACTGTAATCATTGTTTTTCTTTACATAGTTTCTTATTGTACTGTGAACTGTTCAATCCAATTAAAACATTCTTCTTTGACAAAAAGAAAAAATATTTTGACAATGGCAAGCTAGCACATCACAGTTATCACAACTGGCTAATTCTGCATTTAAAAGCAAGTATTAACAAAATACATCTAGTTATCTTGACACCTATTAGCTTACTACATTAAGCAACAAAGGACAACAGCAATAAAGCTGATGTTTCTAACACACTAACTGATTAGAAGCAAAAGCTGTGAACTCACTAGTTAAAAGCAGGACAGAAAAATACTGAGCATAGAATACTTTTAATCTGTTACATTAATATTCATTTCAAACTGCTTATAATAGCAGTGCCTCATGGCCAAATCATTAGTTTTACATCTGGGTTTCAAATGACACTTTGATTGGATGTAATGTTCAAAAGTTCTCTCCCACTGTGTCTCTGTCGAGTCTTCTGCAGAGAATATGTCTCGCAGTGCTGACACCTTACTGTGCGTGCTGACTCATCATGTGGTTCTGGAAAGACAAAAAAAAACCCATAAGGGATAAATAGCACGTGTCCATATCCACCCAAGGCTTACTGCAGACAACATATAAACTTGTAGAATTTAGCTTTATGCATAAAGACATACCAGCAACTATTAGCTGCAATAGGTTCCATTTTCATTAGTTTAATAAGTGCAAGATTGAACTCAGAATAATGCTGTTTTAAGGAACCCCAGCTGGGTCTGATACACATACCTTTGTTCTGTTATATGAGCATAATATACATTACCATTAATGTTATATGTGACATAATAATGACTTTACATTTGATCATACTGCAATATGATACAATTGCTGGAGCTTTTGTATAGTTTAAACCCTAAAAGCAGTATAAGTAGTGAAATATGAGATTCAAAATGTATTTTAATGCAAATGATTAATTTGTTTGAATATGTGATAAAGATATACATTAATACTTTTGATTTAATTGTGCAGCAAAATGCTCGTTATGTGGAGGTTAATTCTACAGACCTGGAATAATTTATCAAATTATTACTCTGTATGTCCAAATGGAGGAATAACCCTTTTACTGGTGTTATCTTTAATATGATGTTTTTTGACAATATTCAGCAAATTCTGTTTTTCCACCAGAAGAGGGAAGCACAATACCTGTGTTTTTTTTCTGGTCAGCTTTCCTTAGTTTAAATATCTTATCCAGTTTAAGTGTCAAAAGTCCCCCAATGCTTTTCAATTCTCCTCGATTTCTCAGAATAAAACCAACTTTGGTTCAAGTATATGCATTTCCAGCTTGTGCACAGCTAATTACATGCATTTTAAAACGTGGTTAACCATCTCCAATCTCATCTTTACAAATGTTAATTTATTCAGATAAAAATACTGGCTGAACACCTCAGACTTCACCGTTTGCACTTGTAATATGACCCAGTGCTGTAATCTGGCCTCAAGACTCAAATTAATGACACTAGATGCAGCCGATTCCTTCATTGCATTGGGTTGCCTACACAGGCAATTAACTATAATGTACAAATGTTCAAGGATGCAAGAATACACACATAATGATGTCCGAACTGAAAAAGTAGAAACTGAAGAGACAAATGATTCCACAGCAAATTATCTACAGTTTAAACTGCCATGTGTCTGAATCAGTACTGGCAGGAATCCTACTCCTGAAGTGAGTTTACTTAAAAACAGCACCGATTTGACATTCATAATTCACGAGACTTATATTGTCAAATGGAGGTCATGTTTTGGGCTCAATCTAACCTCCACGTGCCAATATTAAGAGGATATTAAGAGACTGACCAGTGTAAATGTTCAATTTTATATCCTTATGTTATACCATCCTGCTCTTGCAAATGACATTTTTAAAATTTACTTTTGTAAATGTTGTAATTAATTTTGCTGCTGGGCAACGATAGTAACATTTAAAAAAATTAAAATCATAACCTCAATATCATCACCTTTTAGCTAATATGCAGTATTACTCTCCCTTAAACAGTTTTACATAAAGTGTGAACAAAAACTGAACAACAAACGATTGAATACTGACAATACAGAAGTACATTAGGTTGATCCAGTAAAGTGAGCACGAGAATAACAATTGTAGATATATTGGAAATTTGATGAGAAATAATTAAAGCATTATCTCAAAGATCAGAATTATTTATGTGCTAGGTTGTGTTATTTTTTTCAGCGGAATTTGCCCAAAATTGTCCAAACTAGAGAAATCGCAGAAGTTCAAGCTCAAATTACATCCAGCGCAAAATGATTTCCGTGATCTTTTGCGCTAGTTTAAAAACATCTAGGGGTTTTCAACATTTAGGAAGGATAGGCAGAGAGGAAAAGGAGGCGGGGTGGCGTTGCTGGTAAAAGAGGAAATTAATGCAATAGTAAGGAAGGACATTAGCCTGGATGATGGGGAAGCGGTATGGGTGGAGCTGCGGAATACCATAGGGCAGAAAATGCTAGTGGGAGTTGTGTACAGACCATCAAACAGTAGTAGTGAGGTTGGGGACGGCATCAAACAAGAAATAAGGGATGTGTGCAATAAAGGTACAGCAGTTATCATAGGCGACTTTAATCTACATGTTGATTGGGCTAACCAAACTGGTAGCAATGCGGTGGAGGAGGATTTCCTGGAGTTTATTAGGAATGGTTTTCTGGACAAATATGTCGAGGAGCCAAACTAGACTGGGTGATGTGTAATGAGAAGGGACTAATTAGCAATCTTGTTGTGCGAGGCTCCTTGGGGAAGAGTGACCATAATATGGTAGAATTTTTCATTAAGATGGAGAGTGACACAGTTAATTCGGAAACCAGGGTCCTGAACTTAAGGAAAGGTAACTTCAACAGTATGAGGGATGAATTGGCTAGAATAGACTGGCAAATGATACTTAAAGGGTTGACGGTGGATAAGCAATGGCAAACATTTAAAGATCACATGGATGAACTTCAGCAATTGTACATCCCTGTCTGGAGTAAAAATAAAACGGGGAAGGTGGCTCAACCGTGGCTAACAAGGGAAATTAAGGATAGTGTTAAAACCAAGGAAGAGGCATATAAATTGGCTAGAAAAAGCAACAAACCTGAGGACTGGGAGAAATTTAGAATTCAACAGAGGAGGACTAAGGGTTTAATTAAGAGGGGGAAAATAGAGTACGAGAGGAAGCTTGCAGGGAACATAAAAACTGACTGCAAAAGCTTCTATAAATATGTGAAGAGAAAAAGATTAGGGAAGACAAACATAGGTCCCTTGCAGTCGGATTCAGGTGAATTTAAAATGGGGAACAAAGAAATGGCAGACCAATTGAACAAATACTTCGGTTCTGTCTTCACGAAGGAAGACACAAATAACCTTCTGAATGTACTAGGGGACAGTGGATCGAGTGAGAAGGAGGAACTGAAGGATATTCTTATTAGGCGGGAAATTGTTGGGATTGAAGGCTGATAAATCCCCAGGGTCTGATAGTCTGCATCCCAGAGTACTTAAGGAAGTGGCCCTAGAAATAGTGAATGCATTGGTGATCATTTTCCGACAGTCTATCGACTCTGGATCAGTTCCTATGGACTGGAGGGTAGCTAATGCAACACCACTTTTTAAAAAAGGGAGAGAACACACGGGTAATTATAGACCGGTTATAGCCTGACATCAGTAGTGGAGAAAATGTTGGAATCAATCATTAAGGATGAAATAGTAGCGTAATTGGAAAGCAGTGACAGGATTGGTCCAAGTCAGCATGGATTTATGAAAGGGAAATCATGCTTGATGAATCTTCTGGAATTTTTTGAGGATGTAACTAGCAGAGTGGACAAGGGAGAACCAGTGGATGTGGTGTATTTGGATTTCAAAAGGCTTTTGACAAGGTCCCGCACAAGAGATTGGTGTGCAAAATCAAAGCGCATGGTATTGGGGATAATGTACTGACGTGGATAGAGAACTGTTTGGCAGACAGGAAGCAGAGAGTCGGGATAAACGGTTCCTTTTTAGAATGGCAGGCAGTTACTAGTGGAGTGCCGCACGGCTCAGTACTGGGACCCCAGCTCTTTACAATATACATTAACGATTTAGATGAAGGAATTGAGTGTAATATCTCCAAGTTTGCAGACGACACTAAACTGGGTGGCGGTGTGAGCTGTGAGGAGGACGCTAAGAGGCTGCAGGTGACTTGGACAGGTTAGGTGAGTGGGCAAATATGCATGGCAGATGCAAGATAATGCGGATAAATGTGAAGTTATCCATTTTGGGGGCAAAAACACGAAGGCAGAATATTATCCTGAATGGCAGCAGATTAGGAAAAAGGGAGGTGCAATGAGACCTGGGTGTCATGGTTCATCAGTCATTGAAAGTTGGCATGCAGGTACAGCAGGCGGTGAAGGCGGAAAATGGTATGTTGGCCTTCATAGCTAGGGAATTTGAGTATAGGAGCAGGAAGGTCTTACTGCAGTTGTACAGGGCCTTAGTGAGGCCTCACCTGGAATATTGTGTTCAGTTTTGGTCTCCTAATCTGAGGAAAGACGTTCTTGCTATTGAGGGAGTGCAGGAAGGTTCACCAGACTGATTCCAGGGATGGCGGGACTGTCATATGAGGAGAGACTGGATCAACTGGGCCTTTATTCATTGGAGTTTAGAAGGTTGAGAGGGGATCTCATAGAAACGTATAAGATTCTGACGGGACTGGATAGGTTAGATGCAGGAAGAATGTTCCCGATGTTGGGGAAGTCCAGAACCAGGGGACACAGTCTTAGGATAAGGAGTAGGCCATTTAGGACTGAGATGAGGAGAAACTTCTTCACTCAGAGAGTTGTTAACCTGTGGAATTCCCTGCCGCAGACAGTTGTTAATGCCAGTTCATTGGATATATTCAAGAGGGAGTTAGATATGGCCCTTACGGCTAAGGAGATCAAGGGGTATGGAGAGAAAGCAGGAAAGGAGTACTGAGGGAATGATCAGCCATGATCTTATTGAATGGTGGTGCAGGCTCAAAGGGCCAAATGGCCTACTCCTGCACCTATTTTCTATGTTTCTATGTTTCTAAACCATTGTGCTAAAAGCTGGCCATGCCCCCAGATTAGATTACATAAAAACTTCTCCCTCAACTTCACTTTCCTGCACTATCCCCTTATCCCTTGATTCCCTTAATATCCAAAAATCTATCGATCTCAGCCTTGACTATACTCAACGACTGAGCCTCCACAGCCTTCAGGGGCGGAGAATTCCAAAAGATTCACCACCCTCTGAGTGAAGAAGTTTCTCCTCATCTGTCTTCAATAGCGGACCCCTTATCCTGAGTCTGTGACTCCTGGTTCTAGACTCCCCAGCCAGAGGAAACATCCTCCCTGCACCTACCCTGTCAAGTCCTGTAAGAATTTTGTATGTTTCAATAAGATCATCACTCATTCTTCTAAACTCTACTGAATACAGGCCTAGTCTACTGAATCTCTCCTCATAGGACATTCCCCCAATCTTTGGAATCAGTCTGGTGAACCTTTGTTGCACTCCCTCTATGGCAAATATATCCTTCCTTCGGTAAGGAGACCAAAACTGTACACAATACTCCAGGTGTGGTCTCACCAGGGCCCTATATAATTGCAGCAAGACATCTTTACTCATACTCAAATCCTCTTGTAATAAAGGCCAACATACCATTTGCTTTCTTAATTGCTTGCTGTACCTGCATGTTAACGTTCAGTGATTCGTGTACAAGGACACCTTGGTCCCTCTGAACACCAACATTTCCCAATCTCTCACCATTTAAAAAATATGCTCTTTATCTATTTTTCCTACCAAAGTGGATAATTTCACATTTATCCACATTATATTCCATTTGACATGTTCTTGTCCACTCACTTAACCTGTTTATGGTCTGAAGTTTCCCCCCCGCCTTAAAAAACGGCGCATCTCACGGAGGTCCGACTTCCTGGGAGAGAAAATGTGCCGAAAAGATAATCTGCAATTCTGGCCAATCCTCGGGGCGTCTTCAGCCGCAGCGTGGCGCAGGAGAGTGAGGCGGAGCTAGGGATGTGCTGGCTAGAGAGAGCCGGCGGGGGGCGGGGCTAGGGTCCAGGATCGGTTTCAGTGCTGGCAGCGTCTATCAGATGCCAGCACCCACCACGCCCATCCACCCCCCACCCCCAGCCTGCCGCGTTGAGCATTCTCCCCCCCTCCCTTAGGATGCCGTGTTCTCCCTCCCCTACCCCAGGCCGAAGGGACTCCAGCACGGACAGCCACTGCCAACTTTAGTTCAAGGTAAGATTTACTTCAGTTCTTTACTTGTTAATTTAATTATTTACTTCAGTTCTTTATTTTTTATTGAATGCTTATTACTTTTTGTGCTTTATTTGGTGCTTGGTGGTGCTTTAAATGTAGATATTTGCGCCAATTCCTTCACTCTAGGTAAGGTTTTTCTGTGCAGACAGAAGTGGCAACATACTGGCCTAAGTTAGTTTGGAGCAACTATTTGCTAGCCAAACGCCTAAAACAGGGGTAAAGTGGCTGGGAATGCCCGCTTTTGAAAAAAAAACCTAACTAACTCACTTACACTGGCACAAATTAAATGGCCAGAATTGCAACTAAAAAGATAGTCCAGAAAAATCAAGTTGCTCCAAAAAAAGGAACAACTCCTGGGGAAACTTGGACCCAAAATCCCTTGAAGCCTCTTTGCATCCTCCTCACAACTACATTCCCACCTAGCTTTGTAAAATCAGCAAACTTAGATACATTACACTTGTTATATTCTTATGTTCTTATTTGGACCCCTCATCCAAACCATTGATATAGATTGTGAATAGTTGAGGCCCAAGCACTGATCCTTGTGGTACCCCACTAATTACAGTTTGCCAACCCGAAAATGACCCGTTTATTCCTACTCTCTGTTTTCTGTCTGTTAACCAATCCTCAATAGGTTAATCACCATCGTGCATTTCTGCTAATTGCGCCCGTTTGTGGGCCTTCGAGGACACTCTTAAAAGACACTAAGAGGCACATTTTAAAACCTTTTGAATATTGTTTTTAATTTACTAAGAAGCTGACTACGGTACACCAATATAACTGGCAAATGGTTCTGGATAGTATTGTAAAGCTATTTAAAACTGGTTTACTTACAGGTGGTGGACTAGACACTCATTAAAAATGCTTATTTTTTGTGATAAATCCATTTTTAGCTGTATTAATCAAACGGCATCAAGTTACAACTCTTAAATATATCAATGAATATTTATTAAAACTAAATTTTATTTGTTTTAAATTACATTCTAATACGCTACCTGATTGCGCTGTATGGCAGATTGTATGTTCGCTAATATGCAAATAAGTTTGAGCGGAAATTCGAGAGAGGAAAAACTTCTCAAAACTAGTGCAATTTTGGGTGCAATTTGTGCCCGGATTGCCAATTGTGCCCAAAGCGCAAACTCCAGGTCATAGTCTTTCCGCATAAGGTAAATGAGAAGAGGAATTGTTTATCTGGATGATGTGAAAGATTTATCGATGCTTGCACATTAAATGCATGTCAGCAGTGGTAAGCTCAGGCACCCTCTAGCAAACATATATTCTGGATTTAAATCGAAGCCAAGTCCATCTTGCATACAAGATCAATGGAAGTCTGAACAAAACAGATTCAAATCCACTTCAGCTCTTGATGTCAGAACTAGACCAATTCAGACATCGTGAGAGCAAATGAGCATTATGGACTCCACTGACAAATCCTTACACTTGAGGGAAGTAGTTACAAAAAACTAAAAGCAGGTAACACAGACACAACAATGTTTATTATACTCGTTTCATCGAACAGCAGCAAACAGACCTCAGATTCATGTACAAATTCAAACACAACTGACATCTGTTTTATACTGGTTTGAAACCTCTATTCAGTACAGACAAGTATAAAAAGCAAAAATATTAATCATACGGTATTAAAGAGAACGTAGAATTTTCTATACCAACCTAGGTTAAATAGCCAGTTTCAATAGCCTACTATAAACACTCAGGTGGTGTGAAAAACATATTGTACCCAGTATTTTTACTTTAATCTTTCGTATTCAAACATGCTAATTATAGCAATTAAAATAACTGTCTGTATCAACCAAGAATTCAACATGGTAATAATCCAGCAATTGTACTGGTAACAACATACAAAAAGAAACAGCAGTTGTCACAAACTTTACTTTTCAGAAAAAAAAGATCTACAGAGACCGTTAGATTGCTGCTAGTCCCCATGGCAAACCCACCATCTTGGAAGTGAGCCAGTTTGGGGAGCTGCAGCTGTGCACTCTCTCCTCCTGCTGCCTGACCCGGTTTTCCTGGTAGTGCATTGTATAGAAACAGATGTGTGAGGCTCATCACGACCACATCTGTCCCAGTACCTGACACTGGGCAAACGCAGTGCCCAGTGGGACCAGCCATCTGAGAAAGCCTATCTTAAAAAAGGTAAATGCTATTTTGGACCAAAATTCTCAGGATAGCTCCTTCAAGTGATGACAGGTTATATCAGTCTTTGAAGGCCACAATGGAAAGCTATTTAAATGCTCAGAGTTACCGTCAGCATCGTGACACTGTGCCATATAATTAATGACAACTTGCTTCTGATGACAACCAGCCACAGAATTTCTGTTATAAATTTTATCAGCCTTTAAACACAGCTATTAAAAGTTGAATTTTCCTGGTTTTTATCAGAGTTGTACATTTAAAAATAAATGAGACATGAACGTTATTCAATACTTTTATCATATTGGTGGTGTGAATTCAGAACTGGCATAGCACACTGTGATACCCACACACTGTGCTAATGGAGTGGCAGCATAGAGACTCATGGCCTGCAATTCCCCACACAAAGACTTTTCAATCTTGGCTAAGCCACTGGGAAACACCTCTTTTCTGCAGTTTCCCAGTCCTAGGAAACAAAAATCAGAAAACAAGTTCCTCTCACACAGTTCCCTGCAGCAGTTGCTGAATTACACCAGAAACACCCTGGGAGGAGATAGATTGTCCGTTCTTTTATACAAATAAAATGCATAGCATGGGGATGCAAATATTTTAAATGAAATCAGCATAATAATCATCTTTTTAAATCTCACTGAAGCTTTCTTACTGGGGGAACAATATACTTCAATCCAGAATTAGATGAATTTGAAAGAACGGACAATCTTGCATTTTTATATATCTCCTTTTACGACCTCAGGATATCCTACAGTGATTTTCAGCCAATCAACTACTTTTGAAATATAGTCACTGTTGTAATGTAGGGAAATGCTGCAGCCAATTTGCGCACAGCAAGGTCCCACAAACAGCAATGACAGACTATTAATTAGGGCAGCCTGGGAATATACATTTTGTACGGGAAACTGCTTATGTGACATCCCATTCCAGTGATGTTATGAATGGAAACAATAGCAGAAGCCTAAGTATTGTCTATTCATGCGTCACAAAGGCAGATCTTAATGACATCACATAAGGATGGGTTCTATATAAAATGTCTGCACCCCGATTGTTTTTAACGAGCAGTTCAATAGAGTAACAAGGGCGACTGAAGGACACCAGTAATCATACAAACATCTCCCTTTTATAACACTGGGGGATTATTTCAAATTCAGTTGAATGTACCTGTTTAACATAATATTTTACTGTTTTCTGGGAAATTGTGTAATTTTGGTGCCAGCTGTGTGGAGATGTCGTGCCAGAAATTGGCGTTTTGTCAGTTTCTGCAGTGCAGAGTTGGACCTGCGCCACATGCAAATGATATGATAATGTGACCTACTGCACTTTTCACCATTGGTAAATTAAGGAGTTATTCCCCAGGATTAATCCTATCTTTTTTTTAAAGTAACCACATTAACTCAATTTGTTCGGGAAATAAATTCTTTTTAAAAAAAGCATATCCAATGCAGATTCAGAACAGAGAAATATTAACAAATCAAAGCAACCAAATTCAGGGTATCATAATTGTTTTCATCACAGTACTTTTCCCTCTCTAATTACTTCAGAAACTTTTTCAGTTCTTCCTCTTTTTTCAGGTCGGCATACTGTGTACTAAATAGGATAAGCCATCCGAATTACCATGAAACCTTTGTTTTGTTAAGAATAATAGACACATTTCATAATTGAGAGCTCATACTGCCCAACATTCCAGTCTTCGATAATTTTAGCAAAAATAACTTGTCAATAATCTAAGAAAACATCCCAAGACACTTCATAGAAGCATATTCAGATAAAGACGGACACTGAGCCAGAGATGAAGCTATGAGGTGGGATGACGAAAAGCTTGGTCAAAGAGATAGGTTTAAAAGATGAGAGATGGAGAGGACAGAGGTTTAGGGAGGGAATTCCAGAGCTTGGGGCCGAGATGGTGGGGCAGAGAATGGGAATGCAAAACAGGCTAGTTGGAGGAAGTCAAGAGTTCTTTGGGGGGGGGGGGTTGTAGGACTGGCGAAGGTTACGGAGATGGGGGTGAGGCCATTAAAGGATGAGAATTTTAAATTGGAGGCGTTAGGGGACTGGGAGCCAATATAAATCAGCAAGCAGAAGGGTGATGAGTGAGTGGGATTTGCTGCAGTTTAGGATATGGGCAGCAGAGCTGATGTTTAGCGTGTGGAAGTCGACCAGGGGAGCTTTGGAATAGTTGATTGTGGAGGGGGCAAAGACATGAAGAGTTGCTAGCCGTGACTCAATGGTAGCATTCTTTCCTGAGTCAGAAGGTCAAGTCCCAATCCAGAGACTCGAGCACATAATCCAGGCTGACACACCAGTGTCGTATTGAGGGAGCGCTGCACTCAGAAGTGTCGTCTTTCGGATGAGACGTTAAACCGAGGCCCCGTCTGCCCTCCCATGGCACAATTGCAAAGAAGAGCAGGGGGGTTCTGTGTCCTGGTCAATATTTATCCCTCAACCAATATCACTACAACACATGATCTGATTCTTATTTCATTTCTGTTTATAGTACCTTGCTGTGTGTAAATTGGCTGCCACTTTTCCTACATTACAACAGCAACCACACTTCTAAAATACCTTAATGGCGGTAAAGCACTGGGACGCCCTTAGGTCAGGAAAGGCACGATATAAATACAAGTCCTTTCTTTCCCTAAATGAGGGTTTCAGCGACAGATGGGCTGTGGAGGCTGGCAATGTTATGAAGGTGGAAGTACATGGTCTTTGTTATGGAGAATGTTGTGTATGTAAACATTATAACTGTGTAAGACTTGCCACCAGAGGGCGCACCTGTTGGAGGCCCAAGGGTCACCTGCACACCTCATGCAAGCGAGTATAAAAGGTTGTCTGCCATGCTGCTTTGGCACTCTGGAGTTTTATTAAAGAGACTAAGGTCACATCAGTTTAAGCTTACAGTACTCAGTCTTGTGGAGTTATTCTAAACATAACAGAGAAGATATGAGGTTGAAAGGTCAGCTCATGACCACGTAGGATGCCAAGGTTGTGAACAGTCTGGTCCAGCCGAGACAGTGGCTAGGGACTGCGATGAAATAAGTAGCTTTGGTCTTTGTAATGTAGGATGACCTATTTTCTAAGCCGAATCTGGGGACACACAGGGTGGGAGCACAGCAAAGTAGCCAGGATGGAAAATATATGTTGCGTAATGTAGCGAGGCAAAATTTATTAGCAGCCTATATTTTAACAGTTGTACATATACACTACAAATATAAAACAAATGCGCATATAATTACCATGGATGTGACATCATATTATTGAAGCGCAATCAGACACCTGGACGCGCCTCCCCCCTGCCCCGCCCCCACCACAACGACTGAGTTCACACCTGACCCCCCAATGTCTAGGATTAGCCAGCCTTCCCCCCCCCCCCCCACCTTCCACCAGTGACCGTTCCCTCCCCTAGTGGCCTCTCCCTCACCTGCTCTGGTTGGCCTGCTCCCAGGTACTTCTGGCGCTGACAATCCAGCAGCATAAGCCCAGCCGGAAACTCAAACAACTGGCATATGCGCAATTGTGCACGTGCAGTGAGTCACACTGGCCATTGTAAAAGTTGTTGTTTAATTTAGCCTTAGTGCTGCAAATGGATAACTCAGGGGTGGGGGGGGGGGGGAGGGGGAACACTCGCTGTCCAAGGGTACACTTTGGAGATGGGTTTTGTGAACCGGGGACTCTTCAGGGGACATTGTTTGCTCGAGGACACAGTACCTCATCCGGGGACTGTCCCTGGAAAACAGGATGCATGGTCACCCTAGTGTAATGTACAGCTGGAGGAAACTGTGGCTCATCTAAGACTGGAAGTTAGACAAGCAGTCTAACAACACAGAGACAGTGGAGAGATTGAGAAAGATGCTGGTGCAGTAAAGTGGAGTGTTCAAAGCTGACCCTACATCTGCAGTTGTTGCCATGGGTAGATGAGGAAGAAGGGAACTTCCTCGGTGGCGTTGTGGTGTAGGAAGGGAACCCACTACTAGAGATGCTCTGGCTATGATGGAGAGTCAAGAGTGGAGCCAAGCGAGGAAAGTTTCTCCAAACTGGACAGCAGCAGAGAGAATAATGCGCTTGACCGTGTCACAGGCTGCACAGAGGATGAAGAGGACTCTACCATAGAGAAAGTCGTTCATGTCTTTGCTTAACATTGCAAAGTCAATTACCCAGCATTGGAAGTTGGATCATCAGCAGTTTAGCTACTTCAGTGAGATAGTTGGCATAAGTTGTAGCCTTCATACAGAAAGTCTAATAACATCACTTTCCCCTTCCAATTTATGACAAGTAATAACGGACATAAATGCTTGATCTAAATAATGGGACACAGGCTTATTTTCCTTTCGCAGACTGGCAATTTATGTTAAAACAGTAAACAATGAATTCAAAAAATCTATTTAATCACAAGCAGATTTATTTTCTAATACAGCTAGAGATTAATAAAAGGTCTATTTCTCTTCAACTGCAAACCATATATTTTACAAAACAATATAAACATTACAACAGTGTTAATTTTGGTTGCGATAATGTTTATTCGTTCGACATCCAATCAAAAGCTCAGCTGACATATGTAAATGTATATATAATTCAGAGCATGCAAATATCCTCAGACTTTCCGAAGGCTGTTGTAAGCCTGGTCTCTCAGGTAATCATGTGACTCCACAGTTAACCTGTCAGCACGTTCTTATTCTGACTGTCCACCAGATGTCACAATTGCTATTACTCCTCTAACCTTTGGCAGCATTAGAATCCTCCAACAAATACTCCAGACTGCGAATAAATACACAATTTTGGGATTCACTGACTCATTTAAAAATCTGTGCCACTCCTGCCCAACTTCAGTCAGCAGTCTATTAAATAAACAAATAGCTAGTTTATGTGGTCATCATAGGCGGTCCCTCGTATTGAGAATGACTCGATATGACTTTATGTGGTAGAGTGCATGCCACACCACCCTTTATTTGTTATTAACAACCTTTTGCCATGGAAGGCCACCTACATTCAGCTTTAAAGCAGAAAAATAATTGTAACCTGATGACATCACAAACCAATGTCACCTAACGTCAAGCTGGCTAACCCATATTCTTGTCGGAATTAATCTCTTCCGAGACAATGCAAGATCAGCACTGGGTGCTGCAAACATGGAGCCAAGTAATGGACATTTCTTCTGTTAGTGGCTGCTGACTGATTACACAGGAAGGATCAATAAACTGAATAGTCTGTGGGACTGGATCTGATAATGAACCTTTCAACGTCAAATCACAGCACACATTAATTGATGTTTTTGAAGTAGCAGACTAAAGAAGTGAATTTTTGGCCTTGTCATATTTGTTTACCCACTTGCGACATTATGATACGGCCCAATAAAAATTGCTGAATTTTCTGCAGTACTTAATAGTTGTTCTACTGAATACTAAACACAAAGGGGTAGAATTTTTGTGGAGATTCCCCCAATCTCTTCCTGTGACTTTGACAGAAATGGATACATTTCTCCAGGATTTCCACTGATCTTCCATCGAAGTTATGACGGGAGATGGAGAGAACCCCCATGAAAATTCTACCCCAAAGGTCCGAGACCAATTTGAAATAAATAGTTAAAAATAAAAAGCAAAATACTGTGGATGTTGGAAATCTGAAATAAAAACAGAAAATGCTGAAAATACTCAGCAGGTCAGGCAACATTTTGGAGAGAGAAAGAGTTAACATCAGAACTGGAAAAAGTTAGAGATAGAACAGATTTTAAGCAAGTACGGAGCCAGGGAGAGGAGCAAAGAACAAAAGGGAAGCTCTGTGATAGGGTGGAAAGCAGGAGTGATGAAATAACAAAAGGTATGATAGTACAAAGCAAAATGAGATGGTAATGGGACAAGTAAAGAAACAAAAGATGAGTCTGGAAGAGGTGGAAATGGGAATGGCAGAATCATCAACTGCCACGTGAATAAATAGGGGCAGAGGTTGTCTGAAACTGTTGAACTCGATATTGAATCCAGAAGGCTGTAAAATGCCTCATCGAAAGACGAGGTGCTGTTTCTCAAGCTTACATTGAGCTTTGTTGGAACAGTGTAAGAGGCTGAGGACGGAGAGGTCAGAGTGGGAGTGGAGTGGAGAATTAAAGTGATAGGCGACCAGGAGTTCGGGGTCACGCTTACAGACTGAAAGGAGGTATTCCGCAAAGCAGTCACCCAATCTGCGTTTGGTGTCCCCAATGTAGAGAAGACCGCATGGTGAGCAGCGAATATGGTATACTAAATTGCAAGTAGTACTAGTAAATCACTGATTCACCTGGAAGGAGTGTTTGGGCCCAGGACAGTGGGAAGGGAGGAGGTAAAAGGGCAGGTGTTGCATCTCCTGCACATGCACGGGAAGGTGCCTTGGGAAGGGGAGGGGGTGTTGGGGGTAATTGGCCTCCAGATGGGCAGAAATGAGCCCCTTGGGGAGGGGAGGGAGGAGGCCAGGCCAGGCAAGCAGCTTGGACCCTCAAAGAAGGAAGCAATTTTTTGGAAAAAATCTTGATTGAGCAGCAGAAGCTAGGTGAGGGCCTGGGCAACTTCCCCAAGTCAGGCGCTGGAGATGCACACATGGGAGCTCTTGTGCCCTCCTGCCCATACAAATTAGGTGCCTGTGGCAGGTTCAACGCTGGAGAGCACAGATAAGTGTGATCCCAGCTTAACTGCCAGGTTCGCCCTGAGGATTTTTGTGACCAATTAATTTAAATCAACTGTTGAATCTATTTGTATTTATCTTGCCATAAACTGATAATCTTACATTTTGTGCACATCAAGACAATGCTAAACATTTCTGCATGATTACAGTCTTTACAATGCATCTTAAAAGCTATCACAGTAACAGCAGCCTCATCAGCTGAGTGATAAAACTAAATGGAATCTCCTCCTCTTGCCAGCCTCATTCTTAAAATACCTTATCAACACACTCGAACGTTAATATATCAACTTGCACTGAATATTTTCAGCACAGGGCTCAACTAACTGGCAATTTGAGTTAGTGCCATGGTCACAGTTGTATTATACTTTTACAAAAGCCTTTCTTGTAATGTTTGCAATTTTAGCATTAAATCCAATTCCTAGCAACTGCTACTGTAGACGAGTTCATAATTGGAGAAGCAACGTACGACTCATTTGGATCAACTCTAACAAGATACAATTGCACTAAGGTGCATTTTTCTCTCCAATGTGTAAAGCCATGGGGTTCAACTCAGTTTAGGATCACATTTCTAAGACTAGAATTTCAGTCCAACCATTTTAGGCCAATCTCATTCGCCCACATCTCAGTGGCTTTTATTCATTGTTGCCTAAACAGATCTGCTGTGACTGTATTAAATCCAGTCGGCTTAACATTAGCAAAACAAGCTAAGTGTTGGCAATTGATTTGCCGATATGTTGTGGCGATTTAACGTGTTTAATAGTTAATCTGTAGTAATAAAGACATCCCCCACGTGCTCTTCACACTGATTTAGTAGTCTGGTTTAAATCCGCAATACATAAATGCAGCAACAACTAGTGCTAGAAAATGAGTGCTAAGCCATTACTTAATATATTGTACTGCCACTGATCCTAAGTGTACCCATTTTATTATATCCTAAGTGGTATAGCTGCAGCTATTTTATGGCCATCAAGAAAGTCAAAACATCACTGAGTAAAAAACATGTACCTTGAATTTTCAAGACAGCTGATTTTAAACAAAGTGAACTTTTGCTGGCCTCATAGCATATAGCCAGCTCATTAACTAACAATGGAATCTCATGCAGCTAAAAAGATTTGCATGCTTCATTACATGCTACCACGAAGCCAAACTTTATTTACACCTTTTCCAAATAAAAAAACAAAGCATTTAATTGTCTTTTTTCAGTGTATTTTTATCTGCTTATTTTTAGACTAGTTTGACAATCTTCCAACGATCCAGGACTAACAGATGGCCTGTCTTAAAGCCTCATATGTTCAGTAGTTTGCACTCCTGACAAACAGTAAACGCACTCAACGGGTGTGCAGTGAATCGTGTGCAGCAAAGGGGGTTATAAAAATACGCAACTGAATTTGGTTGGTTCGGCTGAACATTTAGGCCAAATGCTGGCTTGGCAACATATAGTGTGGTAACAGCAAACTACAATTACTGGTGGCAAAAGCAGCAGCAGGCAATATTCCATGCTGCATATGTACATATCTGTACATGCCCTGGAAGTGACATCACACAAGGTAGGTACTTTCTTCACACACTGTTTTCCTTTTCAAACCAACACTGATATCAATTATCGTTTGTTACACTTTTTGAATGGTCACACTAAAAGGTCCCATGTTATTGTTAACAGAGTCAGACAGTGCACTCGTTAATAATGTGAGCCCACTAACCACTGACAGTAACCATCCTTCCTGTTCCCAGTGGGAACAGAGATGAAGCTCCTTGCCCCCACAATCGGTTTTATCTTCCTATCTCTTCCTTTTCCACCTGGCCTCAGCTCAACATTGTCGCATTTGATCTTCGCCTTTATAGGGTCTCTCTGGTCCCCAAGTGGATCTGTAAGATCACTTCCCCGCAACCCTCCCCAAATAAAGTCTCCCTTTCTTCTCCCTGCAATAGTGTCCATCTAGTTTTTTTCTCTTGTCTCATCCTGTTCCCTCAGCCGTGGCACTGATACAATCAGAAGTTCATTCATCGAGGATAGCCTCCAGTGCATTCCCTTCATTCATTTCTTTATGCTTCTCTCTGTTACATTATTTCTGTTGTCTCATTAATTTCACTTTGTGTGTTTTCTCTCTTTTCATATTCTTATAATTGACTTCAAGTCCAGGATGTTCAGCAGTTCATCCAGTTGCTGGGCAAGGGGGAAGTTGTCTGGGTACGTTGTGATTTTTTTTTTGTGTGTGTTGTTTATAAAAAAAAAACAGGTTTGCTATGCAGAGGGGTTAGAGTGAGATGGATGAGGAGATAACCTGCAGATTATTTTTGATAGAATATGATTGAAGGAGAATTGAAATTGATCTATGCGCAAAGAACCAACCTGCCGCCATATATTATGTGAAAGAGAAAAAATTCTCTCTTCCACATGGAGCAGGTTTGTAGCCAAGAAAACATTATTGAATGGTATGGTTTCAGTTAGAGAGATAGTTATACATTTCTCCCAACTATTTTCTAATACTTCTCATACAATATCCTTATCAGCACACACTATTATAGTAATAAGATTTGCATTTATATTGCACTTTTGATGTCAATATGACTCTAAATGCTTCATGCAATGAATTGTTCTCTTAAAAAACTAAACTGACAATTTTATATGCAACCATGGCAGCCATCTTGTGACAGCAATGTGTCACAAACTGGCCAGAGATGAATGACTAGTAAATCTGATTTTTAGGTAGAATTTGAGAGAGAAGAATGTTGTCACGGATACCACGAGAACTCCTGGTTTTTGTTTGAATAGCACCTTGAAATCTTTCATATCAACAGAGCAGGCTGATGGTCCTTGGTTTATGGATAGTTAAGAGTTTGTATAACAAGACTCATTTTTAATAAACTGCTAGCATATTTATACTACAAAAGCCTGCCTATCACAACTCAAGTTAGAATGCTCTAGTAAAACCTTATGGGAATTAAATTGGATAACCCCCGAAAATGGGTGCAGTTTCGCGATTAACCCATGCCCTTTGATAGCACTGCAGGCAGGATGCATGCTCATTTCCAAGATTCCTGCGTGCAGGGGCCCAATATTGTTAGTGCCTAGCACTACTTAAAGCTAGCCTGCACCTCTTAAAGGGGAGAGGTATTGTGGCTGGTGGTGATGCTGAGATCATTCCGAATATTGTACTGTGGAAAAATCAACAATGGCTGACCATGGCAGAGAGCGAGCACCAAGGTTTTTGGACGCTGCACTGGAGGTCTTGGTTGAAAGGAGAGATGTGCTGTATCCTCAGCAGGGCCGTAGGCCCTCCAGACACATGCTCAGAAGGCAGTGACAAGAGATAGTGGGGGAGCATAATGCAGGACTGCAGCCCCAAGGACCTGGATACAGTGCAGGAAGAAGTTGAATGATCTCATAGTTGGCAAGGTCAGTGAGTGTATCTTCAAATGCCATATCCTACCAACTGCACCACTGGCCTCATCCACTGCTCAATTCACTACACCATCACTCACCTACCAACAATCTCTATCAATCCGGACTCATACCCAACATTCATATGCTTTACCTCACCCTCACGCACTGTTGTCTCACTCCCATATCTCACAGCTTGCACACACCGGCAGCTACTCAATGACAGCCACATCACCCAAACATATTGCATGACACACACTGACACATGTCCCTCTTTTTTGCAAGAGCTGGTGGCGCATAACAGGAGACAGCAGGAATTAACAGAAGGGACGCCTGCATGCTTTAACTGCCATGGAGGAGACAGTGCTGGCCATTATGGAAAGGGCAATTGCTGAGGCCAATTACCAGTGGGGCTGAAGCCATTGAAGTTGAGGGTATCCATATATCTAGTCCTCCTCTTATCTCACTTCTCCCTCATCCCTCAATCTCTTCTAAGGGAGAACCTGCAGATGGTGTAAGCATGCACTTTGTACTTTCTCCTCTCATCACGCTCGTTACATGCTGATTGATATTATAATCTGCCTGCACTGCATGTTGCTGGCGGTCGTTAGGTGCGAGCGCCTAAACCCCTTTATAAACAAGGTGTTTGGCGCATTTCCTGTCGAAGACGCCATTTTTGAAGTTAAAGAGACATCGTAGCGGCCAAAAAACGAGTGTTACAGAGCCCAATTTCCCGCCCCCCCCCCCCGCCGTGCTTCTATATAAGCAAGTTTGAGCATCAGAAGTGGCCAATACTTCAACTCACTTTCTAATATGGGATGATCTTGGCCAGCAGTTATTTGACAGAAAACAGCCATCCTTGCCCACCTCATCCTGATTCACTGTGCTTTTGACTGATCGAATTGCAGCAAAATTCACACACTGCTTGGAAGCTTTATTTAGTTAGAGGATCAGATAGGATAGATAGATAGGATAAGATAAGATACATAGATAGCTATAGAGATATAGAAAGACATGGAAGAAAAATATTACAAAAAGGCACCAGGTATTTTAACGTAATTTTTTTAAAAAATTACAATATTTTAGAGGATCTCCAATTATTAATGGAGCCATTTCACTGGTTTATATTTTTAGAAAATGACCTGACACTCAGGGTTCTTCATTTTATTCCAGTAATGAGGAGATGGATTGATCTCGCTTTCCCCTAACATTGTTTATCAGAAGTGTTTTTGTTAAAATAATACAAGAAAAAGATTAGCTAGCTCACTATGTATTAAATTAGACACAGGCTGTGATGTAATGCCATGTCTAGCACTCAAGGTTGGCAAACCAGCTAGTCTCTTATAAAACCATTCTTTTTTATTCATTCACAGGATGTGAGCATCGATGGCAAGGCCATCCCTAACTGCGCTTGAGAAGCGGTGGAGGTGAGCCACTGCCTTGAACCGCTGCAGTCCTTGTGGTGAAGGTACTCCCATAGTGCTGTTTGGTAGGGAGTTCCAGGATTCTGAGCCAGCAATGATGAAGGAACGACGCTATATTTCCAAGTCAGGATGGTGTGTGCCTTGGAGGTGGTGGTATTCCCATGTGTATGCTACCCTTGTCCTCTAGGTGGCAGAGGTCATGGGTTTGGTAGGTGCTGTCCAAGAAGCTTAGGCAAGTTGCTGCAGTGCATCTTGTAGATGGTACACACTGCAGCCACGATGCACTGGTAGTGGTGGGAGTGAATGTTTAAGCTGCTGGATGGGATGCCAATCAAACACTCTGCTTTGTCCCGGATGGTGTTGAGGTTCTTGAGTGTTGTTGGAGCGGCACTCATCCAGGCAACTGGAGAGTATTCCATCACACTCCTGACTTGTGCCTTGTAGATGGTGGAAAGGTTTTGGAGAGTCCAGGAGGTGAGTCACTCGCCGCAGAACACCCAGCCTCTAACCTGCTTTTTTGGCCACAGTATTTATATGGCTGGTCCAATTAAGTTTCTGGTCAATGATTACCTCTAGGATGCTGATGGTGAGGGATTCGATGATGGTAATGCCATTGAATGTCATGGGGAGGTGGTTAGACTCTCTTGCTGGAGACAGTCATTGCCTGGCACTTGTGCAGTATGAATGTTACTTGCCACTTATCAGCCGAAGCCTGAATGTCGTCCAGGTCTTGCTGCATGCGGGCATGTACTGCTTCATTATCTGAGGAATTTCAAATGGAACTGAACACTATGCAATCATCATTGAACATCTGATGGAGGGAAGGTCATTGATGAAGTAGCTGAAGATAATTGGGCCTAGGACACTGCCCTGAGGAACTCCTTCAGCAAAGTCCTGGGGTTGATCTCCAACAACCATCTTCCTTTGTGCTTGATATAATTCCAGCCAGTGGAGAGTTTTCCCCCTGATTCCCATTTGATTTCAAAATTTTACTAGGGCTCCTTGATGCCACACTCAGTCAAATGCTGCCTTGATGTCAAGGACAGTCACTCTCACCTTACCTATGGAATTCAGTTCTTTTGTCCATGTTTGGACCAAGGTTGTAATGTGGTCTGGAGCACAATGGTCCTGATGGAACCCAAGCTGAACATCGGTGAACAGGTTATTTGTGAGCAAGTGCTGCTTGATAGCACTGTTGATGACACCTTTCAACACTTTGCAGTTGATTGAGAGTAAACTGATGGGGCGGTAACTGACTGGATTGGATTTGTCCTGCTTTTTGTGGATAGGACATACCTGGGCAATTTTCCACTTTGTCGGGTAGGTGCCAGTGTTGTAACTGTACTGGAACAGCTTGACTTGAGGCATGGTTAGTTCTGGAACAAAAGTCTTCAGCACAACAGCGGGGCGGGGCGGGGCGGGGTGGGGGGGGGTGGTGGGGTGGTGAGTGTATCCAATGCACTCAGCCATTTCTTGACATCACGTGGAGTGAATCGAATTGGCTTTAGACTGGCTTTCGCGGGCACCTCAAGAGGAGGTCTAAGTGATGAGCGTGACATATTGGTGATTTTCTTTTGATATTTTCTTACTTTCTAGACTACATTCTACAAATAATGAAAAGTTACCGAAACAAAACACTTCTCTTTGTTTAGTAGTTTACAATGCAGTGGGGCAACACCTGCTTTCGGCAGCAAAATGCCAACAGACTTTAAACGTCAGTACTGCCACAGAACACCATGTGTATTTTATACTGTATTGAAGTTGTGCGTACCATTAGGTCATAAACGTTGTCACAGCATTTATGTTCTGACAACACTCAACACTGGGCTGACAAGAATTATGAATAATACAATGGTTTGTGGGAGTTCAGGCCCCCCTCGATCAATGCGGAAATAATAAGGTGGCAATATTTTATAAGGAAAATGTATAGCTTTGGGGAATTTACTTTTTCAGACTTTGCCACAGACATGTTCTTTCTTTAAGGATTTTAAGTACCAGAGGAGAATTGACCCCAGAATATGAGAACAAGATTGTGTTTTAGTTTATTCCATGAACGCTTGTGAAGGAAGGTTTTCTACATTTCTCTAATTCTGCTTTATAATATCCTGCACAGTATAGATGTACAGCAAATTACATTTGCAGAAGTTGTGACTAAAGTAATATGGATATTAGGAAAGGTACTCCAAAGAATTCATACTTTTTCATTGTACTACTGCTGTAGTGTGGGCAGTTAAACAAAAGGAGTCTTGTAGTCAAAAATACATTGCATCGAGGAAAGAAAATGTACAAAAAGTAAAAGCTTACTGAATGCAATGAATAATTACATATGAAACAGCAGCACCACCAAAGAGAACAAAAAAGAAATTATCAATTTTGAAGAGATTAATTTATCTCAAGAACCTTTAGTCAAGGAACAAAAAGCTCATTTTGTAGATCCAGCAAACAAGATGTGTTAAGAAAGGACAATTACCTAAACACATGCCGGGAATATTTGACTAGTATGAATGTGTTCAAATATTTGTCACTAAAACATTAACCGTGTAGACTTACAGATCTCTTAACAGTAGACAAGACATGCTAAATAAATAAATTATGTATGCGTATAGGAATCTTACCAGTGGTCCCATAGTTTTTAAACACAGACACTGGAACACAAGAAATGTATGTATTTTCTGCAGAATTAAACTTAATTTGCCTAACAATATTTCAAAAACGTTTTAACTGAAATTATGATTTTGTCCGGACATTGTGTTGGTATTTTTTTTAAAGAATCTAGAATGCTCAGAGACACTTACGTTTCTTAGATGTACCTAATTTGCTATGATGAATTGAGTGCACGCTTCAGTGATCATAACTGCAGCTGAGACTTATTATATTTAATGATCTAGACATTTTTTTTCAGAAAACACCCAGGCATATATTGTTGTATTAAAATGGAGAAGGTACTTCTGCCGCAAGAGCAAAAGAGAAGAAAAAAACTTTAGAAAATGCCAAGTTGGTGCATATAGATATCATAACACAGGCTTTATGCTACATATTGTTTGGTACCTACACTCAAAATAATCAGAGTGGAATGATCGGAGGAAGTGTAGGGGTTTAAACGTTAAGAAACACAAATGTAATTGTAAATACCGTTTTAAAAAATGTTTGATTTCACTCTTGTTTTAACAGTAATTCTTTTATATGTAAAGAGGTAGGGCTAGAAATTCTCCAGCCTGTTGTTATTTGATAAATAACGTTATTTTTGTGAAGAAATAAGAAAAATTGCGCCATTTTTCGAAGGAGTAAGTTTGACCAAAAAATACCCGTCGTTAAAAAACGGCATTGCTGGAGGAATCGTGTTTAATATCGCCGTCCTCTCTAACTTTACAGCGAGGCCGATATCGCCAAAAATACAGGGAAGAAAACACCACAAAAAATGTGCAAACATAAAAAATGAGAAAACATTCACAAAAGCCTTAAGAAATGAATCGCTGAATTTTAAAAAAAAACTTCAATTTACCTTTTTTGTAGGTCTTACTTACTGACGTTTCTTAGGCTGCAACGCCTGCTTTTTCCATGCGTTGTTTTTTGACCCGAATACGGGTTCGCTGAATGGCCAAATGTAGGCAGTTCGATTTTTAAGGTATGGCGATCTGGAAAATGGCGGTATTTTGAAAACGCCATTCTTAAACTTTGGGGCATTTTGTGCACTTTATTTTAATAACAAAAAAGCAGTTTTAACAGGGAAAAAAAATCACATTAAAACTTGCGTTAGGCTGGCTAATTTCTAGCCCAAAGTAACTAATTTTGTGAAATGCAACCTTTTATGCTAAAATATAGCTTGTATTCCTCACAAGATCTGCATACTGTTTGGCTTTCAAAACCATGGTCGACAAATTTGGGAGTGGGTTATGTAGATCCCATCACTTCATGCAGTATTCTATTTCTCTGAGTAAGCAATAGTACTTTGGGTCACTGACTTTAATCTGTGAAAACATTTTGAAAGATTTTCATTTTTCATTTTATGCGCTTATGTGGGCACGAGCTTCTGGGAGGTATCAGTGATGGAATCAGGCATGTATTTTTATGGTACATCACTTGGTATTATTGGATCAGTAGGGTGAATTCTCAGTGATATTTACAGAGTGGGATTTGTGCCTGCTGCATCTTCTAGGTCAGGCCTATTTAAAGAATTGCAGTGAGCTGTTGGTGTGAATAACGCCAGTCATTAAGAGCTCACAGCTTGGGGAGAGGGAATGCGGAGGATGAGCCAGACATCCAGTGCTACTGCAGGTATTTGGAGGGGAGGGAGTTTTGCTGGATGAAATTTTTCTGCTACCAACTCACCTTGGGGACAATGAATCAGAGGCATGCATACCAGAGCAGCAAGGTGATGCTGGATGAAGGGTGACAGAGATTGGTAGCATTGTTTGCCTACAACATGCATCGTCCACATAGGTGCGCAGGAGCACCGTAATATTACATCAACCACTCACAGGATGTGACTGCAAGTAAGGAAAGAGTTCAGAGACCTCACCAGATCAGCTAAGGTAAGTGTAACCATTATTACCATATAACTTTCACCTCGACACTAACGATACCCAACTCTATCTCTCCACTGCCTGTGTTGTCAGACTGCGTATCCCACATCCAGTCTGGGATGAGCGGCAATTTTTCCAGCTCGGAAAAGTCTAAAGTCACTATCATCAAACCTCATAACGAACTCCCATTCGCTCAACACCAATTTCATTCCCCTCTCTGGCTACTGTCTCAGGCTGAACAAGACTGTTTACAACCTCGGTGTCCAGTCGAGCCCAAGCTGAGATATCCTCTACATCACAATAAATGTCTATTCCATCTCTATCTCCATAACATCGCTCACCTCTGACCCTGCTTCAGCCCATCTGCTCCTGAAACCCCCCCCGATTCATACCTTTGTTGCCTCCAGACGCGATTTTAATCTCGACCACCCAGTGGGAACAGGGCTATAGAGGACTCAGCGCTCCGTTCCTGCTAGTCACCATTTGCAAGACAGTTTTTGAAAATTCATCCGAGGTGCCCACCAGAAACAGACGGTGACATCCTGAATACATGTAAAGCAGAGTCCTATGATGGAAACAGGACTCCAATGCCATTTTAACTTGAAATCACATAAGTTCCACTGGCACGCAACCCAGCAGAAAAACCTGGTGGGATTATTCTCTCAGAGTCACTAAGGCAAACTTTAAAGAGACACTCAGCTGCAGGTAATTGGATCAGAGGATCTGTATGCCATTGTACTGTTTGGATTGCCAAGAGAGTTGACAGTTTTCAGATCGTTTCTTTGATATTTTCTGCCTTGCTTACTCTCAGTAAGCCCTATCTGCCTATCATGGGTGCCATTATTGCCAGTTTCATTTGGATGGAGGAACAGCTCGAGGAAAAGCAGCCGCCGCAGCCTCAGTAACCAGCATGAGCAGCAGCTGGGCCTATTAAAAGACAGCCGGTGGGAGGTGGGCTGCTCATAGGGGGGAGCCAGCAATCAGAAAGTCCCCCCTTGTGTGCTACTAGATTACAAGTAGACTCAGTCAATAGATATTATCAAGTAGTTTGTGGGATCACTTTCACAGCAGAAATAATTAACTGCCTTTCTTTTTTTTCTCAAGTGAATTTTTGTGCTGAGGGAACAGAATACTTTCTAACTTGGGCACTTGCATGGTCCAGTGGGTAGCACACTCGCCTCGGAATCAGAAGGTTGTTGGTTCAAGTCCCACTTGAGCACATAAATCTAGGCTGACACTCCAGTGCAGTGCTGAGGGAGTGCTGCGCTGTCAGGGGTGCCGTCTTTCGGATGAGACGTTAAACTGAGACCCCGTCTGCTCTCTCAGATGGATGTAAAAACTCCCATGGCACTATTTCGAAGAACAGCAGGGGAGTTATCCCCGGGGTCTTGGGCAATATTTATCCCTCAATCAACGTAACAAAAAAAACAAATTATCTGGTCATTTTCACACTGCTGTTTGTGGGAGTTTGCTGTGCGCAAGTTGGCTGCCACGTTTCCCACATTATAACAGTGACTATGCAAGTCTTTCTTTCAAGAGCAAGTGAATCCTAAGTCCCATTCAGGATCATACTGGAGCAAGACTCATGGGGTCACTGCAAAAAGACAGAAGACGACTTGCATTTATATAGCGCCTTTCATGAGCACCGGACATCCCAAAGCACTTTACAGCCGATGAAGTACTTTTGAAGTATAGTCACTATTGTAACGGAGGAGTCACGACAGCCAATTTGCGTACAGCAAGCTCCCACAAACAGCAATGTGATAATGACCAGATAATCTGTTTTAGTAATGTTGATGCAGGGTAAATTTTACTCCCAGACTATCTCTAACCCAGCTGTTTAAAAGAATAAAACAGAAAACGGGAGGTCAGAGAGGCATCGAGAAGAGTGCAGATACTTCCCATCTAATATTTTTAAATATATGGTAATTCTGATAAATGCAATTTCTTTTGCATAAGTATTAACTGCCAGTGAGTGAAACATCAATACTTGGGCATTCTTGCTTGGAAGAATGTAAAGTATCTGGCCCAGAAAAGTGCTTGAGTACCATTAAACAATGGTGTTCTGGTGTCCATCAGTTTCCTCTGAAAGTACATAAAGAGCTTGTGCTTTCAGAACCAGTCTGTGAGGAAACCTCATGCCTTCAAAGATAGTACCAAAGGCTGGTTCTCTTTTTAATTGGTCACCTAAGCAGTAAATGATCCACTTGAATAAGACCAACTTTTATCACTTCTAACAAGGAAGGATTTTCAATGTTGGAAATTCTCTGTCTCACATTGATTATTAATTTTAAAATACATAATTCTATCTGTATTTGCTACATTTTTGTCTCCATGCTGTCCTATTCCTATTCCAGTTGGAAGAGCAGAATAGATGCAGCCATTAACCTCTCCACAACTACTATTGATGCAGTTCCTTATTAAGCAAGTGGTCACATTTCACAAAGTTGCATAGGTTCACTGTTAATTTATACAGATCCCAAAAGACGAAGTGCTCCACCACTGCAACAAACTCCATCTTATGGCATAACCAAGAACTTTCCCAAAGACAGGCAGACAAATTTGAATGACCATTTTGAACTCAGGCCCACACAATGGAAGCCAAACCCTCTATGTGCAAGTCACCTGCATCTCTTGTTCCGAGATAGATGAATGTTAAAGATGCGGTGGCACTATTTGAAGAAAAGCCGCTTGTTCATTCAACTACTCATCTCATGGATGTTGTTCGGATCTTATTGTAGGCTAAATTTTCCACCCAATGACTATGAATGGGCAGTGATCTAACCCTGCATTTCAAAGTAATTCATTGTATGTGAAGTGTTTTGAAACATGTCTGTGATATGATGAGGCACTATGTAAGTATATATCCTCGTCTCTTCACTAGTTTTGAAGGCGTGAACGGCCTATTCCTGTGTTCCTAAGTTCACTGAGCTTCCCTTGTCCATTTTAATTTATTTCTTTTGTTTGTTACTTCAGAGGATGTGAAAATAAAACTCAAACTGAAGGTTATTTGCCGACCCTTAATCTGGATTATTTAATTGTTTTAACACTTGTGGAATAAATCTAATTTACAAACGAATAGTTGTGGTAGGCAGACCACTTGCTTCATAGTTATTTTTATTGTAACTTGCTTAGTGTATTGAGTGACAAGCAGAACACAAATTAAACTAGTAAAAAGAAACATAAAATAAAATAAATAGGATTTGGATCCTACTTCTCTAAAACTGCTTCGAGGTGCTATAACCACTCATAGCATTCCTGTCTAAAAACACTCACAATGTCAACCGTGCACAACATTTCAAAAAATTAGAAGGGAAAAATGATTGAGTCAGAATGGACTGTGGCATCTTCCTCCACATCATTCAATGCCCCACAGATGCCAGATTGTGCCTAATCCTGCACGGCATCCTTTAACTGACAAAATTATATCCCAAAGCGTGTTGCATGATCTAGATGATCATTTCCTTTTCTCACCTGTCTGACTTTCCCACCCACACCTAAAACTGGAGCTTTGTATTAAAAAAGGCTAAATAATCATCAGTATGATGTTGGCGTGCACGCACACACATACACACGCACACGACGACCCTATGCCACCCTATGTACATCTCAATCAATATTCTAATGCAAAATCTTTGTCAGAAACATTTCAGCTCCCATTTTTCTAATTACTAATCCGCCTTGCAGCGTGATGTGTTCACGCAAGCGCAGGATCCACAATAATCAGTGCGTCAGCAGGAAGCCAGTGAACACAGAAGGGGAGAAAATCCTCTCTGCACTGATTGTTGTGGAGGATCATGACTTTAACTATTGTTAGCATTGCATTAATCAAACCTCTCGTTATACAGAACAACCGCATTACTGCTAAATTTAAAATCTTAAAGCTTTTGTTTTAAGTTCACTAAATGAGCCCTGCTATTTGCTGATTACTGTCACTCTTTTGCTAATTTAATTAGACAATTCAAGGGCTCCAGTGCGCTGGTAAGAAAAATTTATTAGCACACTTGAGTCATGATTGGTCTTAGCTCATTCATTTGATTAACAGTATGCTATTACAGCTTTTTTAAGAGGGTAAAAAGAGTTTAGAGTTAGTACTATTAAACAGTGTCAATCTGGCGTATAAGTTTAATCTGTGTGATTCAAAAATAACAAAATGCATCTCCGGGGATGCAGGGGATTCAAATTGTGCTTGCCCAGCCTACTTTAGGAAATCAGCAATGCTTTGGTGGAAAATTAATCATCGTGGCACAAGGTGGGAAAAAAATGCTGCATTTTATAATTTTGTTTTTAAACTTGAACACTTACCTGTACTTTGCTTAAAATAAACGGACTGTATACCACAACATGAATCAAAAAGATTATATTATGTCTGGTTAGTGTGAGTCTTAATTTGCTACAGAATGAAGAGATGTATACTGCAGAGATACAGGCAAAATTAAGGTGTTTTTTAACCACATTATCAGTGAAAATGGCTGGATTTCTTTCAAATGTGCAACAGCAAAAGTGATGTTTTAAAAATCGAATCTTAAAGTGGAAATACACCATAGTACTGAGCTACACCGAGCCGATAGATCCCAAGTTCAATCCCTTGGTTGAACCCGGTGAGCTGATCTCAGCTAGGATGGTGGTGTTGATGCTACATTGGAGTTAGACCCCCTGAATGGGCTGGGGGGGGCAGTAAAGTCAACCAAGATTGCCAATCCTGACCGTGACCCCTGCTGTAAAGTGCATGTATATGGACACTGGATCTGGTGCATGCGTGATGCCCCTACACAGTTGACTATTCTTGGTTTAGCTTCACAAATGAAGAAGGGCTATGAGGGAAAAGTGCTACGGGTCAGTTAGAACTGTGGAACCTTATTCCAACTTGAACTAGCGCCTTCAGGAGAGAAAGATATGAAGTCACACACTTGATAAAAGGTAAAGTAAGACATCAAAGTAAAATTAAAGCCTTCCTAATCCATTTCAGCATTTATTAAAAAATGAAGTTAGTTTCTTTTCTTCAACAGATTTCGAAGTAGTCGCGATGAAAGGGTCGTGGGTGCCCTCAGTCTAATGTAAAACTGACTGACTGAGCTTCTGTACAGGTTTTGCACTGGACCAACATTTTTGGGAAGTTTACAATAAAGACAAATTCATGAGTGCTGGGCTTATCTCAGTAATCCTCTCTGCTTTGATTTACTGGTTGGAAGCAACAGTTCTCCATAGTGTTGTTTGCATTGTGCATGGAAAATCACTGGCTCTACATGAAAGAGAAAGTACTGACCTCGAGCTGAATTAAATAGACAACCATACAATACACACTTCAAATAAGCATGCACTGCTTTGTGCTGCTGCAAGTGAAAAATATTAAATATCTGGCAAAGTACATGGGCGATTTGTAAGTAACTAGTTTGAACCTGCAGCTAAAAAGTATGTTGGTCAAGTTATTAGGGTCTTAATTTGATTGGTAAGTGCTTTCAAAAGGATATTTTACTCTGCATACAAGGCTTTTTTATTTTTTGTAAGTATTCTGTTAATGTGCATTTTCCACTTTTTTTACATTAATATGCCACAGCCGTATAATCACAAAACCAAACATTAATGAAAATTTGTAAAACATGCTACATCTTCTGAGATAAACCCATCACACGTTCTTTCGTCTTTATTGTAAGCCTTCCCCCAAAATATTGCTCCAGTGTAAAACTTGTAGAAAAACTCACTGTTCCTTTATCATCGCTAGGCCAAAATCCTGGAACAGCATTGTGGGAGTACCGTCACCACACGGACTGCCGTGGTTCAAGGCAGCTCACCATCACCTTCTCGAGGGCAATTAGAGATGGGCAATAAATGCTGGCCTTGATAGCAATGCCCACACCCTGGGAATTAATAAAAAAACCATAGGAACTGCAGCTTGATTGTTAGTTAGTTAGCTAGATTTACATTAAAATGAACCCAATGTAAACAATATCCCGATAAAGTTTCATGCAACTCTAGCTATTCCAAGATAGTGCAGATCCCAGTATGATAGCATCTGAAATTTCAGACCTTGCCCCCTGGCGCAATTCTATCAACTGTGTCTGTGCAGGAACTCAGCAACATTCTTTTTTTAAAAAAACGGAGCTTGACTGTTCTGACTAATGCAAACAGGGCAGCTCAGCTAATCTTAGCAGTCCCGAGCATGAGCATACTGGAGCTGCTCCAGTTATCGGAGCAAATGGGGTCATACAAAATGCCTTCATTTTATACAGTCAACCTGCATCATTGTGAACGACCACAATTCGCTGAACCTCACCAAGATAATGGGTAAGATGTGTCAAAATGGACTCCTTTTTTTAAGACTTACCGGCAAAGCTTTTATACAGAACTTGTTCATCTTCTGTTCTCTGATGTTTCCCCCCCACCACCTCTTTAACCTGATTTATTTTTGTTAACTCCTTAATAGTACTATTATCTAGTTATACACAGTATACATGTAAATCTACAAACCTTTACAAGAGCAATGTCAGAACTGCCTTGATTAAAAAGACACAATCAAAATAGACCTGGTAAGACCTGCACAGGAGGTAAATGGAGAAAAAAGAACCAGAATCTAGAATTCCCACAATGTAGATATAAAACTTAATAAAATACAATGTCACATAAGTATTAAATGGTTAGAGTAGCAATATAGCAAACAAGTGTTACCACAAGGATTAAGCAAGTGAACAATAAGTCTTATAATTTCATTTTAAGCAATTTAAAGAACCCAAGAGACAGGTTTTCAGTGACATGGAGCACTAACAAATAATTTATATTTCTGCCTTATTAATCCAATAGAGTTAAAAGTAAAATATGTATCAGTCTAGTTATTCTCGGCCTTGCTTAACTATTAAATAGTCAGATGCACCACATTCTCGAGCATACCTGAAGTTCAGTTTGAAAGAAGAATTTCTGTGGGCATTGAGAACAGTCGTAAATCTTATCTTCTTGCCCATGTACTGCGAAGATATGCTGCTGCAGTTTGTTTGCCTGCACGAAGACTGAAAATAATTGAAAGTGATCAGAAGTGCATCTGCTGCAGAATTTGGCTGCCATTCCCAACTGTACGTCTATTATTACCACACTGAGCCAAATCCCCCACAGACCGTGTGATATTTATCAATAAATCATTTTTTTGTTTCACTAAATTTAATCCACTATGTAGACGATATTAATAATTTAACATTTCAAGACTGGCGCTTCACTTATTTATAACATCTCGTATACTGGGGCTCTTTTTAATCTGCACTCGCAAATGTGTGCCGTGGTCTTTAGCTGTGGCCATTTTAATTGGAACTAGCTACATTGAATGGTCATTAAATTATTCCACATAAATTACAAATAATACAAGTTGCAACAGATATTAAAAGATGTCTTTTGGGGTAGATAATTATTGTTCCATATACTAGGATTAATTATCAAAAATAAACTTCCCACCATCTTGAGACACCATTGTTCACTATTCCCTTCCACACAGCATAGTTTAAGTGTTAATATATACCCACAGGTGTGAGAAAACAAAGGAAGGGTCAAACCAATCAAAGACCATTTATTTTCTTTCAATTTTTTGGTAACTTGCGTTTATTGAGGAATGCTGGTGCTAGGGAATGAAAAAAAATTGTCTGTTTGTACCCTATTGAGCACTCCCAAGTCCATGCACACATCCATGGTAGATGGCCTGGTATTGGTTTTGTGCACATCACAACTTTGCAACTTCATGATGTGTAGTGAATTTTAGAACTGGCTTTTATCTCTTATACTGAAGCTGATACGTTACTCCATGGTCAGACTGCCAATCTGGTGAGTCTTAGCAGGGCAGCATAGCTGAAGTAGAGAGAAGTCAGACAGCTGTATATTAAATTTTATACCCTGAATTTACACCAGTATGGGAGTAAACTTAACGGGAAAATCAATTAGTATATCAGGCAGTAGTATCTCCTATTGAGTAACATGCTCTACTTTACCAAAGTTTCAAACTTAATTGTTCTGAAACACAACTGCGCATACCATGGGACATTATGCAATCTCTAGAGAAGTCCCACATTTCTATTTTAATTCAAGTTACCCGTATATTTCTTTCAAAATCAAGTAATGTGACTAGCTGCAGCAGCAGAGGTAACACCTGGAACTTTATTGCTCTTGATTACTGAATTGTTTTTTTTTTATATACAGATCAGTAAGGTAATGATGACCAATTTTGCCAAAGTTAGCTTATTAACACTGGCAATATCACCCCGAGATCTTCAGAGGCGAACCAGAAAATTTGAGTGAATCCAGCTTTAGATTATGCTGATTGCAAAGGCAGACCACTTTGATTGAAATCAGTGTTGTAGTATATTCATTCGAAGATACGAAAACTACTGTCTGAAGTGAGAACAGGCACTAAATTAGCTCACAATCCTTTCCATTCAGTTGCAGCCTTAAAACTTTGTCCACTAAGACAGAAAATGGAACAAAATTAAGCACTGCAGCAATCTAAAACCATAAAGGTGGCTCACCATAGCTGATCAAGATAGTCAATCCTCACTCGTGAACTATCTCCAGCTCCACTGTAGCCTTAAAAGGACATGGCTCTAATCTGAAATCCAGAAGACTGACAATCCCAATCAGAAATTGTTACGTCCATAATAAAGTAATGTGATTGAGTACTGTAGGCGTGAGTGTGACCTTAGTCTCTTTATTCTAACTCCAGAGTGTTGGTACGCCATGGGAAACCTGCTTATATACAGTGCTCCCAAGGGATGCTGGGATCCCTTGGGACTCCCAACAGATACGCCCTCTGGTGGCGGTAGAATGCTGGTTACATGGGGTTGCATACATAACATCACTCCCTCCCAAAGTCAATAGCACACTTATTTACAGGGTGAGACGATTTGGGGCTTTTCACTCCTTAGTCGATTGTCTCGGTACAAATGCAGGTGCAGGCAAGTTGGTTGGTTCTTTGCTGGACTGCTGCGCAGCTGGCCTTGCTGGGCTGCTGGGGATGATGAATTCAGCTTCGTGGTCAACTGTGATGTCGGTTGCCACTTGTGTGTGTCGGAGAGTCGAAGTTGGTGGTGTCCTCTTCAGGTTGTTCGTGGTTGTCTGTGAATCGCAGTTTGGTTTGGTCCAAATGCTTTCTGCAAGTTAGTCCATTTGCAAGTTTGACCTGAAACACCCTACTCCCTTCTTTGGCTATGACAGTGCCAGCAAGCCATTTGGGACCATGTCCATAGTTGAGTACAAATACAGGGTCATTGACTTCAATATCGCGTGACAAATTTTCGCGATTATGGTACATGCTTTGTTGATGCCGCCTGCCCTCGACATGATCATGGAGATCAGGGTGGACAAGAGAAAGCCTTGTTTTGAGCGCCCTTTTCATGAGCAGCTTGGCTGGGGAAACCCTGGTGAGTGAGTGGGGTCTGGTGCGGTAGCTGAGTAGGACTCTGGACAGGCGGGTCTGCAGGGAGCCTTCCGACACGCGTTTCAAGCTTTGCTTGATGGTTTGGACTGCCCATTCTGCCTGGCCGTTGGATGCGGGCTTGAACGGGGCAGATGTGACGTGCTTGATCCCATTGCGGGTCATGAATTCCGCGCTGGTGAAGCACGGCCCATTGTCGCTGACAAGGACATCAGACAGGCCGTGCGTGGCAAACTTGGCTCGTAGGCTTTCGATGGTGGCAGTGGACGTGCTTACAGATATTATTACACACTCAATCCACTTGGAATAAGCATCCACAACAACCAAGAACATTTTGTCTAGAAACGGGCCAGCGAAGTCAACGTGGATCCTAGACCACGGTTTGGAGGGCCATGACCACAAACTTAGCGGTGCCTTCCTGGGTGCATTGCTCAGTTGAGAGCAAGTGTTGCATTGGTGCACGCAAGACTCCAAATCTGAGTCGATGCTGAGCAACCACACATGGGATCTGGCTATAGCTTTCATCATTACTGTGCCTGGGTGGGTACAGTGTAGGTCACGTATGAACGTTTCCCTGCCTTTCTTGGGCAAAACCACGCTATTACTCTACAAAAGACAGTCCGTCTGTATGGTCATTTCGCTTTACGCCGCTGGAATGGCTTGATCTCTTCATGCATCTCCGGTGGGATGCTGGACCAGCTCCCATGGAGGACACAGTTTATTTTACAAGGGACAGTAAAGGATCCTGGCCGGTCCAGGTCCTGATCTGGCGGGCCGTTAACGGGTGACTTCTCGTTTTCAAATGCATCCATCACCCAGAACAACGCTGTGCCATTTCCACCCCGGTGGTGGGCAATTGTAGCTGACTGGGGGTGTCAGCGCAGTTCTCTGTGTCTGGCCTGTGGCGAATTACATAGTTATATGCAGACAGCATGAGCGCCCATCTTTGGATGCGAGCAGAGGCATGGTATTGATACCTTTGCTCTCTGAGAATAGCGATATAAGCAGCTTATGATCAGTTTCTAACTTGAACTTAAGCTCAAACAGATACTGATGCATTTTTTTTTACCCCGTAAACGCATGCCAGAGCTTCTTTTTCAATCATGCTGTAGGCTCTTTCGGCCTTGGGCAAGCTCCTGGACGCATAAGTGACCAGTTGCAATGTTCCCGATTCGTTTGCTTGTTGTAACACACATCCGACCCCGTACGAAGATGCATCACAAGCTAACACTAAATGTTTACAAGGTTCATAGAGGACAAGCAGTTTGCTGGAACATAACAGATTTCGGGCTTTCTCAAAAGCTATCTCTTGTGATTTCCCCCATACCCAATCATCTCCCTTATGCAGCAATACCTGTAGAGGTTCTAGCAAGGTGCTTAACCCGGGTAGGAAATTACCAAAATAATTGAGGAGTCCCAGCTCCATCACGTTCTGTGGTCTCGGCGCATTCTTGATGGCTTCCGTCTTGGCATCGGTGGATCTGATGTCGTCTACCGCGATTCTTCTCCCTAAGAACTCGACTTCTGGCACCAGGAAAACACATTTTGAGCATTTCAACCTGAGTCCCACACGATCTAGCCGACTTAGAACCTCTTCCAGGTTCTGCAAATGTTCGATGGTGTCCCGACCTGTGACCAGTATGTCGTCCTGGAAAACCACGGTGCGTGGAACCGACTTTAGCAGATTCTCCATGTTCCTTTGAAAAATAGCCATGGCCGATCGAATCCCAAACGGGCATCTATTGTAGATGAACAGACCTTTGTGCGTGTTGATGCAGGTGAGGCCTTTTGGAGATTCCGCCAGCTCCTGCGTCATGTAGGCCCAGGTCAGGTCCAACTTGGTGAATGTCTTTCCTCCTGCCAGCATCGCAAATAGGTGGTCTACCTTGGGTAACGGGTACTGGTCCTGCTGCGAAAAACGGTTAATCATTACTTTATAGTCCCCGCAAATTCTGATTGTGCCATCGCCTTTGAGAACCGGAACAATCGGACTGGCCCACTCGTTGAACTCCACCGGCGCGATGATGCTCTCTCGTTGCAGCCTGTCCAGCTCGATCTCCACTTTCTCTCGCATCATGTATGGCACCGCACATGCCTTGTAGTGGATGGGTCGTGTGCCGGGAATCAAGTGGATCTGTACCTTCGCCCCAGAGAAATTTCCGATGCCTGGCTCAAACAACGACGGAAACTTGCTCAGAACCTGGGCACATGAGGCGTCGTCGACGGACGAAAGCGCTCGGATGTCGTCCCAGTTCCAGCGGATTTTTCCCACCCAGCTTCTGGCCAACAGTGTGAGGCCATCTCCTGGTACTATCCATATTGATAGTTCGTACACTGCTCCCTCATAAGAGACTTTTACTGCTGCGCTGCCAATTACAGGGATCAGCTCTTTAGTGTGAATGGGGCTCAGCTTGGGCCTGTGTGTCTTGTTGCATCGCAGCCTGTTGAAGGCCTTTTTGCTCATGATGGACTGACTCGCACCCGTGTCCAATTCCATGGACACTGGAATTCCGTTCAGTTCAACTTTTAACATGATCGGTGGACATTTCATGGTGAAGGTGTGTACCCTGTACACTTCTGTCTCCTTGGTTTTGAGCCTCAGTTTGATCCGCCATGGGTCAGTCTTCCTCTGCAACGTGGTAGTTTGCAGCTCGTCTGCACATTCGCTGGAGGTGTCCCATTGTGCCACCGCCTTTGCACACATAGTTTGAAGTGGCATTGATGGGCTCGATGATCACTTCTGCAGCGCCAACAAAGTGTTAACTGTCTCGCATTAACGCTTGATGGCAGACTCAGTCATCTGAGGTCGTGCAGCTGCAGGCGTGTACGTTCTGCCATATGCATTCCTGCCTGAAAACGACGTTACTTTTTGTACAGTACTTGCTGATGCTTCTTTATGCTGCAAAATTTGTTTGGCGTTATCGCTGGTGGACATAAATGCCTGGGCTATCGTTATGGCTTTGCTCAGGTTCAGTGTTTCAACAGTCAATAGTTTGCGAAGGATAACCTCATGGCCAATGCCAAGCACAAAAAAGTCTCTTAGCATTTGCTCCAGGAATCCATCAAATTCGCAATGTCCTGCAAGGCACCTTAGTTCGGCGACATAGCTCGCCACTTCCTGGCCTTCAGACCGTTGACATGTGTAAAATCGATACCTTGCCATCAGAACGCTCTCCTTTGAATTTAGATCTCCTGGACCAGCATAAGCAGTTCTTCATACGATTTGGTTGTTGGTTTCACCGGAGCAAGAAGATTCTTCATGCGGCCATAGGTTGTTGCCCTGCAGACAGTGAGGAGGATCACCCTTCGTTTGACAGCATTCTCATTCCCTTCCAGCTCATTGGCCACGAAGTATTGGATGAGTCGCTCCACAAAGGTCTTCCAATCGTCCCCTTCTGAGAATTTCTCCATGATACCAAAAGTTCTCTGCATTTTTGCGTGATGGTTCGTTATCTCGTCGCCAGTTGTTACGTCCATAATAGAGTAATGTGATTGAGTACTGTAGACATGAGTAAGTGTGACCTTAGTCTCTTTATTCTAACTCCAGAGTGTTGGTACAGCATGGGAGGCCTGCTTATATACAGTGCTCCCAAGGGATGCTGGGATCCCTTGGGACTCCAACAGATACGCCCTCTGGTGGCGGTAGAATGCTGGTTACATCGGATTGCATACATAACAGAAATGATCACCCTTTTTGAAAGAAGGGAGTAAATCCACATTCCCCAAAATTAATGATGAATTTAATAGTTCCAGAGACTTAAACGTTTACATTTTTCCCAAAGTCAGGATCAGACTAATACTATTGTGTCTGATAATCATATACCTTTGGGGACAGAAACACCTATTGCTGATGTTTGTAATATTTAATGAAAACAAAACTCAGGCAGTCGAGGCCAAGATATGTTATACAGAGCACCATACGAGTTTTATTTATTTTTTGAGGTTGAGGAAGTGACTTGAGAACGGTATGTTGTACCAAGGCTTAGGTATGCAAGATCTGAGCTGAACAACAAACATATTATGGATCAGGTGTTCAATGGAACTGCAGGTGGGGTGTGTAGTGATCGTATGGATTGTCTCAGGCCTCACCTGTGAGCACACACATTAAATTCAGAGCTTCAAGCATAATTTTATGGCCCGTAACCATAAAAGTTTATAAGTGCCTTAATATGTGGGCTGAAGCAAACAGCATTTATGAAATACTATTAGTCAGTGGGGTAAAATTGGACCAACACCTGCGTCCGCTTCTGGAAAAATAAAACTCTCCTTGAAGTCGCTCTCTATTGCTCTTCCAAACTCCCAACTGCCTAGTCTATGGCTCCCCATTCACCATGATACTTCTGTAGCTATATATCTGTTCAACTACTCCCTAGTTTGCAACTATGATACCCTTATCCCCAGTTAAATGTCCCATCCAGATTGTTCCCCCTTGTATGGCCCAATATTCACTTCCTCAAGTCCAAGAGACGAGTCTTAAGTGCAACTGGCCCATAATTGGTTCAGCCATCCATCCCGATTTGACTGGACCCCATCAAGCGCGATTGGGCCTCACACTCTTCTGCAAAAACAGCTCACTACTCCAGGATCATCCTGGAGAGTAAAAATAACCCCCATATTCTTTTCTCCACCACCTTCATCTCCAGTAATGTGCATAGAGCTCATGGACTTCTCCATCAAGACCATCCATTCAGCTGTCTCTGCTGTTTTCCCGTTTCCCCACCAAGACAAACCTTCCCCTGCGTCCCTATGCTCCAGCCTTAATCTCATGTTCTTCTCTAGTTTTGCTCCCGTCTCTCATGTACTTGCCGAGCTCATGTTGTCCATGAGACCCAGCTTTCCGAGTAAGCTGCTGTTCTTTTCAGTGCTCGCATGCTGGCTGACATTGTAAATGGTTTCCCTCTTCTTGGGAGTGTTTCCTGTTCTTTTCAAAACACCCCTCTCAAAAACCCACCCTCAATCCCTGTCCTTGCAAAATAACAACCCATCTCCACCCTCCCTTTCCTCTCCAAATTCCTTTAATTAATTGTTGCTTCCTAAATCCTTGCTAATATTGCCTGCAACTCTATGTTTGAACTCTCTAATCAGGTTTCAGACCCTGCCACAGCAATAAAATCAAAGTCACAAATGACATTCTCTGTGACAGAAGTTGTGGCGCATTTTCTCTCATTATCCTCTCTGCAGCCTTTGACATCATTGACCATATTATCTTTCTCCACCTTCTTTCCTTCATTGTCCAGCAGTGAGACGACCCTGGTTTTGCTTCACACTTACTGATCAAATTGCGGCCAGAATATCAATGGCTTTTCTTCCTGGCCCTGCACTATAACCTCATAAGCCTCATCGTTCGAATTCTTTGCTCCAAAGAGCTGTGGATGCTCAGTCATTGACTATATTCAAGGCTGAGATAGAAAAGGGATATGGGGATCGGGTGGGAAAGTGGAGTTAAAGTTGAAGATCAGCCATGATCTTATGGAATGGCAGAGCTGGCTAGAGGAGTCATATGGCCTGCTCCTAATTCTTATGTTCTAAGCGCCCCAGGACCTATCCTTGCCTCCCTTCCTCTTCTACATGTTGGCCCCTGGGGACATCATCCAAAGACACAGGATTAGCTTCCACATGTATTCTCATGACACCCAGCTCTATCTGTCCACCACCTCGCTCGACCCCTCCACTGCCTCGGTTTTCAGACTGCTTGTCAAACATCTAGATGAACTGCGATTTCCTCCAGTTAAGCAATGGAAAGACATAAGGCACTGTCTTCTTCCCCCGCTTCAAACTCTCACCCCTGCCACCAATTCCATCCTGCTCCTCAGCCAATATCTCACGAAGAAACAGACTGTTCACAATCTCTTGTGTCCCATTCGGCCCCAAGCTGAGCAATTCCATATACTCTCCATAACAAAGACCAGATGCTTCCACCTCCGTAACATTGCCCAACTCCAGCTCTGCCTCAGCCCGGCTATTGCTGAAACTCTCATCTATGCCTTTGTCACTTAGAAACTTGACTATTCCAATGCTCTCCTGGCTGTCCTCCCGACTCTGTAAAACTCAGCCCATTCAAAACTCTGCTGTCCGTATCCTATCCTGCACCCCCTTCAGCTCTGTGTCTGTGACCTACAATGGCTCCCGGTCCCCCAATTTAAAATTCTCGTTCTGCTATTTAAATCGCTACATGGCCTCGCCTTGCCCCACCACCCCACCCCGCCCCCCAACCTCCCAGCCCCGGTCATCTCTGTAACCTCCTCCAGCCCTTAACACCCACCTCCCACAGACTCTCTGTACCTCTGACTCTGGCTTCTTGTACAACCACCCTCCCTGCGCGCCACCATTTGCGAATGTGCCTTCGGTCACCTCAGCAGATGCTCTGGAATTACTTCCCTAAACCTCTCCTCCTTCAAGAATCTGCTTAAAACCAACATTGTTGGCCAACCCTCCTAACATATCCTTCTTTAGCTTGCCATCTATTTTTGTCCAATTACACATCTGTGACAAGCCTTGGGACGTTTTAGAAGCGCCGTTATATAAATGCAAGTAGTTGTTGTTGTTGAAAACTAATCATAGAATCTTACAGCATAGAAGAAAGCCATTAGCCCATCGTGACTGTGCCGGCTCTTTCAAAGAGTTATCCAATTAATTCCACTCCCCCCTCTCCTACCCCGAGTCCTGCAAACTTTTCCTTTTCAAGTATATATCCAAAGTCACCATTCAATCTGCTTCCATCCCCCTTTCAAGCAGTGCATTCCACATCATTACTCATCTCCCCTCTGGTACTTTTGTCAATTATCTTAAATCTGTGTCCTCTGGTTACTGACCCACCTGCCAGTGGAAATAGTTTCTCCTTATTTACTCTATCAAAACCCTTCATAATTTTGAACAACTCCATTAAATCTCCCCTTAATCTTCTCTGTTCCAAGAAGAACAATCCCAGTTACTCGTGTCTCCATATAACTGAAGTTCTTCATCTCTGGTATGATTCCAGCAAATCTCCTCCGACATCCTTCCGAAAGTGTGGTACCCATAACAGAGAAGGTTGTATACTTCCCTGTATGCTCTTATACTTCCCTCCAGTCTGAAAAACAACCATTCCCCACTACTCTCTGCTAATTTTGTATCCATACTGCCACTACCCCTTAAATCCCAAGGGCTTTAATTATGCTCACAAATCTATTTTGTGGCACTTTTGAAAGTCCATATATATAACATAAACTGTGTTAGCTTCATCAACCCTCTCCGTTATTCCATTGAATGAACTCTCAGGTTTCTCAGACATAACAAATCTGTATTGGCGATCATTAATTAACCCATGGTTTTCCAAGTGAAAATTAATTTTGTCCCGGATAATGGTTTCTAAGTTTCCCCACCACACCGCTATCCCGCTATTGAACAGGAATGTAACATTTTCAACCCTCCAGCCCTCTGGCACTGCTCCCATATCCAAGGAGGATTGAAAGATTGTGGCCAGAGCCTCTGCTATTTCCACCCGTACTTCCTTCAGCAACCTATAATGCATTCTGTCTGGACTGGACGACTTTTCTACTTCCGAGCGCTGCCAACCTTAAGTACCTCCTCTTCATCAGTTTTTATTCTATCCAATTAGCCCCTCAAGCCTGTTCCGCCATTCAATGACAATCTACTGATCTTTGGCTGACCTGTGACTTAACTCTATATATCCGTCTTCGCGCCACATACCTTAATACCTTTGGGTAACACAATCTAACAATCTCAGATCTAAAATAAACAATTGACCTCGCATCAATTGCCATTGTAGAAAAGAGTTCTCAACTTCTACCATCCTTTGCGTAGAGAAGTGCTTTCTAACTTCACTACCAACATTGGCAGCATCATCTTCTGTCAAGACAGATGCAAAGTACTCATTTAGTACCTCAATTATGCTCATTGTCTTCACAAGAAGATTTCCTAATTGGCCTCACCCTTCCTTACATAAGAACATAAGAAATAGGAGCAGGAGTAGGCCACCTGGCCTCTCGAGCCTGCTCCACCATTTAATAAGATCATGGCTGATCTGATCATGGACTCAACTCCACTTCCCTGCCCGCTTACCATAACCCTTTATTCCCTTATCGCTCAAAAATCTCTTTCTCCATCTTAAATATATTCAATGACCCAGTCTCCACAGCTCTCTGGGACAGAGAAATCCAGATTTACAACCCTCTGAGAAGAAATTCCTCCTAATCTCAGTTTTAAATGGGCAGCCCCTAATTCTGAGACTATGTCCCCTAGTTTTAGTTTCCCCTATGAGTGGAAATATCCTCTCTGCCTCCAGCTTGTCGAGCCCCCTCATTATCTTCTATGTTTCGATAGATCACCTCTCATTCTTCTGAACTCCAATGAGTATAGGCCCAAACTATTCAACCTATCGTCATAAGTCAACCCCCTCACCTCTGGAATCAACCTAGTGAACCTTCTTTAAACAGCCTCCAATGCAAGTATATCCTTCCTTAAATACAGAGACCAAAACTAGACACAGTACTCCAGGTGTGGCCTCACCAATACCCTGTACAGTTGCAGCAGGATTTCTCTGCTTTTATACTCTATCCCCCTTGCAATAAAGGCCAACATTCCATTTGCCTTCCTGATTACTTGCTGTACCTGCATACTAACTTTTTGTGTTTCATGCACAAGGACCCCCAGGAGCCTTTCAACTGCAGCACTTTGCAATTTTTCTCCATTTAAATTATAATTTGCTTCTCAATTTTTTCTGCCAAAGTGGATAACCTCACATTTTCCCACATTATACTCCATCTGCCAAATTTTTGTCCACTCACTTAGCCTGTCTATATCGCTTTGCAGATCTTTTGTGTCCTCCTCACAATTTGCTGTTCCAACCATTTTTGTATCATCAGAAAACTTGGCAACATTACACTCGGTCCCTTCATCTATGTCATTAATATAGATTGTAAATAGTTGCGGCCCCAGCACTGATCCCTGCGGCACCCCACTAGTTACTGTTTGCCAACCGGAAAATGACCCATTTATCCCGACTCTTTATTTTCTGTTAGTTAGCCAATCCTTCATCCATGCTAATATATTACCCCCAACCCCGTGAACTTTTATCTTGTGCAGTAACCTTTTGTGTGGCACCTTATCGAATACCTTCTGGAAATCCAAATACACCACATCCACTGGTTCCCCCCTATCCACCCTGCTCATTACATCCTCAAAGAACTCCAGCAAATTTGTCAACCATGATTTCCCTTTCATAAAACCATGCTGACTCTGCTTAATTAAATTATGCTATTTCAAATGTCCCACTACTGCTTCCTTAATAATGGACTCCTGCATTTTCCCAATGACAGAAGTTAGGCTAACTGGTCTAAAGTTTCCTGCTTTTTGTCTGCCTCCTTTTTTAAATTGGGGCGCTACATTTGCGGTTTTCCAATCCAGAATCCAGGGAATTTTGGTAGATCACAACCAATGTATCCACTTCTTTTGGGGACTTGTCTGCCTTTAGTCCCATTATTTTACTGAGTACTACTACTTTCGTGATAGTAATTGTATTAAGTTCCTCCCTCCCTATAGCGCCTTGATTATCCACTATTGTGATGTTTTTAGTGTCTTCTACTGTGAAGGCCGGTATCTTTGACTATCCTTTTACTCTTTGTAGGTTTATAAAAAAAACACTACAGTGTTCCCTTTTAGGCATATTCTTACCGTTTCTCATACATTCTCTTTTCCCCTCTTATTTCCTTTATTTCTCCTCTGCTTGATTCTGCACTGTATTATGAACCTGACATTTATCACAAACCTTTTTCTGTTTCATTTTAATCTCAGTGGGCTAAAAATTCGGGTGATATATGCCACCCGTTACCGGCCAAATTTTGTGAAGAAATGGCGACCGCTGATTTGACACTCCCAACCAAATCGAGTGGTGTTTCTTCTTCTTCTTCTTCACTCTCCTCTCCCTCTTCTTGGTCAAACACTGGCTGGGCAGGCTGCATTTCTTGGGTGTGTGAAATGAGGAAGGCACAAGGATGGAGTAGTGGTGAGCGGAGAGCGGGAAAGCAAGAAGTGCATGCAAAAAGAAGAATAACGCATGAGGATACCAGAATCTTGTATCCCTTCAGCCCCACCGCTGGCCAAGGGCTCAGCCATGCCGCTGTCCAAGAATGGCCAGCACCGTCTCTTCCAAGGGGAGGAGTGCCTTGTGATTTGGGAATTTTTTTCAAATGTAAATTTTTTTTTTAAAAAAGGCAATAGGGCTGCCAGGGCTGAAAACTGCATTTTTTGCTTAATTTTTATATTCTTAATCAGTTCAGAAGGCTTTTAAGCAAACAACAATGCATTGCCCTTTTAATACCCAACAATGCCCAGCAAAATCGCTTCCAGCGGCAGTTGGAAGATGCAAAGCCGTTTCTGGACGCTGCATTCAGGACTGATGCCGGGACTAACACTACCAGGAGGGTATTACTCCATGAGTTTAGCGCTGGGCTAATAATCAGTAGTTCCCGCCACAAATTTTTCAGTCCTACCATAATGGCCTCCATTTTTGGCGGCCATTAACATGCATCCACGGTGGCACCGGCAGCTTTCGTGGCGCACACGAATATTTAGGCCAATTTCTTTAGTCTCCCAAGGAGCTCTAGCTTTGGATGTCTTTCCCTTCCCCTTCAAAGGACTATGTTTAGTCTGTACCTGAACTTCCTCCTCCTTGAAGGCCTCCCATTTCTCATTTACTATTTTACCTGCCATTCTTTATTTTCAATCCACCTGGGCCACAGCTCATTTCAACTCACTGAAATTGGTCCTCTTCCAGTTAAGTATCATCACCATTGATAGTTCCATTTCCCTTTCCATAATTACTCTAAACCTAATGATATTGTGATCACTGTTTCTCAGATGCTCTCCCACAAACATGCTTTACTTGCCCCACGTCATTCCCATAACTCATCATCATCATAGGCAGTCCCTCAAAATCAAGGAAGACCTGCTTCCACTCCAAAAGTGAGTTCTCACGTGGCTGTACAGTCCAATGCGGGAATTACAGTCTCTGTCACAGGTGGGACAGACAGTGGTTGAAGAAAGGGGCAGGGGGGGGTTTGCCACATGCTCCTTCCGCTGTCTGCGTTTGGTTTCTGCATGCTCTTGGCGACGAGACTCGAAGTGCTCAGCGCCCTGTCGGATGCTCTTCCTCCACTTTGGGTGGTCTTGGGCCAGGGATTCCCAGGTGCCGGTGGGGATGTTACACATTATCAAGGAGGCTTTGAGGGTGTCCGTGAAGCGTTTCCTCTGCCCATCTGGGGCTCGCTTGCTGTGTATGAGTTCCGAGTAGAGCACTTGCTTAGAACTAGATCCAGCACAGCTTCCTTCCTTGGTTGGGCTGATAAAAGAAAGTTTCCTGTACATATTTCAGGAATTCCTCCCCCTTCTTCGCCCTTTACACAGTCCCCCCACCACCCCACAGCCTCCCCCCCCCCCACCCAACTAAATTAGAATAACTAAAGGCCCCATGACCAATTTTTACATCTTTTTGCTTGCAGATTTGTTCGCCCATCTCCTTCCCACTAATTGTGGGTCTATCATATACTCCCAGAAGTGTCACAGCTCCTCTTCTGCTCCTTAACTTTAACCACATAGATTCTGTCTTTGAACCCTCAAACACCTCATATTCCTTTCCAGGGCTGGAACAGTTTTTTGCATCAATACTGCACCCACCCCATCTCTTTTTTTTCCCCTTCCCTATTCCTGCTGAATGGCATTGCAGCCAGGAATGTTTAGCTCCCATTCCTGTCCTTGTTTTTGCCAGGTCTCTGTTGTTGCCACTATATCATAACCCACGTGGCAACTTCTAACTGAAGTTCACCAACCTTGTTACATGTTCCGTGTATTTACGCACATGCACTCCAAACCCACCTTAACCTGCTTTGTATTTCTCCCATCTGATCCATAAAAGGGTGCGGCCGTCGGAGGAGGCCACAGGAGCGGGAGTTCGGGAGACCCATAAAGGACGCGGCCATCGGAGGAGGCCACAGGAGCGGGAGCGGCAGGTTGGGAGACCCATAAAAGGGCGCGGTCGTTGGAGGAGGCCACAGGAGCGGGATTCGGGAGACGCATAAGAGGGCGTGGCCGTCGGAGGAGGCCACAGGAGCGGGAATGGCAGTTCAGGATACCCATAAAAGGGCGCGGCTGTCAGAGGAGGCCAGCTGGTGCAGGGGCAGAAGGTAAACAAAGAAGTAAAAAGAAATCGAAGTGTGACGTCACAGCCAAGCGGGTAAGTGATTGGCTGGTGGATTGGTGAGTATTTAATCTTTTTCTTTTCTTATCAGTAGGTAACCTTTGGCATTGATGCCAAATTAAGTTAATTTAAGGGGTAAGTCATGGCAGGAGAGCCCAGACCTGTGTCATGCTCCTCCTGTGCTATGTGGGAAATCAGGGATGCTTCCAGTGTCTCTGCCTACTATGTGTGCAGGAAGTGTGTCCAGTTGCAGCTCTTGACAGACCGCATTGCGGCACTGGAGCTGCGCATGGATTCACTTGAGCATCTGCGATGCTGAGGATGCCGTGAATAGCACATTTAGTGAGTTGGTCACACCGCAGGTAAAGGTTACACAGGCAGATAGGGAATGGGTGATCAGCAGGAAGAGCAGTAGAGCAGTGGAAGGAAGGTGTGGCAGGGGTCCCCTGCGGTCATCTCCCTCCAAAACAGATGTACTGTTTTGGGTACTGTTGGAGGAGATGTCTCATCAGGGGAAGGCAACAGCAGCCAAGTTCATGGCACCATGGTGGCTCTGCTGCACAGGAGGGCAGGAAAAAGAGTGGGAGAGCCATAGTGGTAGGGGATTCTATTGTAAGAGGAATAGATGGGAGTTTTTGTGGCCGCAATCGAGACTCCAGGATGGTATGTTGCCCCCCTCGTGCAAGGGCAAGGATGTCTCGGAGCAGCTGCAGGGCATTCTGGAGGGGGAGGGTGAACAGCCAGTTGTCATGGTGCATATAGGTATCAACGATCTAGGTAAAAAAACGGGATGAGGTCCTACAAGCTGAATTTAGGGAGCTAGGAGTTAAATTAAAAATTAGGACCTCAAAGGTAGTAACCTCAGGAGTGCTACCTACCAGTGCCACGTGCTAGTCAGAGTAGAAATAGCAGGATAGTTAAGATGAATACGTGGCTTGAAGAATGGTGCAAGAGGGATGGATTCAAATTCCTGGGACATTGGAAACAGTTCTGGGGGAGGTGGGACCAGTACAAACCGGATGGTCTGCACCTGGGCAGGACTGGAACCGATGTCCTCGGGGGAGTGTTTGCTCGTGCTGTTGGGGAGGGTTTAAACTAATATGGCAGGGGGATGGGAATCTATGCAGGGAGACAGAGGGAAGTAAAATGGGGGCAGAAGCAAAAGGTGGAAAGGAGATAAGGAAAAGTGGAGGGCAGAGAAATCAAAGGCAAAAATCAAAAAGAGCCACTTTACAACATAATTCTAAAAGGACAAAGAGTGTTAAAAAAACAAGCCTGAAGGTTCTGTGTCTCAATGCGAGGAGCATTCGTAATAAGGTGGATGAATTAACTGCACAGATAGTTGTTAACGGATATGATGTAACCGAGATTACGGAGACATGGCTCCAGGGTGACCAAGGCTGGGAACTGAACATCCAGGGGTATTCAATATTCAGGAAGGATAGACAGAAAGGAAAAGGAGGTGGGGTAGCGTTGCTGGTTAAAGAGGAGATTAACACAATAGTAAGGAAGGACATTAGCTTGGATAATGTGGAATCGGTATGGGTAGAGCTGCGGGACACCAAAGGGCAGAAAACGCTAGTAGGAGTTGTATACAGACCACCAACCAGTAGTAGTGAGGTTGGGGATGGCATCAAACAGAAAATTAGGGATGCGTGCAATAAAGGTATAGCAGTTATCATGGGTGACTTTAATCTACATATAGATTGGGCTAACCAAACTGGTAGCAATATGGTGGAGGAGGATTTCCTGGAGTGTATAAGGGATGGTTTTCTAGACCAATATATGTCAAGGAACCAACTAGAGAGTAGGCCATTCTAGACTGGGTCCTGTGTAATGAGAGAGAATTAATTAGCAATCTTGTTGTGCGAGGCCCCTTAGGGAAGAGTGACCATAATATGGTAGAATTTTTCATTAAGATGGAGAGTGACACAGTTAATTCAGAGACTAGGGTCCTGAACTTAAAGAAAGGTAACTCCTATGGTATGAGACGTGAATTGGCTAGGATAGACTGGCGAATGACACTTAAAGGGTTGACGGTGGATAGGCAATGGCAGACATTTAAAGATCACATGGATGAACTTCAACAATTGTACATCCCTGTCTGGAGTAAAAATAAAACGGGGAAGGTGGCTCAACCGTGGCTAACAAGGGAAATTAGGGATAGTGTTAAATCCAAGGAGGAGGCATATAAATTGGCCAGAAAAAGCAGCAAACCTGAGGACTGGGAGAAATTTCGAATTCAGCAGAGGAGGACAAAGGGTTTAATTAGGAGGGGGGAAAATTGAGTATGAGGCTAAGCTTGCAGGGAACATAAAAACTGACTGCAAAAGCTTCTATAGATATGTGAAGAGAAAAAGATTAGTGAAGACAAATGTAGGTCCCTTGCAGTTAGAATCAGGTGAATTTATAATAGGGAAGAAAGAAATGGCAGACCAGTTGAACAAATACTTTGGTTCTGTCTTCACTAAGGAAGACACACATAACCTTCCGTAACTACTAGGGGTTCGAGGGTCTAGCGAGAAGGAGGAACTGAAGGAAATCCTTATTAGGTGGGAAATTGTGTTAGGGAAATTGATGGGATTGAAGGCTGATAAATCCCCAGGGCCTGATAGTCTGGATCCCAGAATACTTAAGGAAGTCGCTCTAGAAATAGTGGATGCATTGGTGGTCATTTTCCAACATTCTAAAGACTCTGGATCAGTTCCTATGGATTGGAGAGTAGCTAATGTAACCCCACTTATTAAAAAAGGAGGGAGAGAGAAAACAGGGAATTATAGACCGGTTAGCCTGACATCGGTAGTGGGGAAAATGTTAGAATCAATTATTAAAGATGTAATAGCAGCGCATTTGGAAAGCAGTGACAGGATCGGTCCAAGTCAGCATGGATTTATGAAAAGGAAATCATGCTTGACAAATCTAGAATTTTTTGAGGATGTAACTAGTAGAGTGGACAAGGGAGAACCAGTGGATGTGGTGTATTTGGGGTTTCAAAAGGCTTTTGACAAGGACCCACACAAGAGATTAGTGTGCAAAATTAAAGCACATGGTATTGGGGGTAATGGATAGAGAACTGGTTGGCAGACAGGAAGCAAAGTGTAGGAATAAACGGGTCCTTTTGAGAATGACAGGCAGTGACTAGTGGGGTACCGCAAGATTCATTGCTGGGACCCCAGCTATTTACAATATATATTAATGATTTAGATGAAAGAATTGAATGTAATATCTCCAAGTTTTCAGATGACATTAAGCTGGGTGGCAGTGTGAGCTGTGAGGAGGATGCTAAGAGGCTGCAGGGTGACTTGGACAGGTTAGGCGAGTGGGCAAATGCATGACAGATGCAGTATAATGTGGATAAATGTGAGGTTATCCACTTTGGTGGCAAAAACAGGAAGGCAGAATATTATCTGAATGATGACAGATTAGGAAACGGGGAGGTGTAATGAGACCTGTCATGGTACATCAGTCATTGAACGTTGACATGCAGATACAGCAGGCGGTGAAGGCGGCAAATGGCATGTTGGCCTTCATAGCGAGAGGATTTGAGTATCGGAGCAAGGAGGTCTTACTGCAGTTGTATCGGGCCTTGGTGAGGCCACACCTTGAATATTGTGTACAGTTTTGGTCTCCTAACCTGAGGAAGGACATTCTTGCTATTGAGGGAGTGCAGCAAAGGTTCACCAGACTAATTCCCGGGATGGCAGGACTGACATATGAAGAAAGACTGGATCGACTAGGTTTATATTCACTGGAATTTAGAAGAATGAGAGGGGATCTCATAGAAACATATAAAATTCTGATGGGATTGGACAAGTTAGATGCAGGAAGAATGCTCCTGATGTTGGGGAAGTCCAGAACCAGGGGTCACAGTCTATTATAAGGGGTAAACCATTTAGGACCGAGATGAGGAGAAACTTCTTCACTCAGAGTTGTGAGCATGTGGAATTCTCTACCACAGAAAGTTGTTGAGGCCAGTTCGTTAGATATATTCAAAAGGGAGTTAGGTATGGCCCTTACGGCTAAAGGGATCAAGGGGTATGGAGAGAAAGCAGGAATGGGGTACTAAAGTTGCATGATCAGCCATGATCATATTGAATGGTGGTGCAGGCTCGGAAGGGCCGAATGGCCTACTCCTGCATCTAATTTCTATGTTTCTATTTCCCTCCATCACTCATTCCACTCCACCTGCTCCTGAACTTGCAGCACTCTGTTCTCTCAGGTCCAACCCTGATAGTCATTAAACTTGTTGACAAGAGTGGCACTGTTGTAGTTTGGCAAATGGACCTCTAAAATATTGAATGGCAACTCTCTGACATCTCCTCTTACCTCCATCTATACCATGACCCCACCACCAAACATCAAGCCATCGCTTCCCAGACCGTCACTGACCTCATCTCCTCTGCTGATCTTTCCCCCACTAAGTTCCCCAACCCCGCACAGCCCGCTTCTACCTCCTTTCCAAGATCCACAAACAGGACTGCCCTGGTAGACCCATCGTTTTGACCTGTTCTTGCTCCACGGAACTGATTTCTTCCTATCTCTACTCCATTATTTCTCCCCTTGTCCAGACTTTTCCCACCTACATTTAGGACTCTTACGATGCCTTCCACCATGTTAACAGTTTCCTGGCCCCAACGGTCTCCTTTTCACCATGAACACCCAGTCCCTCTACACTTCCATCCCCCATCAGGACAGCCTGAGGGCGCTCCACTTCTTCCTTGAACAGAGGCCCAACCAGTCCCTATCCCCCACCACCCTCCTCCGCCTGGCTGAACTGGTTTTCACATTGAACAACTTCTCCTTTGACTCCACTCATCTTCCTCCAAATAAAAGTGTTGTTATAGGAACCTGTATGGATCCTAGCTATGCCTGCTTTTTCATCAGAATATTCTTTGTCCCAGTCCTACACAGGTCCCTTCCATCACCTCTTTTTGGTATATTAATGAGTGTATTGCTGCTGTTTCCTGCTTTTGCCCCGAACTGGAAAATTTCATCAACTTTGCTTTCAATTTAGATCCATCCCTCGCCTTTACATAATCAATCTCCGACTCTTCCCTTCCTCGACTTGTCTACTCAATTTCTGGAGATACGCTGTCAACCAATATCTGTTATAAGCCCACTGACTCCCACAGCTACCTTGGTTACACTTGCTCCCACCCCACTTCCTGTAAGGACTTCCATTCCATTCTCCTAGTTTCTCCGTTGCATCTGTTCTGATAATGCCAACTTCCACACCAGCGTCTTCCTTTCTCCGCAACCGAGGATTCCCCTCCACCGTTGTTGACTGGGTCTTCAACCATGTCTGCCCCATTTCCTGCACTTCTGCTCTCACCCCTGCCCCTCCTAGAACCACAATAGAGTTCCTCTTGTGCTCACCTCTCACCCCACCATCCTCCACATACAACGGATGAACCTCCACCATTTCCGCAACCTCCAGTGCAATGCCACCACAAACGCATCTTCCCCTCCCCTTCCCTTTCAGCATTCCAAAGGGACCGTTCCCTCCGCTACACCCTGATCCACTCTTCAATCACCCCCAACGCCCCCATCTCATCCCATGGCACCTTCTCGTGCAAGCACAGGAGACGCAACACCTACCCTTTACACGGTTCAGGGCCCCAAAACACTCCTTCCAGGTGAAACAATGATTTACTTGTACTTCTTTCAGTTTAGTATGCTGTATTTGCTGCTCATGATGAGATCTACTCTACATTGGGGAAACCAAGTGCAGATTAGGTGATCACTTTGCTGAACACCTCGGTTCAGTCCTTAAGTGTGACTCTGAGCTTCTGGTCGCTTGCCATTTTAATTCTCCGCTCCACTCCCACTCTGACCTCTCTATCCTCGACCTCCTGCACTATTCTAATGAAGCTCAATGGAAACTCGAGGAACAGCACATCATCTTTTGATTAGGCACTTGACAGCCTTCCAGCCTGACCATCGAGTTCAACAATTTCAGATCAGAACCACTGCTCCCATTTTTTCAGACAGTGGATGCTGGTAATGGTTCTGCTGTTGCCATTTACAACTCCTCTAGACCCATCTTCTGTTTCTTTACTTGTCCTATTGCCACCCCCTTTTGCCTTGCACCATTATTCCCTTTGTCATTTAATCACTTCTGCTTTCCACCCCATCACAGAACTTATTTTGTTCTTTCCTCCCCTTCACTCCCCTTTCCCTGCCTCTGTACTTGCTTACAACCCGTTACATCTCTAACCGTTGCCAGTTCTGATGACAGATCAACAACCTGAAATGTTAACTGTTTCTCACTCCATAAATGCTGCCTGATCCGCTAAGTATGTCCAGCATTTCCTGCTTTCATTTCATTTTTCCACCATTTGCAGTATTTTGCTTTTGACCCCTCCTCTTGTGGGACTGCTCTTTATTCTGGTGCTGCTTGTCTCTCCCAGTCCAGTGTGCACTTTGTTTCTCTTCTCCAATGCTTCATCCTGGTTCAGCTGCCCGACCAAATTAGTTTAAACCCTCCTGCACAGCACGAGTTGGGGAGGTTCTTACTTTCTCATAAAGCAATATGACCGTGGTCAATCCAGGAACATGGGAATAGGGTAGGCGATTTCGCCCCTCGAGCCTGCACTAACATTCAATTAGATCAAGGTTGATCTGTACCTCAACTCCATATACCCGCATTAGCTCCATATCCATTGTTGGCCTTACCTAACAAAAATCTATCGATCTCAGTCTTGATAGCTCCAATTGTCCCAGCATCCACATCCATTTGGGAGAGAAAATTACAGATTTCTACTACCCTTTGTGCGAAAAAGTCCTTCCTGATTTCCCTCCTAAACAACCTGGCTCTAATTTTAAGATTATGTTCCCTTATCCTTGATTTCCACACCGGAGCAAAGTTTCTCTGTATCTATCCTATCAAATCCTTTTAAAATTTTAAACACCTCGACCTCGATCTTCTATACACAAGGGAATACCGTGTACAATTTAAATTTATGCAACTTGTCTTCCTAATTTAACCCGTATCATTCTAGTGAATCTGCGCTTCACCCCCAAAACCAATACATTCTTCCTGAGCTGCGGTGCCCAAATCTGAACGCAGTAGTCCAGATGGGATCTGACCAAGACTCTAAACAACTGAAGCAGAACTTTTTTCCTTTTGTAATCCAGTCCCCTTAAGGCCAACATTCCATTAGCCTTTTTGATTGCTTTCTGTATGTGTGCACTAGCTTCAAATGATTTGTGTACTTGGACTCCCAATAGAAACAAAGTTGCACCTCGTTGCCAACTTCAAATCCTGAAGTAACTCTAAATACAAGAATAGAATGCAATCAGTGGCTTTGGATAAAAGACGCCAACACGTCTCAATCTATGAAACTGGAATGCAGTGAGTGTACATTTGTTTATATCAATTTATATTTGTTAATATTAAATATAGGGTACAGTAACATAATGGTTACGTTACTAGACTAGTAATCCAGAGGCCTGAATGAATAATTCGGAGGAGCGAATTCAAATCCCACCACAGCAGCTGGGGGAATTTAAATTCATGTTAATTAAATAAATCTGGAATCAAAAAGCTCGTGTCAGTAATAGGGACCAGGAAACTACATGGATTGTCGTAAAAACCCAACTGGTCCACCAACATCCTTCAGGGAAGAAAACCTGCTGTCCTTACCCGTTCGGGCCTATACGTGACTCCAGATTGACTTTTAACTGCCCTCTGATAAGGCCTAGCAAGCCACTCAGTAGTTGTACCAGCAAGCTTGACTGCAGTGGTTCAAGAAGGCGACTCACCACCACCTTCTCAAGGGCAATGCCCACATAGCGCTGACATGCTTCAACGCCCCTCCCCTTCGCTGAAAAGGGAGGGCCACTGCGCATGCTGCAAGACCTCCACTAGGCCACCAGGGCAGCGTGCGGCCGGGTTGCAGCTCGTCACCCAAAATGGAGTGCCAGGCTGCACGATGGAGGCCTGGACCATGCTAGGGCCGGCATCGTTGAAGTGACCCAAGAGTCGGTAGGCAAAAAAAGATGGCGGCCCGGGACGCTGGCGCCCTCCCCATTAAGGAGCGCCCCGAGAACGGATGTCGGCCAGCTTTGCGATGACCTGCGAAGCTGGCATTGACATTCGCTCACACCTGCCCCGCAATCTCCCCCGCGGCGCATTAATGGGTCACCACACATGCCAATGATGTCATTGTCTGGTGCGAGGCAGCCCAAACTACGGCGCCGCAAACTCCCGGGCAATTTCCCAGGAGATGACAGCACACCCGCCACCCTGCACCCCTCCTACCCGGGCGAAGTCTTCCCTGCCCCATAGCACGCAACCCCCCCACCCCCCCCTCCGAGGCGCGAGTGGGGCTATAAAAAGGGGCAATTTTGTCCCCTAAATGTTTTCAGATCCATCTCAATTTCTTTAATGATCACATTTAAAAATAATGGTCTTCTATACAAAACTGGGAAAGATTAAAATAAATTCTATCGTATGCACTTACCTGTGAAACAAACCGGGCATTTAAAAGTACCTCCCATTCCTTCAAAGCTGTGTTCAATCAGGTGACACAGCAGCTTTGCTGGTGAGTCAAACATCTGGTTACACAGTTTGCACTCATGATTGATGCCTTCCTCTGTAAAGTTCAAATAATACAACTGTTAGTCAAAGGAAAATATAGGGGGGATGCAATAATGCTAATTAGAATGTATATTTGAAAGCTAACAATCCAACCCAATCGTGGCAGCATCGAATATGATCATGGTCGATGACAATAATAAATGTAGACATTATTTAAAATTATTTCAGTTCAGTTCTACCACTACAAAGTATTACTAAATTTGTACATTTTGATCCAAGGATGCATTATGATGCATATCTGTCCTCACTAGTCAGCATTTGTATTTGACAATAGTTAAGATGCACCATGCACCTGCAAGAGAGCTAAAAATTTCAACTGCAATAAAACACTGAAAATAAAAATCAAACATTTGTCTGACCTCAAAACCACGACCATCACACAGTTTTTACAAAATTCCTGGATTTGGGATATTTTTGGCAGCTGAAGATGAGCATTTGGAGCTGACAGATTTATCACATCCTATCAGGTTTGATGACAGCAGATTAGGACCCTGCTGATTCTTGGTAACAGCCTGTCACCAAATCAGGATTAGTTGCACTGACCACAGATGTTTTTGATTGGACAAACCTAACACCTTCCCTACTGTGCTTTTGGAAGCAGGGAGGCTAAAGCTAAATGTACCAGTTTTACAACAAGTAAGTGTTAATATTTGCTTTCTTCAACAGTTAGGCAACACATATAGGCAACAGTAAATGATTATGTTATCATTCAATTAGGGATGAGTTGGGCTGGTTACATTTCTGACTCATTCAGGCTCCCTACAAGGCAGGCCAGCACTCTAACACTAGACTAGCCAAGGAATAATAGATATTTTAGGAATACAGATTAATAGTAAATATATATATAAAATACATTTCTCCCCAAGACTGTCTCTTTCCCTCTTCTCCCAATGGTGACAACTCCTGGTGTTCAAGGGCAACCCACCAGTACTTTGCCTAAATGACCATTCTTCTTGTGGTTGTATGTATGTTTGTGCGTGTGTGGTTGGCTGTGTGTGCACGTGGTTGCGTGGGCTCACGGTTGTAGGTATGTGCGGGCAGTTTTGTGTGCATGTGTCTGTGCAGTTGGGCGCGTGCATAGTTGTGTGAGAGCGTGTAGGTTTGTGGTTGTGTGTGTGTGTGTGTGGGGGGGGGGGTGGGGAAGAGTGTGCACGTGTAGGGGTTCATTTAGGTTTGGGGAGAGCAGGAAAGAAAATCTCACCCTTGACGATGGAGTTGTTGCAGGATTTTGCGGTGGAACTCAGTTCCACCAGGATTCCAACTTGCTCAAAAACTCCTCCTTTAAATTCTGGTGGTGGTGTGGAAAACATGGGTGAATCTTCTGCCCACCCTCTTCACGCCAATAGGGCTGTCAGGAAATTCTGCCCATTCATCCTCAGAGCAGCATTCCAACCGGTGGGGTTCAGGGAAGCTCGGCTGAAGCACCCTGGCAGGTGTGCTGTACCAGCTCTGGCCGTGTGATATGAGACGACATCTTTAGACACTGGCAGACGTGGATTCTACTCCATTACACTTGTGCCGCAGGACCAAGGAACTTTAGGTCCAGGTGGCTTAGGTGGTAATCTAGCGTGCCCGAGCCAAAAATGTTTTTTGTGTAAGAACTTAGGCGATTGGCGTAGACCCACATTCAACAACATAACAAAGTTCAAAAGCAAAAGAAAATAAAGTGCATTAAAAAGTGATGATTAGGTAATGTCAAACCACTGTAAGATCAGTGACTCTGTGGAATGGGACTCAAACCTGAGAATTCTATGCAATTCTAAAAAGATCTGGCACTCAAACCTGAGCCCACCTCTTCAAGGCACCACATCTTGGTGCTTCAACACATTGAAATAAGTAAAGCACACAGCTGGCCAAGTGCACCCATATATCTGCACAGTAGAGCAAGGACAGATTACTACATTTAAATATAATTAGGCAGCTAATTGTCCTGCTAAACAGTGTAGTTTCATAAAACTTTATTGAAGAAAAAAATTTAAAAAGCAGTATAAAAAGAGACATACTCCTTAAAGCTACTCACATATGCAAGATGCACATTTCTTTGGCTCGTTGAATTTCTGCATAAGCCATGCAATAATGCAGAAAATAAATATTTGTGTTTTCATTGTTAATTTAACATACAAAGTGTACTTAAGGGAGTTAGTGTTGTTGGTATTGAATTAAAACTATAAAAGCTTTAGGTTTTCCTAACCCTGAGGAACAAAACAAAGCATTAATCCCCTTTTGTGTACAAAGTTACAGCTGGAGCCTGAAATCTTTTAGAATATACAAATATTAAAACAAAGGTAATTATTTATTGTGTTTCCGAACATTAAATGGAGTGGAATAAACAGTCTGCTGACTTCTCACTCATGGCAGTTATGATCTACTATTGCACTCCTTAGAAACTGTCACCACAGATGAATGCACTAGTATAAATATTGTCTAGAATCCCCTTAGGGATCAATGTCTGCCACAGTTCATGTTGTTTACATTTCAAAGCTGCTATAGCCCTATGAACAATAATTATCGATTAATTGATTCAAAGGACAATTGCATCCCCCTTTTCAACATTTTAACAAATGCTAATGAATTTTGAACGCAGATCAGTCTGTTCAAAACAAGGGTACCAGCAACATCAGTGGCTAAAAGTCATAAATTACTGTGCAGTTAAAAAAAATCTAAGCAAATATGAGTTCGCAGCAGGGAACTAATAATGCGCCTCCAGCTGTTCCAGTTAACCTGCAAATGTGGCCATCTGCACCTCAGGAGAGAAAGAAAAAGAAAGATAGTGCCAGGGAGAAAGAGAGAAAAAGAAGGAAATACCGCCAGCACAGGCAGAGTCTGCACCCAGAGCAGCAGGGGTGACCTTGCTACTTATGACCAGGCAGACACATACTGTACTAACAAAGAAACTAATAGTATACTTAGTGTATGCTAATAGCTTTCTAATAGTCATACTTCTGTTGTGGTGTTTGCAGTTTTAATGAGAAAGTAGTCTTCCTTTTTAATATTCATGCTCTCATTGCATGGTACCCTTTTATTGATGTGGTATAGCACGTACACAAATCACACAGCAATAAACACGCTAAGGTGGTTCTCAAGTCTCTCAAAACCTCTTAAATGAAAATCAGACTTGCTACAAGACCTTTGAACCAGTATGATTAACAACATGTATTGGTTGGTTCACTTGCACCTATACATTTCTCATTTTCACATGTTAAAGCTTTACCTGTCACGCAAGAAACTGATAGATGTGAATTTCAGTCATTCACAAATCATACGGAACTGGGCAGAAAGAGTTTTCAGAAATACTCAATATTGGGATTGCAGCATTGGGCGAGGACACAGCTATCATGTGCCATTGTGACTTTTTTATACCTGTATCTAAATTTAATGAACAAGTTGAATTTAAGCCTAAAGCTGCATAATTGATTGTTTTGGAAGTATAACATTTTAACACATTTAAAGATTAAATAGGTGGTTCCATTTTAGCTGGTCCATTTCTACTGATTTCTTTGTAATTTAATATTCTCAACTCTTTATATTGAATTACATTTTTCTGTTTTTAACACTGCTTTTTTTCTCCATGGAAACAAGGTGAATAAGTATGAACATATTAGAAGACAACAGGTACTAAGTAACACAAAGTATGAACAAAATGCAGAGAAACAAGGGAGACAGAGGGATGGATAAAGAGCAGCAATTGAAGTGATTACACAAAAGGATGTTATTTTTATAGTAATGCACCATGATGCTACAAGATGTAGCATGGTGTATTTACCATGTAATTATTTCATGTGATTCTTTGTATAATATAAATTTATACAGGACAAAGCTTTCTTGGGGGAAAGATTCAAATTTATGAGTTTAAACAATTCAGAGACATCAGTCAATATTTTTTTGTATTTGCATGTGCTAAATTATTTAGTTGGGCAGCAAGGACGAGAGAGAAAATGACACACACTCTGGAACAGAACAAAAGAGGCAATATTGCTGCTGTGGTGGGGAGAGAGAGAGTTACTGTTTAATTCTTGAGATGTTGATAGGGCAAAAATTCCTCTCCCCTTTCCAGCAATTCAACCTGTCATACAATAAGACATCCGATTGGATTTGGCTTCTGTTTTTGGAAGTATTGGTTTCGGTTTTAAACCAGCCAATGGTACTGCAAGATTCTGCATCAATTTTAAATCAGCGATGAGAATTGATCAGAAAAATACAAATCTGAAAATTCTAGAAGTTGTTGATGCCAATACTAATAGGTCATGAGCAAGTTCTAAATGTGGTCTTGGGGAGTGTGATAAAAAATATTAGTCCACAGTTAGTCACTGATTATTCTGTTTAAACCATGCGTTTTTGTAAATAGATGTATTATAAAAATACTTTTGATTTGATTTTAATAAAAACGATCAAATATATGTGTGCTTTAATATAATCCATGGTAATATATGACAGTTTGCTCATCTCTTCAGAGGTGGGTGGTTCCATATTAAAATTTATTTGCTGTAGGAGTGATTCTAATGGTGTCTGCCGTTAGTTAGACTTGCCCTTGCACATTTAGGGTTAGGGTTGTGAAATTCACAGTGCAAGGACTTAGAAAGAATAAGTTAGAATGGGTGAATTCAATGTCAAATCAGAAAGGGAAAGAAAGACTGGATTGAGAGAGAGAGAGAGAGGGAGAGAAAAATGAGACAGAAAGGAAAAGTAAAAAAATTTAAAATTTTTAAATGGTTACATTTTTAAAATCTCCAACAATTAAAACCTGAAGGAATGAGACTCCACACTTGGAGGTTGCCTGGCAGTAATTAACACGTTAAAAGGGTACTTAGATTGAAATGGACAAGATTTAACTTTCTCTGGCAAATTTAAGTTTGTTTTTACCGCGCAAATACAGCAACTTCATGCCATTCAATGGTGAGCCAGACAGCGAGATGCCCTTTTCGCGAGGCCAATGGTGGAGCAGCACATCTGCGACAGCAACTTCTGGATTTCTGCATTTAACCACACACCTGCTCTTGCATGAAGTTGATGTGGCATTTGTGCGTAAATAACGGCGAGCAGTATAAGCCTTGCTGTTATTTTGACAGCAAATTATGGCCCAATGTGAACAAAAGTTAAGCCAAAAGAATGTGGTAAGCCATGGAGCTAGTGAAAACATGACTGAATAATAAATAGTATGAAAATTTCATAATTTGGAATATAATATAGCTGCTGCGAACCTTATGATCAAATGAAAATATAGATTTTTTAAAGTTGTATTTTCAAGTAATATTCAATCAAAAACCTAAAAAAGCTTTTAATATACCCACTTCTGCAGTTACCACGCTGAGGCAATGAACAACATGTATTTATATAGCAGAGTTAACGTGGTAAAACAACCCAAGGCTTAACGTGGTAAAACAACCCAAGGCACTTCATAAGAGTGTTAGAAGACCAAATGAATACATTTGACACTGAGCCACATAAAAAGAAATTACAGCAGATGACCAAAAGCTTGGTCAAAGAGATAGGTTTTAAGGAGCATCTTAAAAGGAGGAAAGAGAGGTAGAGGGGCAGAGCAGTATAGGGAGGGAGTTCCAGAGCTTAAATCTGAATGTTCAGGTTATATTGTTTAATACTTTGCAGTGTCTAATTTTTAAACCCATTGGGAACATATGAAACCATTCAGTGGATTGAAAGTGTATGGTTGCATCTGATAATTTTACAGCACCAACTAAAATTTTGTCAGCCTCATCGCTAAGTTTACTAATAAAGGTGTGCATTATTGACATGCCTCAAAAAGCATTACTGAACAACTTTAAAAAGAATACAACACAGCAACAGGACTTGCCAAAGGTATTGGTAACCTTCCAATATCAACTCTTCATTTTCAGCAATCCTGATGTACAATTTTATCATATAAATTTGGTTTTGACCCATTCTTCTGGTAACCAGTATGTGACAAAAGTTGACTCTTAAAACAAAGGGAAGCTATTAGGGTGACACAGTCTTAGGATAAGGGATAGGCCATTTAGGACTGAGATGAGGAGAAACTTCTTCACGCAGAGAGTTGTTAACCTGTGGAATTCCCTACCGCAGAGAGTTGTTGAGGCCAGTTCATTGGATATGTTCAAGAGGGAGTTAGATATGGCCCTTACGGCTAAAGGGATCAAGGGGTATGGAGAGAAAGCAGGAAAGGGGTACTGAGGTGAATGATCAGCCATGATCTTAATGAATGGCGGTGCAGGCTCGAAGGGCCGAATGGCCTACTCCTGCACCTATTTTCTATGTTTCTAGACAGACCTAGTGCCTACTATCCTTTGATAAAGACCCAGGCATGAATGCTGGGAGTTGTAGTCCAACCATTTTAAACTCCCAACATATAGAGCACAATTCAGCAGAGTCTCAGAGTTAGCTAGTAAATGCTTCAACCAAGCGAAGGTAAATTAATTTTTTAAAACTTATATACAGTACATTTTTTCACTTGAGATAAATACATTGTTCTGACAGTATAGTAGCTTTTGTCATACAAACAAGACATACTTGCCTTCTCAGGTAGACTGAGACACTTCGATGCATGTTAGAGAGCAGGTAAGATTTTCTAGTCTTCAACTCTAATTCTTACTATGCATGGCAGACTTTACTGCAGCATAACAAAAACTATGTTCAACTAGACAACAGGACTCATATTGTGAATACACTGACTAGCTTGTGCATAATGTTGTAATATACACTTGACATCCGTAAGACAAAGGTCCTCCACCAACCTGACCCCACCACATAGCATTGCCCCCCTCAGTCATCAAGATTTACGGCGTGGCCTTGGACAACGTGGACCACTTTCCATTCCTTGAGAGCTTATCAGCAAGGGCAGACATCGACGATGAGGTTCAACACCGCCTCCAGTGCGCCAGCGCAGCCTTCGGAAAAGAGTGTTCCAAGATCAGGCCCTCAAATCTGGCACCAACTCATGGTCTACAGGGCTGTAGTGATACCCGCCCTCCTATATGGCTCAGAAATGTGGACCATATACAGTAGACACCTCAAATCGCAGGAGAAATACCACCAACGATGTCTCCGCAAGATCTGCAGATCTCCTGGGAGGACAGACGCACCAACATTAGTGTCCTCGATTAGACCAACATCCCCAGCATCAAAGCACTGACCACACTCGACCAGCTCCGTTGGGCGGGCCACATTGTTCGCATGCCTGACACAAGACTCCCAAAGCAAGCGCTCTACTCGGAAGTCCTACATGCAAGCGAGCCCCAGGTGGGCAGAGGAAACATTTCAAGGACACCCTCAAAGCCTCCTTGATAAGATGCAACATCCCCACCGATACTTGGAAGTCCCTGGCCAAAGACCACCCTAAGTGGAGAAGAACATCCGGGAGGGCGCTGAGCACCTCGAGTCTTGTCGCCAAGAGCATGCAGAAAACAAGCACAGGCAGCGGAAGGAGAGTGCGGCAAACCAGACGCCCCACCCACCCTTTCCTTCAACAACGGTCTGCCCCACCTGTGACAGAGACTGTAATTCCCATATTGAACTGTCCAGTCACCTGAGAACTCACTTTTAGAGTGGAAGCAAGTCTTCCTCGATTTTGAGGGACTGCCTTTGCTGATGAATATACACTTGGTTCCTGCAGCAAAATCCCCTTCCCCAAAATGCTTAGAAATATGAATGTAATTTCTTATTTTGTCCGGAGACGAATCATTCAAACAATACCTGATAACATTTTTCCAAGTTAAATTGAAGCTATAAAGTGTCAGCCGTGCCTCAGTGGTAGCACTCTCATCTCTGGGTCAGAAGGTTTTGGGTTCAAGATCCACTCCAGAGAGTTGAGCATATAATTACTGAGGGAATAATTGGAGTCATTTTTCATTGGAGGTACACAAATTTAAATGATGTCAAGTGCACTAGGTTGAGTACAAGATATTTTAAAGATGAATTTAGAGGAAAGGCCAAATTGGATGAAGCTTAATGGAAAAAAATGATAGAACTCATCTTTCATGAACAATGTAATGGTATTTCCAAAAGCACTATATTTAATAAAGTCACAGAAGAGGACATAATCTTCTGGTAGATCGCTATTCTACTGCTTTTTGCATTATTTTTTGGGTTGGGGTATACAATTACAAGTCATATCTTACAATACAATAATTTGGGGAGATGCAACAACTGACATTTATATAGTGCCTTTAACGTACAAGAAACAGCCCAAGGCATTCACTAAGGCAAGGAAAGAGTGACCACCGAGCCAAAGGGGAAGATATTATGAAGGATGATCAAGAGCTTGATCAAATGAGGTGCATTTTTAGGAGTGTCTTAAAGGAGGAGAGGGAAGTGGAGAGACGGAAAGGTCTAGGGTGGAAATTGTAGACATTGGAGTCTAAGTACCTATTAAATAGACATGGAGGGGTGATGCTGTGTAAGAATTTAAACTTGGGGATCAGAATATTAAATTTGAGGCATTGGCGGACTGGTAGCCAATGTAGGTCAACAAGAAGAGGATGACGGGCAATGTTCCCTTTAATATTTTTTTGGGTGTGCAACCGCTATAAGGGGCTGCACGGCCCATTCTAAATACCTTGCATGTGCAGTTTTTCCCATGTAAAAGCCGGTGAGCCAGCTGCGCGGGAGCTCCGGAGCACTGTGCAGCTTAAACAACAACAACTTGTATTTATATAGTGTCTTTAACATAATAAAACCTCCCAAGGCACTTCACAGGATTGTTGTAAGACAAAACAAATAAATTTGACACCAAGCCACACAAGAATAAATTATGGCAGATGACCAAAAAAGAGGTAGGTTTGATTGAGCGTCTTAAAGGAGGAGAGGTCGAGAGGCGGAGAGGTTTAGGGAGGGCGTTCCAGAGCTTAGGGCCCAAGTAGCTGAACGCATGGCCACCAATGGCTGAGCAGTTCTAATCAGGGATGCTCAAGAGGGCAGAATTTGAGGAGCGCAGACATCTCGGGGGAGTTGTGAGGCTGAAGGAGATTACAGAGATAGGGAGGGGCGAGGCTATGGAGGGATTTGTAAACAAGGATGAGAATTTTGAAATCAAAGCGTTGCTTAACTGGAAGTCAATGTAGGTCAGTGAGCACAGGGGTGATAGGTGAGCGGGACTTGGTGCGAGTTAGGACACAGGCTGTCGAGTTTTGGATGACCTCAAGTTTACGTTGGATAGAACGTGGGAGGGCAGCCAGGAGTGCGTTGGAGTAGTCAAGTCTAGAGGTAACAAAGGCATGGATGAGAGTTTCAGCAGCAGGAGCTGAGACAGGAGCAGAGACGGGCAATGTTACAAAGGTGGAAATATGTAGTTTTAGTTATGCCGCGGATATGTGGCCAGCTGCTCATTTCAGAGTCAAATATGACACCTAGGTAGCGAACAGTCTGGTTCAGCCTCAGACAGTTGCTGGGGAAAGGGATGGAGTCAGTGGCTGGGGAACACAGGTTGTGGCGGGGACCAAAGACAATGGCTTCGATCTTCCCAAAATTTAATTGGAGAAAATTTCTGCTCATCCAGTACTGGATGTCAGACAAGCAGTCTGACAATTTAGAGACCATTTAAAGGGAACATTGGTGATGGGTGAATGGGACTTAGTGCAGGGCAGGATACGGGTAGCAGAGTTTTAGATGAGCTGATGATTATGGAGAGTGTAGGATGGGAGGCCATCAGGAGAGCATTGCAATAGTCGAGTCTGGAGGTGACAAAGACACAGATGAGGGTTTCAACAGATCAGTTGAAGCAGGGTCGGAGATGGGCAACATTACGGAGTGGAAGTTGACCATCTTTGTGATTGGGGGGGGGGGCGGCGGGGGGATATATGGTCGGAAACTAAGCTTAGGGTTGAATACCATGCCGTGGTTGCAAACAGTCAAGCTCTGCTTGAGACAGTGGTCGAAGAGGGTGATGGAATCAATGGCAGAGATATGGAGTTTGTGGCAGGGGCCGAAGGCAATAGCTTCGATCTTATCGATGTTTAACTGGAGGAAATTGTGGGTCATCCAAGACTGGATATTGGACAAGCAGTCTGACAACACAGAAGCAACAGATGCAAAGAATCTCTGCAGAACCTTTCCTTAAAAATTCCAATGGGTGATGGCTGTTTCCGTGATAAAGCAATTGTATACAATAAGTGCAAGGAATGGGCCTTGTTGGGTTAAAGTACCCCTTCTTGTTCCATGTTTATGATGTCTATGTTCTTGTGAACAAAAAACATCCGAACTTTTGGAACGTTTTGCCCATAACGCTCTGAATATGACTTATCTTTCACAATTTTGAAAATACATACATACATATTTACATTTGTGACGCCAATTATAAAGTAGAGCTGAAGAAATACAGAGAATATTTTTTATTCACACAAATCTCTTAATAAACTAGGAAAAACTGTAATCTTGTCCTAGTTTTTATTTGAATGCAGGAACACTGTGCCAGACCACAATTTTTTGCAAGTACAATGGTAGAGCGTCCGAAATCCGGAAACCTCGAGACCGAGGCCATTCCGTATTTCGGAACGTCTTTCCGACGTCCCGAATCTGGAAATGCCTGGGCCAAGGTAGGTAGGTATTGTGAGTGGGGGCGGAGTGGAGGCCTCGGTAGGTGGGGGTGTGGGGGGGCGGCGGTGGAGCGGGGGGTTCGGGGACGGCAGCAGAGTGAGAAGTTGGTCGGCGGTTCCAGGTCAGCGGCCAGAAAAAACCTGCGTTGAAGACCTGCAAAAAGATACGTTAAAGTTTTTATTGTTAATTATTTTTCAGCTGTTAATTGGATTTTAAAAAAATGCCTGGATTCTGGAACAGTTTACGGATTCCAGACAACTCCACCACGGGACCGCCCGGTGTCCGGATTCCGGAACATTCCGAATTTCTGAACTCCGGATTTCAGATGCTCAACCTGCACTAAACAGTACTTAGGCCATTATCAATTCTCCTTTATTGTATTAATGGCTGAATTTGTTCATGACAGATAAAACATGCAACATTTTTAATTTAGGCAGCTAGGACCACAGGAACCTGTAACTTGATTTGTCTGATCCAATATAGTAATCTATTTTGCATTTAATATTTTTCTTTTGCTGCCCCCGAATCACTCCCATACAATTCCCAGCTAAGGCAGCAAGCTACCAGCTCCCAGACCCTGTCAAGAGTGGCCTAACATGGCTTTTGTTCCACTCTGTGGCTTGCTCCAATGCACAACTGACATCAGGAACTTGCAGGGTATGGAATAACATTGTGAAACCACATTGTTCCAGTGTGTGGCGTCGCGTGTACAACACCAATCTGCCCAGCTACTTTCCAACTCAGAAATAAAGTAATAATGTGCATGAAATATTTAAAAGCACACCTAATAGTTTGAAATATGCGACGATCTTTACTGGACATCTTTTCTCTTAAGACAACCAGTGCTGCCCAGTGATCTGTATCTGCTGAACACTTGTCTTATTAATGTTGCTTTTAAAACAGCTGTGTCCTTTTACTGTAAATTTATGAAAATTTCAGGCCTAATCCCATGAGTCCTGTTGCGGAGAGAACATTCAACAACCTTAACTCTATAAACACTACACTTACTGAACCACTGATAGTCCCCAAAATCATAGTCTAATGACTGCAGGCAAGGACATATCGAGTAATAGCCACATGTAGTTGCAAACAAACCCACAAGAGAAGGCAGCAGCTTGTACTTAAATGGATTCAGTTGTAAATGGTGAATGTTTTGCCCGTGTATAATCACACCCAATTTTCAAAAACTCAAAATTTTGTATTTATGGGAACATCTATACTACAGTATGGTTCTTTCTTTAAGTTGGAGTAATTTACTTCAAACTAGTACATTTAATGGTGAACAGATCTTTGAGAATATACCAGAGGGATGTGGCTCAGCCACATGTAACTCAATATATGTCAACAGCTGTAAAAATATTGGTTGGGGTAGGCAGAAAAAATCCATACGCACAGATCATGTGCCCTGCTTACTAGTTATAAGTGCTTTCAGATTTCCCCCTTGCAAACAGTAATTGGGTAATTCTGGCATGAGCAGTCATAAAACCAGAGGTTTTCTTTGAGGTTGGATGATCAAAAAGGCTGTAAATGAAAATGATCTTAATGTCTGAGGCCTACTGAGTGACCATGGCTCTGTCTGTAGCATAAGGGTTTGTTCTAATCTTTCCAACTGCAATGTTTCAGCAGCCCATATTCCTGGGGAGTTCACAGCTCCCCAGGGTGAATATACAGTAAATTCTAGCTAATCCCCTCTGCATACAAATGAGCCCCTGGTACTTGAAAACTGCAGGACCAGACGGCTTGAATACACTGCTGGTTTTCTGGTCATATGCTTTAGCAAGCAAACACAAAACCAAATGATAAACAAATATTGCATGATACACAATATATGCCAGACATTGCCAAACACAATTTCAGATAAAGTTTACAAAGCTGCCGGAAATGCTGAAGCTAAAATGCCTGCAGTTTAGTGTCGACACATGACTCGCATCCACTGCAATCATTGTGGCTGAGTTGGGAATATCAGACTCACCACAGTCTGGAGTCCAGTCCGGGCTATAGCCCCGTCCCTTTCTCAGCTAGACGCATGCTTCCTTGTGAAATCAAAAGGCTTACTGTCACTCTTCCGATGGTGCAGCCTTCCTGCTAGGATATGTATGGAGGTGATGAGGAATCAGAATGCTGCTCTGGCACCACCATGGAGCCCTGAGGTTTTGCCCAATTTAGCTAGGGACCTTATAAAAGTGGAGCTTGTCTGCTTTCATGTATGCTAAAATCCCTCAGTTGTATTGCAGTGCGCTAACTGTGTGTAAAAAGAACAATGGCTTCATGAAATCATTGCTCATACTGTTTCACTGAAATCCCTAATGCTGCTGCCTGATGGTTAGTTTGATTTTTCTTAAATATAATTCACAGCCTCATATTGTATCATTGTACAGGGCTTCCTTCACCACTTTAATACACCTAATAATGACAAGAAAATATGTACTTTGTACGGAAATAATAAGAATGACTAATATTTAGGGACAATTACATGTTTAAATTTCTATAACATTTACCACTGCATACATTGTTAACTAGCCATTCCAGAAGAACTGTAAATATATTTTTTAATTACAATGGAAGAACCCTCTTTAGGTTAGAATTGACTCCAAGTCATGAAATGAATGTGAAGAAAGGGCAGATTAATCATGAACAAATTCGACAATACTGTTATCAGAAGCATGGTTTTTAATTTTGAAAAAAACACGATTAAATTAATCGAAAAAGGTCAAACATTAAAAAAAATATGCAACGCTACGTTAAGAAAAATGTACGTCGCTTGCTCGTCTTGTACTATTGACTCTGTCGAGACTGCACTATAGTTCAGCACAAAGAAAAAAAAAAATCCGAAAACCTTTCTACACTTTATTTTAAAAACACAAGCAAAGTGCACAGAACAAAAAATGAAAAATTAAATGACATCCTCCGTAGAGAGAACACAAATTTGACAAAAACATGTTGAAAGTAGATTTAATGTTTACTGAAATAAGTGAAAAAAAAACTATAGATTACTTGAATCTGCAAATAAATATTTAAGACACTGAAAGCATATCTCAACAAACCTGTTAAGATTTTTCAGCAATGGAAGAAAGGATGTGGCAATATGCACACCTATTTATGGGACAGGAACTAGAAAATAAATCATTTAACCCAATATCCCCTCCCCATGGGGGGAAAAAAAGACAATTTCACTGCCCAATGATGTGGCAATTCGCTACAGTGAAATAAAAAAATGACAAATCACACTGACCCGTGGCACAGCAGGTTAGTGCATTAACACACTGTGCCATGGAGTGTTAGGACTTCGGTCTGTGCTTCAGAGGCCCCATGTGGGAAGTCCTATGCCGGGGCCGTATAATAGCACACAGGTAAACAGCACAGCACTTCCCCAATAGAAAAGGAAGATTGCAAACGGGAGCTAACAGTATTGCTCATTGACACCTGCTTACGAACTGGTTGAGGAAAAGAGTGTTAGAAGACCAGGCCCTCAAATCTGCCACCAAGCTCATGGTCTACAGGGCTGTAGTAATACCTGCCCTCTTGTATGGCTCAGAGGCATGGACCATGTACTGTAAACACCTCAAGTCGCTGGAGATATACCACCAACGATGTCTCCGTAAGATCCTACAAATCCCCTGGGAGGACTGGCGCACCAACATCAGTGTCCTCATCCAGGCTAACATCCCCAGCATTGAAGCACTGACCACACTCGATCAGCTCTGCTGGGCAGGCCACATAGTTTGCATGTCAGACACGAGACTCCCAAAGCAAGTGCTCTACGTGGAGCTCCTTCACGGCAAACGAGCCAAGGCCTCGCTGATAAAGTGCGACACCCCCACTGACACCTGGGAGTCCCTGGCCAAAGACCGCCCTAAGTGGAGAAAGTGCATCCGGGAGGGCGCTGAGCACCTCGAGTCTCATCGCCGAGAGCATGCAGAAATCAAGCGCAGGCAGCGGAAAGAGCGTGCAGCAAACCAGTCCCATCCACCCCTTCCCTCAACGACTATCTGTCCCACCTGTGACAGGGTCTGTGCCTCTCTGTATTGGACTGTTCAGCCACCAAAGAACTCACTTCAGAAGTGGAAGCAAGTCTTCCTCGATTCCAAGGGACTGCCTATGATGATGAGGTTAAATAACAGCATTTGCAGCACCTGGTTAGCAGGTTATCCTCCACCCACTTGGTTGGAGAAAAGTGCCTATCTGAGGGACTTTATACAAGATATTAATTAGAATGGGTCAAAACTTATTATCAAGTTAGACTACAATTCTAGAATGCATTTAAAAATAACTAGAAATCTGAGCAACACGCACAAAAATCTACCTGAAGATTACCCATCTGAGTGGTTCCCTCTACCTGACCCACTGACAATCATAGACAGCCCTTATCTATGGATATAAAAACATGCCAGGGGTAAAGGTCATAAATATGACCAAATATATCATTCCTCTTCTGTCTTTCAATTGGCTCAAAAATTTCCCAGCCGAATGTTTAGGGCACGGCACTATAGGTTTGCGCATGCACAGTTCCACCTGTGCACTTTGCGCAGAGCGGGAAAATGGAGGAGCAGGAAGGGTGCCAAAGAGCACGCCGTTTCTCAGCCATGGCCGCTGAGGCACTGATACAAGCTATAGAGGGGAAGTGGCCTGTCTTGCATCTTACTGGAGGAAGAAGACCCGTGCCAAGAGTGTTTCGGAGAATTTGGAGGGAGATAGCACAGAAAGTCTTTGCGAGAGACACGGTGCCTTGAACTGCGACCCAATGTCTCAAGAAGTTTAATGACCTCATGAGGGTCATCAGGGCGAGTACCCTTTACATTAATTCACCACTGCCATAGTTGCAAGGTCACTGTCTCACACAATGTAAAGTCTTTGAGGAAGCTGCCCCTTCTCTGTATGTTCCAGGCCATGGTGTGGATTGGTGAAGCCATCTGAAAGCCGGAGGCTCAGTTCACCAGCCATGCTCTGCGCATTCAGGCGGCACGGACTCCCTTGTCCCCTATTCATTCTCACCCCTCCTCACGCTACCCTTTGACTCGACATGCGTTTGTCAAACATTACCCTGAGCCGCAATCCTAGGTGGCTCTCACCTGATCCCACCCTTCCCACATGCTCTGTGGGCAGCCACGCAGATTATAATGCACATCTGTATACTTCCAGACAGTAGCAGCTACTCTACTATGGAAGGCACATGCACCACACGATGAGCTGCACACTCACTCATAACTTATTATTATTGTAGGAGAAATTGGCTCATAATCGCACAGGAGCAGCAGCGTACCTTAAGAACCTCACTTTCACGGAGGTGAAGCAATGAGTGTCGGCACTCATGGGCACCCGAGGTCGCGCAGTGTCCACAGGCGAGGCAGAGCCCCCTATGGGTAGTGACGGTATGTGAATGGTGTTTGCGATTTATATGAGTTCCTTGACCCCTGATTATTAAGTGGCCTATCCCCTTTACATAGAGATGTCTAATGCCACCTTCTTCTTATCTCCCTGTCTCCTCCCCTGCTGCTAACCACACTGCTGCTTTGTGCTTACAGATGATCAGCCAGAAGCGCAGCAGCCTGCCCCTGAACCATCAACATCGGGCAATGGGGTAGATGACAAGGGAAGGGGCAACAGTGTGCTCACTGAGTGGGAGAAGCCATAAGTCCCACCGAGTGGGGACACCACATCGGTGGAGGAGCGTGAATTTGAGGGGTTTGAGGAGCGTGAGGCTCCTGGCCCCAACCCTAACCCCAGTGGCCTTCTGCAACGCCCAGCGGGAGGGAAGCTTGGAGCCCAGCTACCCAGAGGGTGAGTCGGTCCAGGAGTCCCGCTGAGGCAGACGTGGACCTGGAGGTTATGTCCAGGTTGACCACGCAAATGCATCGCGACCTCATGGCTGCATTGGAGAGGGTCCCGCAGAGCATCGGCGCACTCACACCAAGCATTGCCTGTGCCTCTCAGGAGTTCAATGAGTCCAAACCTTGCCCGCTCACAGAGGGAGATGGGCTCAACGAGTGGAGTCCCAGAGAGGATGACGCATGCCATGGTTGACGTGGCAGCAGCAATCACATCGCAGGCCCAAGTTACGTAGGAATTTTGTGATGTGATGCTGTCAGTGATTGCTGGCATGAACTCGCAGACTGCTGCGTTTCAGGCTCAGTGTGCTCTGAATCATTCTCAGCGTGATGCCATGCAATCACTGACTGCTGCCATCCTCTCCGTGTTCCCCACAGTCCGACTGGGAAGTGACGGTGCTGAAGCAGGCTAGCAAGTTGTGCTCACACATCGTGCTCCGGATGCTGACGTTCCGCTCAGTGAGTGGCAATGGGCCCCTGGAAATGGAAGGTGCGGTCCTTCCTCAAGATGACAGCATTCCGGATCCCTGCACTGCCGCTCCGCCTTTGCACCTCCTGTGGTCTACAACCGAGCCACTCCAGACTGCTGCCATCCATGCTGAGGTGATGGGAGTCCACAGCCGGGACATCAAGGCCCAGCACTGGTCCAGGGCATCCTATAGGCCATCTGCACTGTCTGCCCCATACGTGCAGCAGCCCTCAAACAGCCTTGCTATAGGTACTGAGACCACATTGGGGAGGAGCACTAGGCGTGGCGGGGGGGGGTACAGGTGAGGGTGGGAAATGTCAGTCAAAGTCTGAGTGAGGACTTTGCCCACCATGGACAGATGTACTCACAATGTAAATAATGGCTGTAATTATGTCGTTACATTGTTGAACTTCGTTGTGCTTGATAGTGTTTCAATGGGACGTTGTGTTGTTTTGTTACTTGGCGGGGGGTGGGATTTGGTTGTGCTGTTTGAGCCGATGATGTTGGTGTCATTAATAAAATTTTCTTTGACCGTTTTGTATTGCCGTCTTGTGTATGATCGTGGACTTTAACGGAGATGTGCCATTATCGTGGCACAAAGTGCAGTCAGTATTAGCTACATTCCCCAGATTCCTCCATTCAAGAGAACCGATCCACTATGAGCCGCTGACGTACGGCTCCTGCACCGATAGCATCGCCACGCTGCCTCCTTCGTGGATGGTGGCTGCCGATTTGGGGCCTCGCCAGCCTCCTGTTCCTCGTCCTCCTCCTCATGAGGTGGGCTGCAATGCCCACTGGCAATGCCTGGCCCCTCATGATGGCCAGGTTGTGTAGTATGCAGCACCCCACAATGAATTCCAATACCTGTTGAGGGGAGTATTGAAGGGTGCATCCAGAGCGGCCCAGACAACGGAAACGCTGTTCGAGCTCCCCTATTGTCCACTCAATGATGTTGTGGGTGGCCGCATTGCTCTCACTGCAGCGATGCTCCGCTTCTGTTGTGGAGTTGCGGAAGGGGGACATTAGCCAGGTAGCTAGGCCGTATCCTTTGTTCCTGAGCAGCCAGCCGTGCCCTTCCCCTAGTGGCTGAAACAATCGTGACACAGTGCTCTTACACAGGATGAACGCATCATGTATGCTCCCTGCATAATAGGCAATCACTCCGAGGATGCGCTGCGTGTGATTGCACAGCAGCTGCACGTTTATGGAATGGTATCCCTTTCGGTTTCTGAATAGCTCTGCGTTGCTGAATGGTGCTCACAAGGCCACACGTGTGCAGTCAATGGCTCCTTGAATCCTCAGGAAGCCTGCAATCCTACCAACATGTCCGCTCATTCTGGCTCTCCCTGTTCATTGGGAACATTATGAAGTCTATTCTGCGGGCGTACAGAACCCCTGTGACATGGCAATTGCAGTGATGTGCAGTATGTAAACATTGTAACTGTGTAAGACCTTGCCACCAGAGGGCGCAACTGTTGGAGGCCCAAGGGTCACCTGCACACCTCGTGCAAGGGAGTATAAAAGGTTGTCTGCCATGCTGCTTAGGCACTCTGGAATTGTATTAAAGAGACTAAGGTCATACCAGTTTTAGCTCACAGTACTCAGTCTTGTGGAGTTCTTCCATACCTAACAATTGGCGACGAGTAATAGATTACGAACTTTCACGCGGTCATGGCTGCCATTGGTATTTTAAAGAGATTTGTAGAGGGTGATGATTGGGAAGCCTTCATTGAGCGTCTTGACCAGTACTTCGTGGCCAACGAGCTGGATGGGGATGACAAAGCGATCAAACGCAGGGCGATTATCCTCACTGTGTGTGGGTCCACAATATACGGCCTCCTCAAGAATCTGCTAGCACTGGAGAACATATATACAGAGTTGTGTACGCTGGTTCAGAACCACCTCAAGCCGAAGGAGAGCATCTTAATGGTCAGGTATCGCTTCTACACGCACCACCGCTTCGAGAGCCAGGACGTCTGCGGGAACCTGCGAATTTGCTGGATTTTTGGGAGAAATGCTGCGGGACTTTTTTGTGCTTGGCATCGGCCACAAGGTCATTCTTTGCACGCTGCTGTCCGCCGAATCCCTAGACCTGAGCAAGGCCATCACGATAGCCTAGGCATTCATATCCACGAGCGATAATACCAGACAGATATCTTCCCAGCATCGAAGCTCACCGACAAGAACTATGCATAAAATAAAGTCGTTAGCAGGCAGATCTGCATATGGTAGGGCCTACACGTCTGCAGCTGCAAGACCAAGGATAACTCAGAGTCCGCCATCGGGCGTGAATGCAAATCCATTAGCACCATGTTGGCACTGCAGGGGTAATCATCGAACTCATCAATGTCGATTCAAGCACTACGTGTGCAAAGGCTGCGAAACAATGGGGCACCTCTAACGAATGTGCAAGGGTGCTGTGACTCACCACGTGGCAGAGTCAGCAGAGGATAATCGATCCAGCGTGGGTCACGCAGGACAAACAAGAGAGGCAACTCAACCCGAGGAAGTGTATGGGGTACACACCTTCACCACTAAGAGCCCTCCTATCATGCTGAAAGTCAAATTGAACGGTATTCCGGTATCAATGGAGTTGGACACAGGGGCGAGTCAGTCAATTATGAGCCAGAAGGCTTTTGTGAAACTGTGAGGCAACAGGCACAAAAGGCCCAAGCTGAGCCCGATTCAGACAAAGCTGCGCACCTACACCAAAGAGCTCATACCAATCATTGGCAGTGCGGCATTTAAGATATCGTACGATGAAACTGTGCATGATTTAATACTGTGGATTGTACCAGGCGATGGTCCAACGCTATTCGGCAGAAGCTGGCTGGGAAAGATTCGATGGAACTGGGACGACATAAAAGCACTACCTTCAGTGGATGATGCCTCGTGTGCCCAAGTGCTGAGTAAGTTTCCGTCGCTATTTGAACTAGGCATCGGCAACTTCATAGGCGCCAAGGTGCAGATCCATCTAGTCCCCGATGCAAGGCCCGTTCATCACAAGGCTCGAACGATTCCATATATAATGAGGGAGAAAGTAGAGATCGAACTGTACAGACTTCAACGAGAGGGAATCATATCGCCAGTTGAATTCAACGAGTGGGCGAGTCCGATTGTTCCAGTGTTGAAAAGCGATGGCAGTCAGAAACTGCGGAGACTACAAGGTAACAATCAACCGAATCTCGTTCCAAGACCAGTACCCGCTACCCAAGGCGGATGACCTGTTCTCAACGTTGGCGGGGGAGTGGGGGGGGAAGTCGTTCACCAAGTTGAAATTAACCTCCGCCTACATGACACAGGAGCTGGCTGAATCTTCAAAAAGATTGACGTGCACAAAGGACAGTTTATATCCCACAGGTGCCCCTTTGGGATTCGCTCGGCTGCTGCCATCTTCCAGAAGAACATGGAGAGTCTGCTGAAATTGGTTCCGCGCACCGTTGTGTTTCAAGATGACATCCTGATCACTGGTCGTGACACCACCGAACACCTGCACAATCTGGAAGAGGTTCTAAGTTGACTAGACAGAGTGGCACTCGGGCTGAAACGCTCCAAGTGTGTTTTCCTGGCGCCAGAGGTCGAATTTTTTGGGAGAAAGATTGTGGCAGACAGCGTCAGACCCACGGACTCAAAGACAGAGGCCATCAAGAATGCACCCAGACCGCAGAATGTGATGGAGCTGTGTTCGTTCCTGGGACTCCTCAACTATTTTGGTAACTTTCTACCCGGGTTAAGAACTTTGCTGGAACCGTTGCACATGTTGCTACGTAAGGGTGACAACTGGGTTTAGAGTAAATCTTAAGAGACAGCCTTTGAGAAGGCCAGAAACCTGCTTTGTTCTACTAAGTTACTTGTACTGTATGACCTGTGTAAACGATTAGTGCTAGCTTGTGATGCATCTTCGTACGGGGTCGGCTGTGTGTTATAGCAAACCAATGTATCGGGCCAATTTCAACTGGTTGCATATATAGAAACATAGAAAATAGGTGCAGGAGTAGGCCATTCGGCCCTTCGAGCCTGCACCACCATTCAATAAGATCATGGCTGATCATTCCCTCAGTACCCCTTTCCTGCTTTCTTTCCATATCCCTTGATCCCCTTAGCCATAAGGTCCATATCTAAATCCCCCTTGAATATATCCAATGAACTGGCATCAACAACTCTCTGCGGTAGGGAATTCCACAGGTTAACAACTCTCTGAGTGAAGAAGTTTCTCCTCATCTCAATCCTAAATGGCTTACCCCTTATCCAAACACTGTGTCCCCTGGTTCTGGACTTCCCCAACATCAGGAACATTCTTCCTGCATTTAACCTGTCCAATCCCGACAGAATCTTATACGTTTCTATGAGATCCCCTCTCATCCTTCTAAACTCCAGTTGATCCAGTCTCTCCTCATATGACAGCCCAGCCATCCCTGGAATCAGTCTGGTGAACCTTCGCTGCACTCCCTCAATAGCAAGAATGTCCTTCCTCAGATTAGGAGACCAAAACTGAACACAATATTCCAGGTGAGACCTCACTAAGGCCTTGCACAACTGCAGTAAGACTTCCCTGCTCCTATACTCAAATCCCCTTCCTATGAAGGCCAACATACCATTTGCCTTCTTCACCGCTTGCTGTACCTGCATGCCAACTTTCAACGACTGATGAACCATGACACTCAGGTCTCGCTGCACCTCCTCTTTTCCTAATCTGCCGCCATTCAGATAATATTCTGCCTTCGTGTTTTTGCCCCCAAAGTGGATAATCTCACATTTATCCACATTATACTTCATCTGCCATGTATTTGCCCACTCGCCTAACCTGTCCAAGTCACCCTGCAGCCTCTTAGCGTCCTCCTCAAAGCTCACACCGCCACCCAGTTTTGTGTAATCTGCAAACTTGGAGATATTACACTCAATTCCATCATTTAAATCATTAATATATATTGTAAAGAGCTGGCGTCCCAGCACTGAGCCCTGTGGCACTCCACTAGTCACTGCCTGCCATTCTGAAAAGGACCCGTTTATCCCGACTCTCTGCTTCCTGTCTGCCAACCAGTTCTCTATCCACGTCAGTACATTACCCCCAATACCATGTGCTTTGATTTTGCACACCAATCTCTTGTGTGGGACCTTGTCAAAAGCCTTTTGAAAGTCCAAATACACCACATCCACTAATTCTCCCTTGTCCAGTCGACTAGTTACATCCTCAAAAAATTCCAGAAGATTTGTCACGCATGATTTCCCTTTCATAAATCCATGCTGACTTGGACCAATCCTGTCACTGCTTTCTAGAAGTCTGTCTAAGGCTGAAAGAGCCTACAGTATGGTCGAGAAAGAGGCGTTAGCATGTGAATATGTGGTTAAGAAAATGCACCAATACCTATTTGGACTTCGGTTTGAGCTTGAAACCGACCACAAACCGCTCATTTCGCTGTTTTCAGAAAGCAAAGGTATAAACACCAATGCTTCGTCCCGTATCCAAAGATGGGCACTAACATTGTCCGCCTATGACTATATTATCCGCCACAGACCAGGCACGGAGAACTGTGCTGATGCCCTCAGTTGGCTACCATTGCCCACTACCGGGTGCAAATGGCGCAGCCTGCAAACTGGCTTCTGGTCATGGATGCTTTTGAGAGTGAGGGGTCACCCGTCACTGCTCGCCAGATCAAGACCTGGACCAGTCAGATCCTGTGCTATCACTTGTAAAAAGTTGCGTCCTCAATGGGAGCTGGTCGGCCGTACCCGGGGAAATGCAAGATGAAATTAAGCCGTTTCACCAATGCAAAGATGAAATGTCCATCCAGTCGGATTGTCTCTTATAGGGTAATCGTGTGGTTTTGCCAAAAAACGGCAGGGAAACATTTATACGTGACCTACACAATACCCACCAAGCATGTCAGGTCTGCCCCGTTTCAGCCCGCATCCAACGGTGAAGCGGAACGGGCAGTCCAAACTATCAAGCAGAGCTTGAAAAGCGTGACAGAAGGCTCCTTGCAGACCTGCTTATCTCGGCTTTTGCTCAGCTACTGGACGTGACCCCACTCACTCATTGGGGTTCCCCCTGCAGAATTGTTAATCAAGAGAGCACTCACAACCAGGCTCTCCCTAATCCACCCAGATCTAAATGATCATGTGGAAACCCGGCGCCACCGGCAAAACATGTACCACGATCGCACGGCTATATCGCGTGACATTGATGTTAATGACCCTGTGCTTGTCCTGAATTACGGTCATGGTCCTAAATGGGTTGCTGGCACCGTCTTGGCCAAGGAGGGAAATAGAGTGTTTATAGTCAAACTATTGAATGGACAAGGCAGAAAGCATTTGGATCAGACCAAACTGCGGTTCACTGACAACCAGAAACAACCTGAGGAGGACATCACCATCATCGATCCACCAACACACACCCAACCAGCAATCGACCTCGCTGTCAATCAAGCGGATGAACCCACCATTCCCAACAGTCCTGTCAGACCAGCCGCGCCACAGTGCAGCAATGGTCCGACCAACTCACCCATGTCAGAGTTTGAACTCAGATGATCAACCAGGGAGCGTAGGGCCCCGGATCGTGTCAACTTGTAAATAATTTGTATCAAAGACTTGGGGGGGGGGGGGGGGCGTGATGTTATGTATGTAAACATTGTAGGTGTGCAAGACTTGCCACCAGAGGGCGCAACTGTTGGAGCCCCAAGGGTCACCTGCACAACTCGTGCAAGGGAGTATAAAAGGTTGTCTGCCATACTTTTTAGGCACTCTGGCGTTGTATTAAAGAGACTAAGGTCACATCAGTTTTAACTCACAGTACTCAGTCTTGTGGAGTTTTTTCATACCTATCAGTATTGAGACGCTGCGTATGTCCCCTGATGGAGCCTGGAAGAAGCCGGTGGCATAGAAGGTCAGCGCCACAATGACCCACACTGCAATGGGCAGCGCAGCCGACGTGAGGCTGTCGGTCTGCCTGTAGGAAATGGCATATCTCTGTCAGCACTTTCTTTTGGAAGCGCAGCCTTCTCACACACTGCTCCTCAGAGAGCTAGCGGTATGAGCTTTGCTGTCTGTAATTCGATGGAGGTAAGGCCTCCTGTCCAGACCTTTACTGCTCACCTCATCCGTGGCCCGACATTGCCAACAGCCCATCTATCTTCACACCGCCTAACAAAAGCATGGAGTAGTCGACGCTGGCAAACTAGTAATGGCCCATTAAATTATTTCACTGAAGTTGTAAGGACCCTGTAATGGCAGATCAAACTGCCGCTTTTAAGTCAGAGGTTCACACGGCGTGCTGTGCGGAAACGTTACACTCAATGTGACCTCTGATTTACGATCCTCCTCCCTCAATTTAAATATGCTGCAAATAATGCCTAATCGACCGTGGGACTGCCAGATTTTTCAGGCGTGACTTGGGGGCGGATGTTAAATGTGGCGTTTCCACCTCCTTTTTGGCCGGGGCGCTAGGGGCTAGCGTTTTGCGCCGCCACAAAATCGGCACCAAATTTCTCGGTGGGGCGCTAACAGAGGAACAATCCAACTGAAAATCCAGCCCGAGATGTCATGCGAATGAGATAATTAGCTTTATAAAAAAATAATTCCTAATCCAGTTTTGAAAAGTAAAAATCTGTACTTTTATAATCCATATATACCCATAATCTGTGAAAGCAAATGAGTAATTAAATGTAGGATAGGACGAAAATAGGAAAAATACATTTGTATTTATATAGTAGCTTATCACATCATCAGGATGGTCCAAATTATTTCTCAACCAATAAATTACTTTGTAGTGCAATCATTTATTAAATCCCCATGCCTCTCTACCTCTCTCTCCTCCTTTAAGATTCTTCTTAAAACCCATTTCTTTGACTAAGCTCAATACACCAGCGAAATACTGCGGATGCTGTAATCTGAAATAAAAACAGAAAATGCTGGAAATCTCAGCGGGTTAGGCAGCATTTGTGGAGAGAAAAACAGAGTTAACGTTTCAGGTCGATGACTCTTTGTTAACTCTGTTTCTTCCTCCACAGATGCTGCCTGACCTGCTGAGATTTCCAGCATTTTCTGTTTTTATATCTTTGATGAAGCTTTTGGTCACCCGTCCAAAAATCTTCTTTGACTCAGTGTCCCTTTTATTTGAGCACATCCATATGAAGTGGTTTGGGACATTTTTCTACATTGAAGCTGCAATATATATGCAAGTTTTTATTAGGTGGGTAACTGCTGCTATCAATTTGTTCAAACCAAGGTTTCACAAAAAGCAAAAGACATGAAAAACCAGTTAAAACTATTTTTGGCGGTCTTGGTTGAAGGAGGAATATTGACCAGGAAATTGGGGTAACTCTCTTGTCTTCTTCAAATAGTATTGAGAACTTTCACATCCACTTCAACCAGTAGAACAGAGTTTAATGTTTCAGCTGAAGGCGCCACCTCCAAAAGTACAGAACTCACCCAGAGCTGCACTGAGTCAACAACAACCTCCATCTATATAGCACCTTCAATGTAATAAAACGTTCCAAGGTGCTTCATGAGTGCACAAACAAAATTTGACACCGAGTAACACAGAGATATTAGGACAGGTGACCAAAAGCTTGGTCAAAACCATAGGTTGAAAGGAGAGTCTTAAACGAGGAGAGAGAGGGAGAGACGCGGAGAGGTTTAGAGGGGGCATTCCAGAGATTAGGGTCCGGGCAGCTGAAGGCATGGCCGCCAGTCTTGGAGCGATTAAAATCCGGGATATGCAAGAGACCAGAGCTGGAAGAGTGCAGGGATCTGATGGTTGTAGTGTTGGAAGAGTTTACAGAGGTTGGGAGGGGCGAGGCTATGGAGGGATCTGAATGAATTACATCAATTGTTAAAGATGTAATAGCAGCGCATTTGTAAAGCAATGACCAGATCGGTCCAAGTCAGCATGGAATTATGAAAGGGAAATCATGCTTGACAAATCTTCTGGAATTTTTTGAGGATGTAACTAGTAGAATGGACAAAGGAGAACCAGTGGATGTGGTGTATTTGGACTTTCAAAAAGCTTTTGACAAGGTCCCACACAAGAGATTGGTGTGCAAAATTAAAGCACATGGTACTGGGGGTAATGTATTGAGGTGGATAGAGAACTGGTTGGCAGACAGGAAGCAAAGTGTAGGAATAAACGGGTCCTTTTCAGAATGGCAGGCAGTGACTAGTGGGGTATCGCAAGGTTCAGTGCTGGGACTCCAGTTATTTACAATATACATTAATGATTTAGACGAAAGAATTGAATGTAATATCTCCAAGTTTGCAGATGACGCTAAACTGGGTGGCAGTGTGAGCTATGAGGAGGATACTAAGAGGCTGCAGGGTGACTTGGACAGGTTAGGTGATTGGGCAAATGCATGGCAGTTGCAGTATAATGTAGATAAATGTGAGGTTATCCATTTTGGTGGCAAAAACAGGAAGGCAGAATATTATCTGAATGGTGACAGATTAGGAAACGGGGAGGTGCAACGAGACCTGGGTGTCATGGTACATCAGTCATTGGCATGCAGGTACAGCAGGCGGTGAAGGCAGCAAATGGCATGTTGGCCTTCATAGCGAGAGGAATTGAGTATCGGAGCAGGGAGGTCTTACTGCAGTTGTACAGGGCCTTGGTGAGGCCACACCTTGAATATTGTGTTCAGTTTTGGTCTCCTAATCTGAGGAAGGACATTCTTGCTATTGAGGGAGTGCAGCGAAGGTTCACCAGACTGATTCCCGGGATGGCAGGACTGACATATGAAGAAAGACTGGATCGACTAGGCTTATATTCACTGGAATTTAGAAGAATGAGAGGGGATCTCATAGAAACATATAAAATTCTGACGGGATTGGACAGGTTAGATGCAGGAAGAATGCTCCCGATGTTGGGGAAGTCCAGAACCAGGGATCACAGTCTAAGGATAAGGGGGAAGCCATTTAGGACCGAGATGAAGAGAAACTACTTCACTCAGAGAATTGTGAACCAGTGGAATTCTCAATCACAGAAAGTTGTTGAGGCCAGTTCGTTAGATATATTTAAAAGGGAGTTAGAAATATATTTAAAAGGGAGTTAGATGTGGTCCTTATGGCTAAAGGGATCAAGGGGTATGGAGAGAAAGCAGGAATGGGGTATTGAAGTTGCATGATCAGCCATGATCATATTGAATGGTGGTGCAGGCTCGAAGGGCCGAATGGCTTACTCCTGCACCTATTTTCTATGTTTCTAATACAAGAATGAGAGTTTTAAAATCGAGGCGTTGCCGGATCGGGAGCCAATGTAGGTCAACAAGCACAGGGGTGGTGGGTGAATGGGGTTTGGTGTGAGTTAGCATACGGGCAGCAGAGCTTTTGGATGAGCTTAAGTTAATGGAGGGTGGAAGTTGGGTGACCGGCCAGGATAGCACTGGAACAATGAGGTTTAGAGGTAAGAAAGGTATGGATGAGGATTTCAGCAGCAGATGAGTAAAGCAGGGGCGGAGACAGGCTAATCCTATGTAGGTGGAAGTAAATGGTTCTGGAGATGGAGCAAGTATGTGGCCGAAAGTTTATCTCAGGGTTAAATATGACACCAAGCTTGCAAATAGCCTTTTCAGTACTCTGGTAGAGGCAGAAACCTGTGAAGTGATTCAAACATGGATTTGTGGGAAAGAAGGGCACAAATTTGGGAGACAACAACTCTTTCAAGGACTTTGGAGATGAAAGGGAGGTTGGAGATCAGGCGGCTGTGTACCAGGATCAAGGGTAAGGTTTTTTGAGAGGGGTGATGACAACAGATTTGAAGGGGAAGGGGACAGTATCTGAAGAGTGGGAACTGTTAATAATATCAGTGAACATGTGGGCCAGAAAGGGAAGGTGGGTGGTCAACAGTTTGGTGGGAACAGTCTTGAGGGAGCAGGAGGTGGGTCTCATGAACAAGATGAACTTGGAGTGGGCAAAAAGGGAGATAGAAGAGAAACAAGAGAAAGATGCGAGTTGAAGGATGTGGGCTCGGAGAAGGGAGGGAAGCGACAGAGGCAGCTAAATGGATGGTCTCAATCTTAGTGACAAAGAAATCCATGAGCTCCTCACACTTGTCGGAGGTGAGGGTGGAGGAGGCAGAGGAGATGGGCTTAAGAAGAGGGTTTTTAGTGGAGAAGAGATGGCAATCATCCACAATAAGTTCATGGATGCCAAAGGCCTTGTTCACAAGTGGACGGATATTCTAGAGGGAGATGTGGACAGGTGAAGCAATAGCTGATCCGCTAACAGAATCTACAAGGTCACCATTGGGAGGGGTGTGTGGGACGGAAAGAAGATTGGCAAGATTAGGGTGCGCTGGGTGGGAAGGTCGGCGAAATAGCAGGATGGGGCAGTTGGGGTTGCTGCTCATAATGAGCATATGACAGAATGGAAGGAGAATGGTTGAGAGAAAGAGAGGTAGAATGACTGGGTAGAGATTTGGAATTGGGGAGTGAGAGGGAATGGGTGGGGAGGGAAGGTCCGAGGTAAGAGAATTGAGCAAAAGGAACAACATGGAAGTTGTTTCATTTGTAGTTTAGAGTTAACATTACAGCAATTCTCTAAAATGTGAGCAGCAGAGTGAACATCAAAGCACAGTGTTTTATCTTTCAGTAAAACAGTCCCTCCCTGTTACATAAAAAGACTAGTTTATTTTCCTGTAAACCCCCTACCTCCTGTCACTGCACAATAAAAAAAACAAACACTGGCTGCCAAGATGGCAGGCGGTGGCAGCAACAGGGAAAGAAAAGTGATAGAAAACATAAGATGGGAACTCAAAATGGCAAACCTAGAATGAGAAAGCTTAACTACACACATATGCACACAAACACTTAAAAAACAAAAAATAAAAAAGGTACCTGCAGAACATATTACAACTGCAACACAATCTTGGAGTTCTGATGATTATATAAACAGAGCTTTGTCATCACAGTTTATAACACCAGAAGGCTAAACCTGTGTCACAGCATTTAACACCCACTGCCAATTTAAACTGTGTAACTTTGGGTATGTACATATACGCACACTAGAAAAATAAAACAGGATGCAAAATTATATTTGAAATATAATTTAGTAATTGAAGTGCTTCAAAAGTAAATGTTTTTGATAAAGTACAAAATCAGGACAACAAAAAAAATAATAGTTTAAATATACAGCCATGAAAATGCAAAAACATTGGGCACTTGTATTCTGTAGCAAAACCATCAATATAGTCCAGTTGCAGTAGAAGGAAATCAGTGAATAAAAGTTCAATACAGGTTGGACCTCTCTGGTCCGGAAACATCCGTGGTTCGGCATTAGTTGGGCCTGAGGGAGAGGAGGGTTTATGCATGGTTATGGGCAACGACCCATAAGCATTTTGCACATGCGCTGCACAGAAAGCCACTACGCAGCATTTAATCATTGTCTGGAAGCACTCCGTAAAAAAAAGAGCACTAAACCAGCATGTTAACCACCGCTGTGAGCGACTGTCAGTCAGTGAATGTGTGCGGCGATTGGCTGGAGCAGTTGTCAGTCAGTGAGTGTGTGCACGGGTGCTGAGGGAGCCGCCCACAGGCTGCCAGCACGCACACACACAACACACAGGAGCCCAGGCGCAGTCAACAGGTACCGGTAAGAGTAGGCTAGGCGTGACCTCCCGTGGTCTGGAAAATTCTCTCTTTCGACACCGGTCAGGTCCCGAGGGTGCCGAAGCATAGAGGTCCAACCTGTAGTTATTTTCCATATAGCACAGGTAATAATCAGGAGCCAGAAAATTCCACTGAGAATTTTAACACAGTTGACCCCTTATGAAGAGATTGCATAGTCCTCTTCCTGCATCCTATTGTGAACATCATAGCATAATCCATCAGTTATTTTTTGGCTGGCAGAGACCAAGTTATAACATTACTGCTAATTTTAAACATGGTATGTGAAACCACCCTCCGTTTTTTTCTGCGCTTTCCGTCTCCCAGGCTCTGAATGTCCTATGGCCAAAACTTGGTTCAAGACCAGGGTCCCTTACTTTTTGTAGTATATATTAATGATTTAGACTTAAATGTAAGGGGCATGATAAAGAAATTTGCAGATGATGCAAAAATTGGCCGTGTGGTTGACAGTGAGGAGGAAAGCTCCAGACTGCAGGAAGATATCGATGAACTGGTCAGTTATGCAAAAAAGTGGCAAATGGAATTCAATCTAGAAAAGTGTGAGGTATGCATTTGGGGATAGGCAACAAGGCAAGGGAATACACAATAAATAAGAGGATACTGAGCGATGTGGAGGAACAGAGGGACTTTGGAGTATATGTCCTCAGATGCTTAAAGGTAGCCGGACAGGTTGATAAAGTAGTTAAAAAGGCATATGGAATGCTTTCCTTTATTAGCCGAGGCATAGAATACAAGAGCAGGGAAGTTATGCTAGAACTGTATACAATACTAGTTAGGCCACAGCTTGAATACTGTATGCAGTTCTGGTCACCACATTACAGGAAGGATATGATTGCACGAGAAAGGATGCAGAGGAGACTTACGAGGATGTTGCCAGGACTGGAAAACTTTATTATCTATGAGCAAAGAATGGATAGACTGGGGTTGTTTTCCTTGGAACAGAGGAGGCTATGGGGAGATTTAATTGAGGTTTATAAAAATTATGAAGGGCCTAGATAGAGTGGATAGGAAGGACCTATTTCCCTTGGCAGAGGGGTCAATAATCAGGGAGCATAGATTTAAAGTAGTTGGTAGAAGGATTAGAGGGGAGATGAGGAAACATTTCTTCACCCAGAGGGTGGTGGGAGTCTGGAATTCAGTGCTTGAAAGGGTGGTCGAGGCAGAAACCTTCATCACATTTTAAAAGTACTTGCATGTGCACTTAAAGAGCTGTAACCTACAGGGCTACAGACCTAGTGCTGAAAGGTGGGATTAGGCTGGGTAGCTCTTTTTCGACCGGCACGGACATGATGGCCAAATGGACTCCTTTTTTTATGAGTCTATAAACATTGTTCATTTGCAAAAAAGGCCTTCATCTATGAGTTAATTGTGGAGGAGTGCATCATCATCATAGACTTGAGTTAAACTGGCTCACCTACAGCAACTCCTTCCTCAACCTCACTCTTTACATCAAATCCCCCACACATGCATGGCCATTCCCTCAACATTATCCATCATACAACATCTGCACGATTGACAGGGCTCCCTCCAACCATTTCCTCATCTCATTTCTTCAGTGTTTTTCTATGCCTGCTCCCATATTCCTCCACTATGATCGACTGGCCTTGAGAATAAACTACTTCACAATTCCCTCACATGTCCACATTCAAACTTCCCCATTCATGACAGCACATACTTGTGACATCATTCCCATCAGACCCTTGGATGATCTCTCATCCCCACACTCGTCAATAGTCGTCGTCTTGGCCTTAAAACCACAGCTGCAAGCCTAAACAAGCAGAATTGCTGTTATTTGTTATGGCTTGGTTATTGTAAACTTTACAATCACTCCCTTGCCACACCAAATGTTAATACTAGATGATCATCTTGGTGAGCAGTAACACCAAACTGCTCTTCTCTACAACCACTTCCTCCAACCAACCCCCACACCCTCACATCTAAAACCAAATTCAAGGAGCTTGTGGACTTGTGTGTCCAAAAACAAGGCCATTGCTCTGCTGCTCCCACCTCCTCCAACTCTCAAAGCTCCTCTTTTCTCAACTAAGCTTTCAACCCCTTTATGCCAGTTATTCCTTCATCTCGCCTTTCCATTCCTCACTGAAGTCATTCAGTTCACAAAGCTCCTTTAACCTACTCCTGATCTTCCAATGTCCGCTCCACAGCTCTGTTCTAGGTGACATCAATAGCCTGTTCCTATCGTTCTGTTATGATCCCTATGTCCATCAAAATCACTTTCAACACCACCTCCACAAAAATAACTATTTTCAACACCTCCCAAATACCACACCATCTCCAACCTTTCCTTTCCAAAGTCCTGGGGTATGTTATTGTTTCACTACATTCCCAGCACTCACTGCCCAAGACCTTCCAATCTGGCTTCTGCCCATCTCAACCATTAATACCCGTGTTGATGAAAGTCTTAAGTGACATCCTGTTCAGTTGCACAGCTCACTATCTCTCCTCATCCACCTCAGTTTCCCAATTACCTTCAATATAGCCCACCATTCCATTCTCTTTCTATGTCTCTTTTCTGCAATCCACCTTGGACATTGGTCTCTCATGGATTCACTATGACCTGTCACATTGTAGACATTATGGGGTAGATTGTCACCTTAGGTGATAAAGTGGTGAAGTGGATTGCTCACATGTTTTAGGACCCACACATTTTTCATTTCCATTCCTTTCAATGGAAGTGAAAATCTTGTGGGTTCCATAATGTGCAGGCAATCCATTTCTTTACTTTACCACGCAAGGGTCGGTGAATATTATCTCCTACATTGCTGCTATAAGTTCACTAATGCTTGTTCCACAAAATACCCTTTTCCCTTGAAAGAAACACAATGTTGAAGCAAGCATCATTCATTCAGCCTACTGCAGAACTGTCATGTTAGGTGGCTGTCATGCACAGTTGAGCAGAGCATTGGACATGCAGCAAGACTGCAGAAAATGAAACAGTATAAAAACTCAAGGAAAAAAAACACCATGGAACAAAAAGGTTATTTCCAAAACGGTCAGCCCACGTGAAAGGATGAAATTTGCTACATAGTGGTTAAGAACTGAGGCAACATGACACCGGAAATATTTTTATTAAAAGGACCAAGATGTTTCCAAATGCATGAATCTGGAAAGCTTTAGTAATCCAAGACTGAAGTATCAGAACAAAGCTCCTGTTTTTTTAAAATTACAGTTGTTCTTTGCTTATAGCATTTTGGAATATATTCACAGAGTACAGTATACATGAAACAGCTGGTAGCGAGTTAGCTTTACTGATTAGCTTGGGTTGTTGCAATCGTGGAGTCTAATTCCAGGGAGGGAGTGACAGCGATGTTGAGGTGAACGACTGTACTTGCCTGTTGTGTCAGTGCCTTCTGAGGTTTAGTTGTACCACCCGAGCTTTTACATTTAATGTGTTCAGGTGTGCCGGAAGAGAGCATAGCAATTGTTTTTTCTTACAAGAATGAGCTTCAACATCAGAATCTTTTTAAAGACAGATTAGTATGAACATTAACATATTTTGTTTTCCCCTTGTCACTCTTCCTCCTCTCCTGCAGCCATTGGCACCTTCCTATGCTTTGCCAAAAGGACAACAATTCAAGTGTGATCTTTGACTGTCAAATATTTTTGTTCCTATTTGCTGAAAGGTTGAGTAGTAATGACTTCATGTGAGAACTAGCTTGGAGGTGACACTGAAATTAACAGCATGAGGGAGATCACGTAATTTAGTTGCTTCAGTAATCATGTCAACTAAGTGTGTTTTAAAGGGACAAGGTATTTGTTTTTAAAGTGTTTAGCAAATATTTTTTTGTCTAGGGATGAGGCAGAATATTGGCAATTGCCCCGTGCGCCGCGTTCCGTTGTTGTCATCACCGTGCGCGCTGACCCCTTATCACCCGGCACCCCATGGGGGAAATCGCCCCGCAGGAGCGCATTTGGCGCCAGGCGATGTCACCAACAGCTTCGCGGGACACAAGGAAAGGGGTGAGTAGGACATGGTGCAGGATAGTGCACGGGCAGCAGAGTTATGGATGAACCGAAGTTGACAGAGCATGGAGGATAGGAGGCAACATGTATGCTGGGTGTCGTCATCATACATGTGGAAGCTGAACCCTTCTGCGAATGATGTTGCTAAGGGCAGCATGTAGATGAGGAAGAGGAGGGGACCGAGGACAGATCCTTGGGGGACTGCAGAGGCAATGGCTTGGGGGTGGGAAGAGAAGCGATTGTTGCAAGATGCTTTGGCTAAGATTTGATAGGGAAGAGTAGAACCGACAAGGTCAATGCCACCAAGCGGAACAACAAAGGAGGGCTGGCAGAGGATGGTGAAATTGACCGTGTCAAAGGCTGCAGAGAGCTCATGGAGGGATAATGCACCATTGTCACAGTCACGGAGGATATCACTTATGACTTTGTTTAGGGCCATTTCAGTGCTGTAGCAGGGCAGAAACTTGATTGGAAAGACTCAAGCATGGAGCTGTGGGAAAGATGGGCATGAATCTAGAAGGCAACACTACAATGAAGTACTTGAAGTCAGCAGTACTCAGTTTAACGCCCCCAAAATTGTACAAAACATTTTGTACAAAAAAAATGAAATGATGGTAAAAAATGAAATGATGGTAACTTTATTCATAATTCTTTGTAATTATTCAATTTTAAATGGGTAATGGCATTGAAGTTCAGGGCAGATTTTTCTGTTCCTGGATAGTACCATTAAATCAACTGGATGCATTGAAAAAAGGAAAAGAAGACAGAAGGAGCGCATGCCCCTAATGGAGCCCATCAAATTTTTTGTCCGTTCATTTAAATGAATGGGAAACTGGGTGGCCTCCCGTACGGGCACGCACTCTTGGCCAGTCCAATTTACCTCTATTCAATGGGTCCAGTTAGCCCTAGACACAGGCACAGAAAAATCTTCCGATATTTAACTTGCAGAAATATCTCTGCACCAGAGTGAAATATAAAACAATATGACAATAATTTATGTTTACTCTGAAAATTAAAAACCATTCCATGGTTCCCTAAACCCCCCCCCCCACCCCACCCATTTATATTTCATGATACTTTTCATTGGGAATTCAAAGAAAATAATTTTGGTATATGATATAAATGTATTTAAAATGGCTTTTTCCAATACTGAAGGGGTACGTTACGTGGTGTATTTTTAATGACTATACAATGATCTTCACTTCGAGTCAGTGTATATTTCTGCAATTGATACCAACATCCATAATACTTCTACAAAGATATTTCAGCAGTTTTTAAATGTTGAACGCTGAATTTAAAGCCACTTCAACAAAGGCATTAAAACCCACTGAAAACAATTCTACTGAATTAAGCTCTATGTTCAGACAAAACACAGAGGTCTATGTTTAAGCTCCACCCACCGCATGGCCATACAAGCCTCACTACGGTCTAGCGATAATCTGTCTTGTTATCCTGTTTACGTAGTGCCATTCTTTTTCAGCATCAGTGTCAAAAGATAATCAAATTGCCAAATGGCTTTCTTGAGCGAGAGAAAGCTTCATGCAGATAAAAAAAAGCCTCCAGAAACAGACATCTATAGGCACAATGATTTTGATGGCTTGGTTTTGTTCTGTATTTTTCCAAGATGTAATATGTTGTAGGGAAAAAATATCTACTACATAAGTATAATAACCACTGAACCAATTTGGGATGCAGTGAATTAAAACTGCAGCTGGTAGTTTTGTTGGCTACATCTTCCATAGCACCTTATGTATACTAACATTATTTTGAATCATCTGCAATTAATACTGGCCAACAGTTTCTTTCAAGCTGCCTGGTATCTATGTGCCTGGACATATAAACACCTGTGTACACTGTAATTTTACCTGTTTATTAAAGAGTATGCATACCACTTAATATTTTGCATGCTTTACCGCCTAATATAATAATTATAAATTGCCCAATCTTTACGATATACGAGTACTGTATATCAAAAGGGTTTGTTTCATGGCTTTATCATTTAACATCGATAGATAGCCTTGTGGCATTACACAAATTATCCAAAATAAAATCCTATTATATATTTCTGCTCTTAATTGATTTTTGTATCATATGTGTGTTGGTAACAACATAAATGCAAGAGATAAATATTGTAAAGATGTGTGCAGAAGATTACATTCTGGCATCATCGTGTTGCAAAAAATGGAGAAATCACATTGCAAACTTTCATAATGCAATTATATTGAAATATAAAGTACTTTCCTTTTGAGTTTTTTGAATATCTTTTTTTAGCCTGTAGTTTGAAGCATGGCCTAAACGACAGCTGTGAAGGCCTCTCCCCAGCTCAGCCCTGCAGGAGCTCTAATGTACTTCATTCAGGGGCTGGGAGCTGCTTTTAATCTATCAGCACGACTCCGCAGCTGCTGTAAGCTAGCTGAAAATGGTCTGCACTTGGGGCTTAACTTTTGTAACCCTTTATGTACAACACATGTTCAAAAATATATCAAAACAGCAAAAAGCTTTGGAAAAAATACTATTTCAGGATCCTATCGAAACCAAGAAAGATGGACAATAATAAAAAGGATTCTGCAATGCCATTCTAATGCCCCAGCTTTTTTATCAGATGAACTGTTTTTGATTTGCCTATAAACTCATCTATAGAATAACTGCTGGTTAAGGGTGAATTATAGATCTATGTGCTGTCCTGAGTTGTGCTGGAGCCAGTATGTACATGTGTGCTGCAGTCATGAGTGTACATGCAAGCCCCAAAACAACTAGAGACCACACACAGGGTTGTAATTTGTCCCTGACCATCTGTTGTAATGTATAATGCACACAGGTTATTCCTTCTCCCTTCATCTTTATTTGTGAAAAATGGCTTGTGTCACATCAAGGTGAGGTGACTGCACAGGTGAAATAACCACTGGTCATCAACAACAATGGGTGGGGACTAGTTGGCAAATTGCCTTTCATCGTTGGGATCTCGGTTCAAATTCAACCTAGAAATAATGCGATGAATGCCTTCGCTCTTGGCTGGCTGCAAGATTGCTGTGTGAAATTTAATTGGACAGTCTCCACCTCCTGTGGGTGTCGTTCGATAGCACATGGATGCCCCAAGTAAGTCATAAATTGGCACTTAAAGATGGTATAACAATGGCATGGTAGCAAGTGTTTTTATGAGAATGGCGCATCACTGGGGAAGTGGACAGAGAATCTACTATGCAACTGGCCCATACTTTTTCTGAGCCAAGAGTTCTTGATGCAGACACTGGGTGCCCACAGTGGAAAAACATTCAATTTATCAGCAAGAACTTCCCTCACCTTGATGAACACAATAATCCACCAATATATAGATAGAAATTTACAAAACAAGGCCATATGACAATGGTTCACTAGAACAAATATCCCACTTTAAAAGGTGGAAAATTACAGGGAAATAACTTAAATTTCCTGCTGCAAAAATATGCAAGTAACAAGGATGTTACTTTCTCAAACTGGAACGGTAGCAAGTGCCTTGTATGATGTGATGAAATCCTACACCCATATTCTCATAGTGTAAAATGTCTCAACATTCCTGCTTCCTAAATAAATCAAGTTGCTTTAGCCCATGCCTTCTCCTTTGATCGGGTTATAACATCCACAATATTTAGGTATTAAGAAACCCAAACTAGTAAAAGAATAATCTCAAAAATATGTATTGCATCATATGAAGTGCTGCTATGAAAAACTGTCAGTAAATGACTTAAAAAGCAGCCAATGTGGTCTGGAGGGAAAAAAAACGCTCATAGACCATAAGACTGTAGTTATACTGCACTACCTTTCTGAGACCCATAGCTGCAGAGTGTGGTTTGCAGCTGGCAGCACTGGTGTTATACCATGGGCTACTTGAGGCTGAGAATTACCATTCCCATTGCCACGAGAGCGTTCTACCCATGGGTAGTTACATAGATGTGCAGAGTTCTGCTCGGAGTCAGGAAGGAGTGCTCACTCTCAGAATATTTAAAAAAAAACAATGTTTCAGTTGATAAAGTGCCTAGGGTGTCTAATGGATGCCCATTGCCCTCCTCCCCAATGTTCAAGTCTGCACTCCAGATCTGGACCAGACTCGAGAGTCATACCTTCAATTTTAGAATCACTGGAAAGCAGGAACCACAAGTGATAATAGAACGCTCCCTCCCCCCCCCCCCTCCATTTTGTTTGTTTTACTAGTTCTTCACAATACTGCTGCAGGTGAAAACTGTTCTTTGTAGCTCAGCAGTTTCAATTTTATTTTTGCTTATAAGCCAAACCCATTGCATTTTACTGCACTGCAAACAAAACCACAATGGAGGGTGATTAAACATAAATGATGGAAGCCCACTGAACTTCTTGGGTGTGCATTCCTTGTAGCTGCTCCAGCTCAAGATAACATTTTATTATTTATTCAGCACTGAACTTTGCAGCACAATCTTTTTAAGGAATCAAGTTAATCTAAGGAAAAGTAATCAATTATCAATCGAGATGGTGATTTGCCACTTTTGAACAGGTGTGTGTGTATTTTCCAGTTTGATTATTTTATACTGAAACCAAGGTTTTGGAAAGGTAAAGCCACTTAAAAACACAGACAAAAACAATTTTATGTTTTTACATTTCTGAGTGGGTAAATTAGTGTTCAAGAATAGACCATTTATAGATTCATGGTTGGACACTGATGGGTCCCACATTTTCAAACAGACTCCAGTGCATTAAGAGGAAGTCACTTTATCAAGTGAGGTAACATTTATAAAATTACTTTAAAAGTTATGTTGGTAAAGTTTACAGATGGATCAGAGTATACACAGGCATACCCACTGAGAAAGGAATCCATTACTTCCTCCTTAAATGTCAATTTTGAACGTTTTGTTCAACTATCACTGTCGCTGTGGCTAAAAACAGTAAATTCAATACGCTTAACCTTCCTGATCTATCTGGCTCTATGCCACGCCGTGTGGTGCATTTGCCCACTAAGCCTGGAAATGGGGTGGCAAGCTTCTCCCTCTTTGACCTGAAAGGTGAAAACCCTTTGGATCCGACACCACTACTTCATGAAAGATCCATGATAGCAGTCAATGTACTAAAATAGATCTGGGCCTGCTGTCTCAGAATGCTATTCCCACTGAGGCAGCAGGCCCCACCAGCAGGGTTTAAAGAATGAGTACTCAGTTTATTGCTAACTATGGTTGACAGGGCTGGTCCATTCCTATCCCTTGGAATGGACCAAATGGAAATATTCCTTCTACAGCACCTTGGGGACCAGGAAACAAGAGGAAATGTGCTCAGAAATATCGATATCCAGGAAAAGGAGGCCACACAGAAATGCCTCCTATTCCAAAATATGTCAGTCCTCAGCGGCCCTCATTTTCAGTATATTTCTTGAATCACCTGTGGATAATTATCCAATCATGAGAATCAACAGTGAGGCAACTAAAGGCAGTTCCCTCAAGTTATCCATATGCATCAGATCAAAGACACAAAGCAACATTCACTGGGCCATGCACCAGCAATACTATGTCATGACTCAGTAAATGGGACTAACTCTTCCTTCCACCACTACACCTCCACTGGCTTAATGTGATGGACTGAGATATTATCTATCCAAATGCTGAGGGAAATTTGCTGATAAATGTTGGCCAGGACATCGGGAGGACTCCGCTGCTCTTCGAATGGTTCCATGGGATCTTTTTCATCCAACTGAGGCAGCTGATTAACTTTTCATCCGAAAGTAGGCACCTCCAACAGGGCAGCTCTCCCTCAGTGCAGCACTGAAGTGTCAGCCTCAATAATGAGCTCAGGTCCTAGAATGAAGCTTGAACCCCTGACTTTCTAACTCAGAGGCAAGAGTACTACCACTGAACTAAGGCTGATACCTAAAAGGAAGGAATCAATCAAATCTTTCTAGGGGGAGTGTTGTGAGGGGCACTCCCAGAGGAAAGGGAACAGATAAGGGGCACCGCACAAAAGGATGTTCCACAACAACCATAGATTGAGAAGGTGGGCCCTAACTAAATAGGTTAGACTGTGGTAAAGAGGTTGAGTTAAATTGCAGTGAGTACATGGGCAACTCATACTGAAGGAATATAGGAAACTGAGATCTCAGTTTCCTAATAGGAGGGGAGTCCTCCACAGCTTGACTAGGAAACATTCTGGAGATTCCAACATAATGGAGCTGTGACATCAACAGTACTGGCCCCTATTAACACCCGAGGCTGATACAAACCCTCGTATTCTCAATGGCTCCCAGCAGCGAGAGGAAACCTTAAAATATAAGATCTGGAGGTATTTGAGGTGACTGATCAAGGTTGCTGGTATACAACATGTCCTGAGGAGGAAATCTCAGCCCTTCTTCCTCAGATTAATCAAATAGGAGCAATCCTGTTTTCCTAACAATCCTCTAGATTGACAGATGTCTCCAAGACCTCAGTCCCTCCCCTTATGTGTGGGGAGGGAGCAGGATTGGTTGGTTCTGATCAGAGCAATACATCACCATGCGGCTAGATTTTTTTTTTAAAGTGCTCTTGCACTGCATCAGTCTAAGATTGGTGGTGTTTGCGGTTCAGCTTCAAGCCAAGCAGAGCTGTTTTTACATTCCTTGTCTCCTGCCTGGCTGGAATTATAACCCTGCCTAGGAGAGAGCTCTGTAAATGCTTGGCTAATGCATGTCCAGAGCTCTCTCCCAACAGTTAGAAATGTCATTGCTTAAATAGCATGAAGAGAAGAATCCCTGCTCACTTAATATTTAAAACAAGGTCAGGCAGACTTAAAAAATGCTCAGAAATCCAAGACAGGTTGTGAACCAGGTCTGGCATTTTGCAGGATGTGCATTTGGTTCAGTGTCAAACTGAAGTGGCGTTTAGGCTCCTGCCTCCATAGTGTTACACTCTGCTTTGCTCTGGCGTCAGTCAAATTGAGCCATGACCCCAGACTTACATTGCATGTCAGCGCTGAGCAGAATTGCTCCGTATGAACGCTAAACTAAGGTGTAAATACACCTTAAATTTCTTGGCATTTTCACTTGGTCTTAGGCCCATCATTTTGCGGATTCTATGCTGCTGTGTTTGACCAGGTAGGGATACAAATTTGAAAACTAGGGAAACATAATTAGAACAATTCTCATGTCCATGTGCAAAAGCCAAGATAGAATATCTCGACTAACCCAAAGCCAAGGCGCCAAGCTGTCTTGGAGGAGGTTCCCGCTATCTGGGTTAGACACTTTTTTAAATGAGAAGCTTTATTGTAGAGTTGCTACTGATGCAACAAAACCCCACATTGGAATGCCTGAAGAATTTGGGCTGTATATGGCTTTGTAGACCAGGCCTGCGAAAAGTCCAGGTGTAACATTCTCATAGAAACTTCGAGAGCAATGGCTTTGATGCCCAAAATGGGCAATTTTGCCAGATTAGTGAAAAAAAACTGGCATCCTGGCAAGGAGTTAGCTTCAGCTGAATTCCACTCAATGAATCAATGAGAAGAGGATAATTAATGGAGAAAAAGTATAACAACTAAGCAATTACAAGTTAAACACTATTTCTCTCTCTTAAAGCCTCTAAGGCTTGTGCATCCAGAAATCAAATAAAGGTAATACTTGGAGAATCTTCTGAAAATCGCAGGAAAAAAAAATCATGCTGCTGAGGCCTTTATACAGGGCAACAACAGGGTGTCATATGAGGGTGGTCCCATTGATATCAGGACAAAAAGATATTGCATGTGATATTCTAGAATTGATAAAGATTGGACAAGTGTGTGAGAGATTCCTGAATGAGTGACAAAGAACTTTTATTCCTGCTGAGTGAAAAGCTAATTTACTGTAAAATCCAGTATATAGCTCACAATATATGCCTTTGTGTGTCAGCTGTGACTCAGTGGGTAGCCACTGAGTCAGAAGATTGTGGGTTCAAGTCCCATGCCAGGAACTTGAGCACATAAATCTAGGCTGACACAGTGCAGTGCTGAAGGAGTGCTGCACTGTCGGTGGTGCCGGATTTCGGATGAAATGTTAAACAGAGGCCACACCTGCCCTCTCAGGTGGACGTAAAAGATCCCCTGGCACTATTTCGAAGAAGAGCAGGGGAGTTATCCCCGGTGTCCTGGCCAATATTTATCCCTCAAGCAACATAACAAAACCAGATTATCTGGTCATTATCACGGTGCTGTTTGTGGAAGTTTGCTGTGCGCAAAGTGGCTGCCGCGTTTCCCACATTACAACAGTGACTGCACTCCAAAAGTACTTCATTGGCTGTAAAGCACTTTGAGACGTCCGGTGGTCGCGAAAGGTGCTATATAAGTGCAAGTCATTCTTTCTTTTACAAAGCTGGAGGCAGAGAGAAATAGGAAGAGTACAAACTGTACTAGAATGTCAGAAACCATCCAATGCAATAAATAGATGACCTATTGCATGTTCAATTATTTGATAACTTGCTAAATTATGTAACTAATTACATTAGGAAAATACATTTCTAACCTCATCACAGACTAATATTTAAATGTACCAAGTGTCAGCTAAGGCAACACTCTCATCTGAGTCAGAAGGTCATGGCTTCAAGCCTCAATATAGGACTCCAGCACATAATTTGGACTGACACTTATGTGCAGTACTGTTGAAGGTGCTGTCTTTTGGATGAGACTTAAACTGTGGCTCCATCTGATTATTCAGGTGGGTGTGAAAGATCCCTAGGCACTAAGAAAGGAAGTTCTCCTGGTGCCAACATGCATCCCTCAACAAAAACTACCAAAACAGATTAAACAATCGACTTTGTTTCTGTTTGTGGAACCTTGCTATTCACAAATTGGTTGTCACTTTTACCTCCATAACAGTGACAATATTTCAAGATAATTCAATGGCTCTGAAGTGCTTTAAGGATGTCCCGAAGACATAAGGTGCTATATAATTTGCTAGTTTTTTTGCCTATTCTCATTGAGATTAGTGGAAGTTCTTGGCTGGGCCACGGGATGAAGAATCCTATTTCAGGAGAGAAGAAAAACTGGCAGGGACAAACTGTCACAGGGTATTGTCAAACAAGCAGAGAGCGGCACCAATAGAAGTCAGGGATAAATATGTAGTTCAGACTATTCTGTCATGCCACTTGATGCAGGAAGCACAAGAACTGGAGTCAAGATTGTGAGGATATAAACAGTGATAAAGATTATGGGGAGTTGGACTTTTAAGGGAAAAATCCTGCTCTCTGTGGCAAGTATTATCAGTGTTTTTTGAGGCAAAGAAATCAAGCAATATCTTCCCAACTCTTCACTGTTACTGCTTTAGGCCAACTGCTAGGAACACCTGGTGACTGCTTTCCTTCTAATTTTGTCTCTCTCCTGTGGGAAAATGGTTCACCTCCCTCACAATCGTGTAGTAGAGACTGGGAACTCGGCAAGGTGAGATTTTATGAACATGAGATACCACTCCATGGCATCAAGTGTTGATGCTCCAATATACCATCCCTTTTTCAAAGAGTATGGAAATAAAAGTTAAATAGTCTAACATGACAATATGTACCTCAGGATAACTGTATCATACAAGTAAAATGAATGCTACTTTAATCTTTTCTGAACTCTCCCATTTTTGTTCATTTAATCATTAGGGTTCAATTACAAACTCTACTTTTGAGGTTTCAGCTGTAATAAACTGGACTGATACAATAACATTTTACATCACTAGAGCAGTATTATTTCTGCAATCCTTAATTCCAAATATATTTCAAGCATAAAGTAATGAAAACAAGTGCAGAAAAGCTATTTTCAAACAAGTGCGCAAAAGTTCTATCATAAATAACATGAAAATCCTCAATGGATTTCTGTCTGAAATCTCTAACAATTAAGATAAATACTAAACACTGCTTTAAATGCCTAATGCTGATGGGATGCGAGTGAAAATTCCAATTATTAACAACAGTTGAACAGAAGTACACCAAAAATGTTGCATATTATCCAAGGTTTAGAATGCATTACTTTGCAGCCCTGAAATTTCAAATATGTTTAAAGTGCAAAGGTTTCCAAATTAATCTATAAAGGCAGAGTAAATGTGCCACAACTGACATGTTTTCTCAGTGCTGCACTTGCTTTAATATTAATCCAAATGTTGGTGCATGCTGGTTTGAGGAAATACTAGAAAAAAATGTATCCTTCTGAAGTGTTTTAGATGCACTTTGTATGTATGATTTGTATTAAATTTCTATTACCATGTACTTGAACTATGAGTCGTGAAGCAATAAATCTGGTGAATTAATGTGCAAGGTAAATACCTGTTACGCTACCAATTATCTAAGTATATGCAGCATTAATCTTTTTTGAACTTTATTCTCCATATTTAACAATCCAGTATAAAGTTTTATTATGTCATGGCATTGACCACTGGGTTAGAAACTAGTCCTTACAATCTGTGTAAGATTAACACAATTAATACAATTCCCCCCCAACACAGGGAAGGAAGAAGCAGCATGATTTTAGTATCTTAGGATGTTATAGCATTTTTACAGCTACTATAGCATTAAAAAGTCTGTGTAAGATTTATACGCCATAGCAAAAACAAGTTTATTAGGGTACACGGGAGTGTTGTGCAAATTTCGATCTAGAAATTGTATTTCAGTTCATTCAGTCGTCAGTGTGAAATCTACAAAGGTAGTTATACCTGAACTTAGATCAACAATAAAAAAACAAAAACTTTTTACATGGTTAGAAAATGTTTCCCGACAAAATCCTTGCAGTTGTGCTTTAATGCCCATAGCTCGTTCTGTTTTTAGTACAGTAACTCCAGCAGGCTCAGTTCTGAGCCATTTTCTTTCTCTTAGGAAGGCACTCTGCTGCAACCAGACATTTATCATTAGTCTCTGGTACAATTTTGCTCTGATTTTTCCACTTGCATTAAAAAAAGTAATTTTTGTTTTAATTACCCTCTTCAGTGGAATGTTGATGAAGTAACAGGGTCCTGCGCTTTGGGGGCCTTACCTCATTCCTGTGCTTTAATGAGTATAATCCTTAAGGAGCTTTAAAACAACCAACGCTGGGCTCAGGCCTGCAGCTGCCAAATACATTATACACTCTGACAAAAGGCAGGAGTTTGATAACCATACCCAGAATCCATCTTTGTCAGATACACCATCAAAAAAATGACTTAACTCTTTTCCTCCAAAGAATTTCAGGAATTTCCAGTATTTTCAGTGGGAATGGAACGGCTACGTTACACCAGATTCACAGTGAAGGGTTAAAGAAACACTTGGAAAACTGAACAACAACCAGGAAAAACCTCGGATCCCCAAGACAGGGTATATAGTACCATCTGCACATTTTTTATTTGAGTAATTATCAGATAATTAAGTGCATGATTTGTGAGAGAGCCAAAGCATACCATTAAAATATTTAATGCTTGTAGTTCTGAGACTGAAAACAGCATTAGCTGATGTGCGACCAGCATTTTATACAAAAAGAGCAATTCATACTGAAAATTCAAGGTTTTTCACAATAATGGTAACAAGGCAGCAAAAACAAGTAAATGAGTGGAATGCAGTGCAAGACCTTCATGGAGAAGCTATAAAAAATGCAGTTAACCAGGTAATTGTTTCATGAGTAAACTTTTCAATTTACATTTTAATTTAGTCTTCATTTAGACATTAAAAACAGTTAAATTGCTTTTTCAGAAAACGTAATTTCATTAAAGGAACAGAAGAGCTTTGAAAAGTGCTTTGTATTCGTCTCCATATATCACGAGCAAAAACATACTTGCGTATACGTAATATAAAGATATTCTATTTCACTTTAATCCAAATGACAATCTCTAATTAACTTCTACTACAGTGTTTTATATACATTCTTCGAATCTTGAACATAATTCAAGTATAATATATATTTGAGGGTTACTTGTACACTGGTTGTGGCAGTTAGTATTCTATAGAACACAGAACACAAGAACTTGCATCAGACAACTGCGAGTGACACTGCCCAATTCTACTTCGGTAAAAAGTAACATTAAAAATGTAACCTTACCGGCAGCACTTCGATAAGATGCTTTGCTCCCCTGCAGCTGGTATTTTTTGTTGGAAAGTTTTGAACTATTTTGCTCGTGTACTGCAGACCTAATCAATTACTCCAGTACTAACAGAGGCCGAAATCCCGCCCCAACGCACAATGGAAATGATGTGAGGCTTGTAATCGGACCTTCAACAAACTTCTCCCACTTTGCCAAAACAAGGCCTACAGACATATGTACACGATTACTAACCGAGAAAACAAAGAGCCAAGAAATCTGCACTTTAAGCTGTACAATTTTTAAAATGTGCTTGCTGAAATCCCACTGTTCTGAGGAATCTTACTATATATAAAACTCAGTGGTTCTCTTTGTAAAGCATTTACAAACAATTAAAACCCATCCGTGCACATTTAATTTAATCTGTACTGGAACTGCAGGAGATTTATACTGCAACCAATTTTAATAGAAGAGGCAGTAAGACTGAACAACAGCCGCCAATTTATAGAATGAGATGAAAAAATAATCCAAGTACATAAAATATTAAAATTTATAGTGAAATTGGCAAAATATACTGCTGAGTTTCTTCTGGTCTTGTACTTTTCTATGTTGCTATATTCATAAATAACATTCCACATGTGGGATGTGCTTTTCATTGAAAACTCATTGTTATTCATTGTACCTGTTATTCCAGTAGGTGATGCTGTGATAGGTATTTTCAATGTTAACAGTGTCACACTGTGTGACACACAATAACCACTGTTTTATAATAAGAATACCTCCCTGTGATTGTGCAATCTGGCCACTGAGCTCCCATAAATCTCTCATAACGCTTTCTGATGCTTTTTTCTCCACCTCCCACCCCCTCCTCCCTTCTTGTAACTGGAATTTCTAATGTCCAAAATAATGGTATGAACAAAATAAATTCAAAAAATTACATTTTTCACAATATTGTGATTACATTTATCAATTAATTGTCTTTTCAGTTGTTTAATATTTTCAGTAATATATTCAGCCTCTCCCAAAAACCTGGGCTAGCACTTAATATTTTGCATACCTGTGTAATTTTACACATAGTTGGGTAGATGCCAGTGTCATAGCGCTGGCCAGTTCTGGTGTTCAGCACTTCAGCCATGATGTGTCCAGTGTCTTCCCGGCCCCACATTGAGGTAAGTATATTTTAAAAATGAACCTTGTTGGAGCAACCCTTTGAGGACCATCTCCTAGGCCGTATTTAGGCAAGATTTTCCTGAGTGCAGCCAGCTGACTCGGGCCAAACCAATCTTGCAATGCGGACCTCAATTAAGCCCCATGCGCACCGATTCTTGGCCTTTTCCAATATGGCGGTGAGTGCATTACCGGTTCATAATGATGAGTGTGTGCTTCTTGCGTTCCATATTGGAGGCTTAGGAGGCCGGTTAGCGCTGCACAGCCAAATGGGCGCTGCACAGCCAAATTTTCAGGCCAGTGCCTTTTTGTATGAATTTTATCTCTAGTAGAGCCTCTTTCACATCTTCAAGTAGTCCTACTTTTACTTTCTATAAAAACTGATGTGAAATATATATTAAGCATCTTTACTCTCAAGTACAAAATTTTACGTTGCATGAAAGCATTTGTGAAATCAGATTCAAATCCTATTTAGAGCGTGAATGCTATGCTCTTACAGACGCCTTTCATACATTTTATTATATTTCAGGGCTATCTCACTGAGGTAAGGTTGTATTTGCTTGCTCTACTGATTGATTCATTGAGGAGCCAAGCTCTAAAGCTTCAGGTTCAACATTGTTAATGACCATTTGTGTATCAGTAGTAAAATGGGTGTCCACTTCATCAATATCCAGAATAGTTTACATAACATCTAGCCACTTCCCTATTTCACTACTAATTCACTTTGTCAATGCAGGAAACTCCATCAAAACAAAAGAACATATTTATTGTTTACATGTTTTAATTCTGCATATGTATAGCTAATACTATTTCAATGTTTAAGTAAATATAAATGAAGAGAATTTTGGCCAATGCAACAAACATGAACGATCTTAGTCCTTCTTATTTTGTTTTCCATTTGATGGTGAAAATAGAAAAGATAACCATTTTCTTCTTGGTTATGACCCAAAAGCACAATTTGTTGAGCTATTCTGCATTTCATTAACTTTTCAACCCACCGGAGCCTCTTTTCCTTGGATCTCACTGGAATATTTGGCAGAATTTACATAAAAGAACGTGTGGTCCGTCAGAAGGCACCACAAATATTAACCATTACCAGTCTATTATCAGAAAGGCCTTTCTGCAGCTTGTCCAGGTTTTGCCGCTAGAGCCTGCCATAAATTGGGAGATTTTAAATAAACTCTTGTTGGAATTCAATACCAGATGAAAATTTTCCCCTTGGTGGGTGGCAGCAAACTAATACTATGAATATCGACAGACGGAGAGAGAGAACACAGACCATGTTATGGCCCTATGTAGAAAGAACAGTCATGTGGTAAGAAAGGTGTAGTCTCTTAAGAGAATGTATCCCTGGTGATTTCTCTACTGGATCACCTACCTCTGCATACTGAGGTGATAAATAAAGAATTTTAGGAATAACAGCTGCTGTTATTATTAAACGGATAGCTCTGCCAGAGACCCACCACTGCAAGTAGTGTCAGCTGATGTAATCATAACGGGTCTAAAGACCAATGCATCATTTCTCCACAAACTAACACTGGTAACAGCAACAGAAGGAAACCTACTAGTCTCCAACCAATTCATCTCTTTAATGGCTTTTGCTGGTTCTCCAATTCTCTACTCTTTTTAACCATCATTGCCGATGGACTTCTTCCTTTCTTTTTCTTGGTTTTCCCTGAACAGTCATCCAACAAAAACAAACTGTCAAAAAGCAGCATCTTGTAATTTCATTGCACAAACTCCTGCCCCAGGGTTTACAGATCATGGATTCACCAAAAGTTGTGTTGAGCTTTAATCATGTATATGGAAATGTAAATGATGAGTTCAAAAAAGAATCACTACTGAATTCAATACAAATTCAGCTGTCAACTGCTACAACTGCAATTTTAATAATTCAACAGTACTGCTCCTATAATATCAGCGTAAACCAATACTGTATTTTTCTGATGAAGCGCTTTCTTTCCTTTCATTCACTAACTGTTGCTTTACAATTCTGTTATAGTCTTGGTTAATAATTACACAGTGTCAATCATAGCAGTCCTCGGGTAAGAATAATTTAAAATTTGCTTATGTTCCATAGACAATTAAAGTCACATGAATCTCATTTTATTGTTGACAGATAATTGGATTTTATTTCACTTAAGTGAATATGTTGGATAGTGAACAAATGTAATTTCTTTCCATATAGTTCGCACTCTTGCAACTTATATATAAAAAATATGCACATCCCCAGCTTACATTCCACCCTTTTCCAAGTTTATAATCTTAAAATAAGTATTCAGTCTCGGTTAAAAGTTATGCACAGATTAATTTACCTCAAACTTATCAAAATTGGTCCTTTAGAACACATACTGTTTTCATTTTCATTAGACTGTTACTAATAACCGAGTATTATTTGTGCAAAAATAATTCAATGAGCATGAATTAGCAGACTCTATTAATATCCAATATTTTCCACTTTGCAACGTCCAAACGACTGAGCTAGTTAGCAAGACACCACAGTAGGAGGTAAACTACATGCACGGTAAGTGGATATGGCAAAACTGATATTACGATTTTTATTTTCCTCCACACCACTTTAATGACATACAGGAAATCCAAAAGGAATCTCCCTTTTGATTCAGGACTCCTATGTATCTAATATTTCTGTATCACAGATTAACATTGATTGAGGCAGACTTTGTTTTATTCTATTCCAAATTGTACAGATGAAGTGCGCAAGAAATTTTGAGCAAGTAATGCCCGAGGTAAAAGTAATTAATGGCCACACACTGGAAGACTAACCAGTATGTTCCAAAGGGGAAAAACAATTGACAGGGGGCTTTGTTTATGAAGCAACTGTCAGTCCTTAGCCTCCAGCTGTTTTCTAATGAAACCCCAAGCTATATGGGTATGTACAAAAACCCAATGCCTCAAGTTTCACTGCACTGAGTTCAAGGACTTCACCTTCACACAATGCAGGTCAGAAATGGAGTCTCTGGCAAGTTCTGTAGGGATGAGCAGACTTTATGTTCAGAAGAACTTCATCTTCAAAACCTCTTAAATTTCCCTTGTTTCTTTATTTAGTCAATTCATGGCACAGTCTGTTACTTCATCAGTTACTGCCCCCAACGCCCTCACAACAGCTGTGGGCTTAATTATCAAAATAGCAGTTTAATAGTCTCATAACTGAACTCACTTCACAACACACTAATGGAGATGCTACACAGATTTCTTTTACACCTTTCCCCAAATTTACTAATAAGATATGCATAAGTAGAGCTATCTGTATAATTACCATTTCCTAATAAAAGCATCCTCCCCCCACCACCATTAATTCCCTGTATATAGCTTTTATTCACAAGACTCTATCACATGCATGTACATTTAAATGGTCAAGGATCCTACGCACAAAATCTCAGTGGGTTCTGCATTATCAGAGTATCATTAGATAAGTCTAATGCATTTGCTTCTTTATTAGTTAAGACACTGTAAGTAACTCTTACACAGCCAGACATTTTCTCTCAAGAATGAGGTGCTGGAAAAACAAGGGCATATTTCTCAAAAAAACCTTTTATGATTTCTAATTTTAATGCAAATAGATATTTGAATCTACTGTGACTATGTGTATTTTTGTACATGACCTACAGAAAGTTAACATACAGGTAAAGCAAGCAATTAGGAAAGCAAATGGTATGTTAGCCTTTATTACAAAGGGATTAGAGTAAAGAAGTCTTACTACAATTATACAGGGCCTTGGTGAAACCACACCTGGAGTACTGTGTACAGTATTGATCACTTTACTAAAGGAAGTATATACTTGCCTTAGAGGGAGTGCAATGTGGGTTTACTAGACTGATTGCTGGGAAGAGGGGATTGTCCTATAAGAGATTGAGTAGACTAGGCATATATTCTCCAGTGTCTAGAAGAATGAAAGGTGATCTCATTGAAACATATAACATTCTTGACAGGGTAGATGCTGACAGGATGTTGCCCCTGGCTGGGAAGTCTAGAACGAGGGGTCAGTCCCAGATAAGGGGTCGGCCATTTAGGAGTGAGATGAGGAGGGTTGTGAATCTTTGGAATTCACTATCCAGAGAACTGTGAATACTCAGTCGTTGTGTATATTCAAGACAGAGGTCAATAGATTTTTGAATACTCGGGGGAATCAAGGGATATTGCAGGAAGGTGGAGTTGAGAAAATTAACCATGATCTTATTGAATGGCTGAGCAGGCTTGAAGGGTCGAATGGGCTACTCCTGCTCCTATTTATGTTCTTATGGGGAAATAGTATGAAAATAGGTAAAACCTCTGGCAGAAATGGAACCTATAAACTCTCGCAACAACTTTACAAAAATATTCTTTTAGTTCAATGTTGGGTCTTGGTAGCTGTCACATGGGTGCCGTATTTTATTCCTTGACTTAAAATTCATTACGATTCCTAATTCAAAGAAAACATTTCCATATTTAAAATCATGACTAGTGAGTTTTGAGTTCAGAAACCCCATCCAGATCTCGGAAATTCCTTTTGGAGATATTTTAAAATATATGGAGCTAGAAATTGGCCAGCCTTGCTCCCGTTTTTTCGCCGATATTTTGCCTTTTTTGACGGTAAAAGGTGTCCACCTAAATTGACCAAAGTTGCACACCGGCGGTTTTGAAATATCGCTGAAAAGCGGACGGCTGTCGTGCAACGCCAAAAAAAGTGATATCGCTTTAAATTGGCCGTTCGGCGTGAAAAAAAACGCCCGAGAAGAGCCTGCGTTGCAGCCCCAAAAACAGCGGTAAATATGAAGACCTGCAAAAAAGGTAAGTTAAAGTTTTTATTTTTTAAATTCTTTTGCAGCGATTACTTAATTAAAGGGCTTGTAAAGGTTTTGTGATGTTTGGCAATTTTTTTGGGGGGTGTCTTCCCCCCTCCCAGGGCCTGTCTTTTTAGCGGTAATCAGCCTCGGACTAAAGTTGGCGAGGACCACATTTCCACCGCGAATCCTCGTGCAATGCCGATTTTCACCGTTGGGTGCATTTTGTTGCCAATTTTACCCCTTTAAAAAAAAAGCGGCATTTGCAATGGTATTTTTGGTGAAAAATTCCCAAAAAATACCGCTATCGCCAAAAGACCAATTTCTAGCCCTTAAACTCCCCTACTTTCAGCAATGTGATGCTAAGAGGATTCATTTTACTGTACATTAGCTGTTTTCCTGCAGCAGTGTACATGGAAAACTGGAGGATATGTTGCTGTAGAAGGACAATTGTATAAACCATGTTATGCACAACAGTATTGTTCCACTATTCAATAAATAGTGCCTCATCATGTCCTCAGGAGGTTTCAAAGTACTTTACAAACAATGGATTACTTTTCAAAATGCAGTTACTGTTATGTAGGCAAATACGGCAGACAATTTGCGCATACCAATGTATAACAAACAGCAAATGTATAAATGACCAGATAAATTTGTTTTGGTGGTGTTAGTTGAGGGAGGAATATTGGCCAGGATACAATAGTGTAGTGGTTATGGTACCGGAATTAGCAACCCAAAGGTGATTAATTCATACAGCATTGTTACGAATATCCTGACAACCTTCAAGTTGCAATTCCTATCTATATGGAAACTTTGTGCCATTCCCATCTATACTTTTCCACAAGTCACATATATTTGTCACATCAATAATTTGTTGCACAAAACACTAGGTGAAAAGTTGTAATGCAATTATGATGAAAAAAATAGTAATTCAATCTATCAACCTTAATAAATCTAATGTTTTTGCTGTTTATGGCTATTAAATCTACATTTACACAAGTCATCTTAATGGTAACTTTAATTAATATTTTACATCATGTAATTTAAGTAGAAAATTCAGCACAGGAACACATCTTTTCCTTAGGTCATATATTAGCAATAAAACTAATTTAGCCATGTGTGCATGTCAATACAGGGACAAATAATGATTGGGATTTTTTTGTTTGTTCGTCATCTGTCTACGACAATGACTGGGGGGATTGTGGGCTGGCGTGCGCACAAGCAGAAAACCCCTGCAGATAAAAGTGTTGTCACTGCAAATGTTACATTCCCGTTCAAAAAAGGGAAGAGGGATAAACCCGGCAATGACGGGCTAGCCAGCCTAATGTGGGAGATGGCGAAACGTTTAGAGACAATAATCTGGGACAAAATTAATAGCACTTGGAAAAGTATGGATTAATAATTGAAAGTCAGCACGGATTTGTTAAAGGAAAATCATGTTTGCCTAACTTGATTGACTTCCTTGATGAAGTAACAGAGAGGGCTGATGAGGGTAGTATGGCTGATGTTGTGTATATGGACTTTCAAAAGGCATTCGACAAAGTACCACATAATAGACTTGTTAGTAAAACTGAAGCCCATGGATTAAAAGGGCAGTGGCAACGTGGATACAAAATTGGCTAAGAGACAGAGAGTAGTTGTTTTCAGATAGGAGGGAAGTACACAGTGGTGTTTCCCAGGGGTCAGTATTAGGACCACTGCTCTTTTTGATATATATATCTCTCAAGTATATCTAATGACCTGGTCTTGGGTATACAAGGCATAATTTCAAAGTTTGTAGATGACACGAAACTCGGAAATGTAGTAAACAATGAGGAGGATAGCAACTAACTTCAGGAGGACACAGACTGATGAAATGGCCAGACACATGACAGATGAAATTAATGCAGAGAAGAGTGAAGTGGTACATGAGGAAAAGCAACATAAACTAAATGGTACAATTTTAAAACGGGTGCAGGAACAGAGAGACCTGGGGGGGTGTATGAACACAAATCGTTGAAGGTGGCAAGACAAGTTCATAAGGCTGTTAACATAGGAACATAGAAAATAGGTGCAGGAGTAGGCCATTCGGCCTTTCGAGCCTGCACCACCATTCAACATGATCATGGCTGATCATGCACTTCAGTGCCCCATTCCAGCTTTCTCTCCATACCCCTTGATCCCTTTAGCTGTAAGGACCACGTCTAACTCCCTTTTGAATATATCTAACGAACTGGCCTCAACAACTTTCTATGGTAGAGAATTCCACATGCTCACAACTCTGAGTGAAGAAGTTTCTCCTCATCTCAATCCTAAATGGCTTACCACTTATCCTTAGACTGTGACCCCTGGTTCTGGACTTCCCCAACAACGGGAACATTCTTCCTGCATCTAACCTGACAAATCCCGTCAGAATTTTATATGTTTCTATGAGATCCCCGCTCATTCTTCTAAATTCCAATGAATATAAGCCTAGTCGATCCAGTCTTTCTTCATATGTCAGTCCTGTCATCCCAGGAATCAGTCAGGTGAACCTTCGCTGCACTCCCTCAATAGCAAGAATGTCCTTCCTCAGATTAGGAGACCAAAATTGTACACAATATTCAAGGTGTGGCCTCACCAAGACCCTGTACAACTGTAGCAAGACCTCCCTGCTCCTATACTCAAATCCTCTCGCTATGAAGGCTAACATGCCACTTACCTTCTTCACCGCCTGCTGTACCTGCATGCCAACTTTCAGTGACTGAAGTACCATGACACCCAGGTCTCGTTGCACTACCCCCTTTATTAATCTGTCACCATTCAGATAATAATCTGCCTTCCTGTTTTTACCACCAAAGAGGATAACCTCACATTTATCTACATTATACCGCATCTGCAATGTATTTGCCCACTCATCTAACCTGTCCAAGTCACCCTGCAGCCTCTTAGCGTCCCCCTCACAGCTCACACCGCCACCCAGTTTAGTGTCATCTGCAAACTTGGGAGATATTACATTCAATTCCTTCATCTAAATCATTAATGTATATTGTAAATAGCTTGGGTCCCAGCCCTGACCTTGCGGTACCCCACTAGTCACTGTCTGCCATTCTGAAAAGGATCAGTTTATTCCTACTCTTTGCTTCCTGTCTGCCAACCAGTTCTCTATCCATGTCAGTACATTATCCCCAATACCATGTGCTTAAAATTTTGCACACTAATCTCTTGTGTGGGACCTTGTCAAAAGCCTTTTGAAAGTCTAAATACACCACATCCATTGGCTCCCCCTTGTTCACTCTACTAGTTACATCCTCAAAAAATTTAAAAAATTTGTCAAGCATGATTTCCCTTTCATAAATCCATGCTGACTTGGACCGATCCTGTCACTGCTTTCCAAATGCATTGCTGTTACATCTTTAATAATTGATTCCAACAATTTCTCCACTACCGATGTCAGGCTGACCGGTCTATAATTCCCTGTTTTCTCTCTCCCTCCTTTTTTAAGAAGTGTGGTTACATTAGCTACCCTTCAGTCCATAGGAACTGATCCAGAATCTATAGAATGTTGGAAAATGACCACCAATGCATCCTATTTCTAGGGCCACTTCCTTAAGTACTCTGGGATGCAGACTATCAGGCCCTGGGGATTTATCGGCCTTCAATCCCATCAATTTTCTGAACACAATTTGTTGACTAATAAGGATTTCCTTTAGTTCCTACTTCTCGGTAGACCCTTGGTCATCTAGTATTTCTGGAAAGTTATTTGTGTCTTCCTTAGTGAAAACAGAACCAAAGTATTTGATCAATTGGTCTGCCATTTCTTTGTTCCCCGTTATAAATTCGCCTGATTCTGACTGTAAGTGACCCACATTTGTCTTCACTAATCTTTTTCTCTTCATGTATCTGTAGAAGCTTTTGCAGTCAGTTTTTATGTTCACTGCAAGCTTACTCTCATATTCTATTTTCCTCCTCCTAATTAGCATATGGAATTCTTGGCTTTATTAATAGAGGCATAGTGCACAAAAGCAACAGAGTTATGCTAGACCTTTATAAAACACTGGTTAGGCCTCAGCTGGAGTATTGTGGCCAATTCTGGGCACCACACTTTACAAAGGATATCAAGGCCTTAGTGAGGGTGCAGAAGAGATTTACTAGAATGGCACCAGAGATGAGGGACTTCAGTTCTTCAGTTATGTGGAAAGACCAGACTGGAGAAGTCACCAGAGGACACAGATTTAAGGTGATAGGCAAAAGAACTAGAGGCAACATTAGAAAAAATGGTCTGGAATGCATTGTGTGAAAGAATAGTGGAAGCAGATTCAGTGGTAACTTTCAAAAGAGAAATGGATAAATACAGGAACATTTTTCATAGGACTATGGGGACAGAGCCAGGACTAATTGGAAAATGTTTTCAAAGAGCCACCACAGGCACGATGGGCCGAATAGCCTCCTTCAGTGCTGTATCATTCTATGATTCTAAATTTTACAGTGGGGATTTTAACTCCCTCTACCTGGCAGAAAGAGAAAGCAGTAAGAGGGAGTTACAATCGAGCGTTACATGCCACTCTGATACTGCCCCGCAGTGATTTTAATGTTAGCCGATTGTGGCGTCAGGCCTGACTCAATAATATCTGCTGGAGCAGGAGAGCAACGGCAGCGAAGAGGGCGACTGGATTGGACGTCACCAAGATCCAGGTCACTGATTGGAGTGTGGGCAGGTACAGCAGGAGCGGCGAGGTTGGGGTTCCTGCTCCAGCACGTGCTGCTCCCTGGAGTGGTATGCCGCCAAGCTGCTCCTTCCGCTCCCCGTCCTGCTCCGATGGTGCTCGCAGGCCGTGCAGCAGAGCAGGTCTCCAGTCGTCTTGGATAACCCTTGCCACTGGACCAAGACCTAGCTCTGTCAAGCCCATGTGGTGGCTGGTGTGCAACGGCTACCACACGGTAAAAAAATCCACGCGCAGGGATCTTCCACCCTTCAAGATTTAGTTCGGGACCTGGAATATTGGGTCCTTCATTGAAACACTTGTGAATCTTTTAGTGTGGAAGCAAGTCACCCTCGACTCGAGGGACTATCTATGATGATGATGATGATGATCTGCTAATCGGGTCCTATTTTTCACATAGGCCCGAGGGGCAATTTTAACAGCCTACTAAATATTGGGGTACAAACCCTAAAATTGGTACCTCAAATAGAACACTGCGGCAATAAATGATATCACTCAATAGACTTTATTATTTTAATCTAATAACCACCCATTCATTGAGCAGAATAATTAAAGATACTTGGTATCATCTATAAAAAATGGTCTCTCTGCGAGATAAATACATTGGGCTCAATTTTGCCCAAGCCCGTTTTCTGGCATATTGCCAGAGTTACGTCCGTTTTTCTAGGCCAGAAATGCGCTGGAAATAATTTGCCAATGTTTCCCAGATCTATAATTTGAATTTGGTGCCGAGCTGCGTGTCCAGTCTCCTCGGGGGCTGGAGCCTACTGTCTGCGTCGAAACACGATGCCGCACCTTCTGTGCATGCATGGGAAAAAAAAAAATGTTTCTGACGTCGTTGCAATGGACGCGCATGCGCAGTACAGTTTCGAGTTGGCAACCGGCCATTTCTAAAGAGCCAGTTGTGTGTGTGAGAAGGAGAGCTGTGTGAGAGCATTGGAAAAATTGGATCTGCAGCAATACAAGATACAACGCGGTGCAAGGACTAAGAATTTCTTACAGGAAGCAGTGGAGACACTAGTTACTGTGATTGAGAACAGATGGCAGCAGCTGGACACCAACAGAGGTCACATAAAAGTCCCACCCAAAGAAATAAAGAAACGCTGGAACCAAGTTGCACAAGATTATTGCGCCATGGTGACCATCATGAATCTGGAGGCCAGAGTAAAAAGTGGCAGGACCTTGGTCAAGTAGTTAGTGTAAGTAATATTTTCATTTATTCAATATAAATGCAATTGTAAATGTGACCAGCTGTATATGACCCACGCAGCATTAAGACACCCTCTTTAAAAAGTTATGTTTTCATCTTCGCAGAGGAAAGTGGCACACAACAAACGAGAAAGAACCCGAACAAGATAGAGGCCCGGCAAATCTGCAGCCACTGACACCCTTGGAAGAGAGGGTCCCTGCTTTGATGGGTCCTGCCTGGAGAAAAGCAATCACCACTGTACAAGCTGGGCCCATACTCGAGGGAGAGAGTAAGTCCTGCAAATTCCAGTCTGGCTTTCCTAAATGTTAAGTACTGCGCGGGCTAGCTATGCTTCGGTTCCTGGGGATGTCTCCGATAGCCACGCTTCAGTTAATGCAATGTGCTATCATTCATCGTGTCCTTCAAATCAGCCTGTTCCTGGCCTGCGCTGTGTGAGCCTACTCATGCCACCTACCCTGCCCCCTCCTTTGCTGCTAACCATTTTTGTCTGTGGTCTGTTATATTTTGCAGAACTTGAGGCCAACCCTGACGATGTAGAAGAACATTCAGATGAGGACGAACCTGAACAGGATAACATCGTCGAATCCAACCCTCCAGAGCAAGAACATGTGGGTAAGAGGGAGGGGGAGGGGATGGAGCTAGAGGAAGCCCCCACTGTTTTACTGACTTTGGTGGAGGTGCCTCTCATTGCGGTGCCAGCCCCTTCCGTGACTAATGGTTTGAGTGCTGGTGGGACATTCCATGGTTTCCCACTTTCCGAGGTTGCGGGTTCCAGTGGTGGGGTGCAGCGAGGCACACCCAGGGCCCCACCTTCCAAGGTTGCGGGTCCCAGTGGTGGGGTGCGAGCCACACCCGTGGGGAGGAGGGGAAGGAAAGCTCGACCGCGCTCTCCTGAGGCGCAGGATCCAACAGATGTAGTTCAGATGATGTCACAGTGCGAAGAGCATTGATCTTACCCGATCACTCCTGGACACCATCAGTGGGGTGAGTGATGAGGTAGCGGGACTGTCAGGAGAAGTAACAGCAATGACAAGAAATGGGAATGATGCCCAGGACCATCAGTGAGGGAATAGTGACCATGAGGGAGGGAATGTTGCAGGTAATTGAGACAGTTTTTCTCAACATGAGGGAGGAAATGTTGCAGATCGTTGAGACACTGTCAGGGCGCATGAGGGGCGGCATGTTGGAGTTAGCTACTGCAATCCACACCCAGACCCCGCGCCCATTGACGGAATAAGAACATAAGAATTAGGAACAGGAGTAGGCCCTCGAGCCTGCTCCGCCATTCAACAAGATCATGGCTGATCTGGCCGTGGACTCAGCTCCACTTACCCGCCTGCTCCCCATAACCCTTAATTCCCTTATTGGTTAAAAATCTATCTATCTGTGATTTGAATACATTCAATGAGCTAGCCTCAACTGCTTCCTTGGGCAGAGAATTCCACAGATTCACAACCCTCTGGGAGAAAAAATTCCTTCTCAATTCGGTTTTAAATTGGCTCCCCCGTATTTTGAGGCTGTGTCCCCTAGTTAACTGCCACTTCCACTCCAATCCCCACACCAGCCTCTGAAGAGCCCAAAGCCAACTTGCCGCCTGCCGCCGACCCCCCCCACCCCCAACAGGTGCGCACTACCCGAGATCTTAGAAAGAATAAGCTTGGTACCAAGCCCAGAAAAACTACGCCACTGCCTGCGGGCAAGGTTGTTGGCGTGTCCAATACCAAGCGCAGCGGGCGGTCCTAGAATAAGATGGAGGAGAGATGGGTGGGTGCAGCCTTTCTTTGTTGCTGCTGTTGTTGTTACTGTTGTAACCGTTCTCAAATTAAATGTTTTTTGTAAGTTATGTAAATTTACATGTTAAAAAGTTTGTAAGTGATCCAAAGTTTTTAAGTGAGCTTAAAGAGTGATCTTAAAGTAAAGTTTAATACAAGAATAATTTTATTAAAGTTAAGTGGAGTACAAAAAGAACTGTGTTAAACTTTTGAATAAAATATATTTTACATTAAAACTGAATCATTTCCATTATTTGTTTGATTATTAAAACAACTTTTGAAGTAAACAAGAATCATTTCCATCATTTGTTCCATTAACACAACACAACATTACGGAACAGCTCCAAACAGTAAACATGATCCATGTGGAATAGTTGTCGCTGAGCCCTCAGGCAGCAGTAAAGTGTTCACAGACGAGCTGCTGGTGCAAGGCTCGAGCAATCGTTAAAGGCCCACCCTTCTCTGCCATCGTGCTCCAGCCTCAGGCACTTGTATGGCTTCCTCGTCCTTGTCCTCCTCCTGCTCGTCATCTGCATCTTCCGCATCATTATCATCAGCCACTCTCACCGCAGGTGGGTCTTCCACTACCAGGTGCTGCTGCCTCATGATGGCTAAGTTATGCAGCATGCAGCACTGAACAGTGAACTGACCAACAATCTCAGGGGGGTACAGCAAGTAGCCTTCGAAATGATCCAGACATCGGAAACGCTGTTTCAAAATGCCAGTGGCCCTCTCGATTTTGCTGCGTGTCGCAATGTGCAACATGTTGTATTCCCGGTCAGCTTCCGTCCAGGTTACGCGTAGGGCCGTCATGAGCCAAGTGGCGAGGCCGTACCCTTTGTCTCCCAGCAGCCAGCTCTGCCCTTCTGACTGCTGCTAAAACATGGCAGATAGAACACTGTCGTGTAGCATGAACGCATCATGGGTGCTCCCAGGGTATCTTGCATCGACTGACAGGATACGATGCATGTCGTCACACATGGGCTGTACATTAATGGAGTGGAAGCCTTTTCTGCTCCAGTACATCTCGGAATCCTCCAAAGGTGCTCGCAAGGCAATGTGGGTACAATCAAAGCAGCCCTGTACCTTTGGGTAGCCAGCAATCCTGGAGAAACCCACAGCCCTGTCATGCATTGCTTGGGCAGTCATGGGGACCTTTATGAAGTCATTTCTCCGCGCATACAGTGCAGCTGTCACCTGGTGAGTGCAGACATGTGTTGCATGTTGAGAGATGGCGCACACATCCCCAGTTGTAGCTTGAAACGAGCCGGAGGCATAGAATGAAAGTGCAGCTGTAACCTTCACTTGAACCGACAAAGCAGTCCTCCCGATGCTTCTAGGTTGCAGGTCTGCTCTGACCAACTCACAGATCTCAATTACAACTTCTTTGCGGAAACGCAGCTTTCTGACACAGTCTGCATCACTCAGGTGCAGGTACGAACACCTGTCTCGATATACCCAATGTGGGTAATAAGGCCTCCAGCCCAGCACTCTATGGGCTCTGATGTTCCTCATGGAATGACGTCGAATCAATTGTCACCTACGTAGCACCATGATGCAGAAGGCTCGCACAAGGTATGTCATTGTCTGTATTGCCCCCATACTTACATTTTATCGTTGAAAGAAGCTCAAAATGGCAGGAGAGCAGGCGGGACAGGTTCAGTTCTCTTTCCCCAAGGTCTGTGTGGATGGACCACACCCAAGATCTTGTGATTTCTCCTCTCTCTCTCCCTCTGCCCGCCCCCCTTAACTAATTGCAGTATTGTGACTTCTCCCCTTCTCTCCAGCCCCATCCCCCACTGCAGTCTTCAGAAGCCTTCCGATTGGCACCTCGCTCCCCAGGCTTAGCCTGTAGAAGCCTTCCGATTGGCAGGTCGCTCTCTCTCTCTTTCTCATCCTCCCCTACTCCACACCCCCCCCAGGCTTGTTTTCCAGCCGAGCCCCGAGCTCCTGTGTCCAGGCACGGGGCCGATTCTGTCGGCCAAAGCTACGACCCTCCAGCCCTGCTTCAAGACGTTCGGTGGTGGGGTGTGAGTGAGTAAAAAAAGAGAAAACTTCTGAAACCCTAACCCTTCCATTTACTACGTTGACAGGTAAAAAAAGTTGAACTTTATTATTGATTTTAAGTGTTCTTGACTCCCTCTAAAATCTTTGATTAAAAACAATGGTGCCATTCAGTGCCGATTTGTCAATGTGCGCTGGTTTTCTTAAGTGCCCAGAGGGTTTTACGGGAGATACGCCAACCTAGGAGGAACATTTTTTGGCCAAACTGCGAAAAATTATAAAAACCGGCGCAGACAGGAGGGAACGTCCGTCCCCCTTATGACGTAAAAAAAATGGCCTAGAAAAATCGTAACTAAGTCAGTTATGCCGGCGCAGATCATAGGGGGAAACTTTGAAAAAAATAAATACACCAAAAAAACGGCGCAAATGACCCGGGAAAATTGAGTCCTATGACTCATACAGTGAAAATTGTTATTATAAATAAACAACATGGATGCCAATACCATTCACTGCTAAATAAAAAATAAAAATGTGTTATACATTGTAGCAATTAAGGAATGTTACCTGCATGTACCAAGTTGAAAGAATGATATATTATTCAAAATATACTCTGCCAAGCTATTCAGGCTACTATTTTAGAACACGAGCCTCTTAGTGTACAAACTAGATTCAGCAGAATGTTAGTTATTTCATAACATATCAGTAAATGACCATTGTGTTACTTATACTTTAATCTTTGTTTATATTTCACTGTAATGAGCTGATCTTAAAATAATTACAGTATTTGTCCTTTCTGGTATTCTGAAACTATAATCTGAAATTAGAAATAAGCAATTATTTTATTAGGTTATTTATTTTGTTTCTTCAAAACTTCAGTGCCATTTTAAGGTTGTTAATTGCAAGAGCAATATAGGGCAGGGAGCTAAGTGTATAGCATGTACTAGGGTTAAGAAGGCACAGTTAGGTAAATGTTATTAATCAGTTGTTACGGTAGCATAGGTAGAAGTGCTTTGTGTGACATGATGGGCTACAGTGACTTGTACAAGGCATTAGTGCATTGCTCATGTATCTCATATTTGCTACCCCATTTATAGGATTAAAATATTGCAAACAAAGGTTTAATGCAAAGGTTCCAATGATCTGAACCATGGCATAATATGTGGCTTGCAGTTTTGAGCCAAATTATAACATTAGATATTCGATTTGTGATTTTTCTGTGTTGTACTACATTGTGGGGAAATCACTAATCCTTAAACCTAATTTTTTGATGCTAAGTTCTTGGGGATGAAATTGATTTCTGGCGAAAGCGAATCGACAACCCATTTTACACCTCGCCCAATTTTCTTCTATCAGTGGAAAAAAAATTTGGGCACATTGTAAAACGTGTTGCCAATTTGCTATCGCCCATTTTGCACTTTTGCCAAAGACCAATTTTACCTTTCTAGTTTTCAGGGGCTGGATTAAAGTGTACAATGAAAAAACTATTTTTTTAAAAAAACAATTCAAGCCCTCCTTTCACAAAAACAAAGATATTGCATATTTGGGATTATAGAAAAAAATTAGATTACAAAAATTAGATATTTAGCAAGGCATGCTTCTGAAATTTAAAACTGGGTGTAGAAATTTTACGCCAATGCTTTCAAAATAGAGACCAAAGTTCCTAAACAATGTGATAATATTAATTTGCCATCATGTTATCATATGTTCATCTCCTTGTAAACACACAAACATGTCATGTAACCTAAAGTCTTTCTGAACATGTTTGTCTGTTTCTCTTCCCAAAAGCAAAAGATCCAGTTCTCAAACCTTCAGATTAAGCTACGAATACACATTCAGGCTTTTGTTGTGTGACTCTGAATCATTAATGCCTGATGAATGGTGCAGTGTGCAGGACAATAGGATGCAAGGTCATTTTAGCTCACTGGAGTGCCCTGAAGGTGAAGAGAGAAATTGTTTACAATCAAAATAACTTACCATATGTAAATTTAGTGCTACCAAAATTAATGTGGGGGAGGAGAGGGGAAAAAGAATTGACACACATCAAATCTGCAGTTTAGGAGAATTTGCTCTTCTGAACAGTAAACGGGAACATGAAACTTTGTTAAAACAAAGCAAACTATACATTTAAAAAACAAACATAACTAAAGCAAATCCCCCAAAAAGCAATGTAACATGTAATATCCTACTCTTTTAATCTTATTCAGGTGACATTGAATTGTGGTACAACACTTTTAACCATATTGATTAAAATAGCAGTATGTGAAGATAAATTGGTAGTCAATAAATCTCGAGTACAATGCAGACAAGCTGCATGGAGAATTTACTGATTCTTTAGGATGATTCAGTTAAACAACAAAAACAGGCAACAAATTCCTTTTCCGTAGTACACAGAAACCAGAGCTACAATCAGTGAAGAACTTAATGAATGGTTTTCAAAACAATTACGATTGTGCAAGGGCAGTAGCAACTTTTTTCACTACCTTCCCTTTTTGAGGTTGTGGTCTATTTTCAGCTTTTGTGCCTGTAGGCTGCATGGGTCCTACAATACTACTGCAGTCAGGCGCTTCAAGTAGAAAAAAAATATTTTTAAACCCTTTACAGATGCTGCAGCTCTTTGATTTTGTGACCTTGCACTCATAGCAGTTTCAAGTTCCAATGTTTTATATTTTGGGGCGGGGGGAAAAAAAAGTAAAAGCTCACCTGTGGTCTCGAGATGAGTTTGGGTCACAAGACAAAAACATTTTTTTTTTAAATATGAAAGAACAGAAATTCTTGGTTGATAAATTCCAAGCTATTCCTGACTACTTCTAACAAATCCAGCTTGCTTTACTAACAATACCGACATGATATTCACATACAATTCAATTAGACTTTGTTTTCAACGGTATTATGGCCCTGACATTCCTGCCCTATGTGCTTGGGGAACACTCAGCTCCCAGGTGCAAAGGAGAAGAGACCCAGGACATCACCTCCCTGTCCCCTTTACACTATCCCACAGATTCCTTCAGGGGAAATCCCCTGTGCCTACAACATGCATGGGCATCCTAATAGCATTGAACTGGTGGATAGGGGTCCCATCACCGTCTCACAACTCCTTTTCTCAGAACGCTAGTCGGGTGCTCATTTGGAGCAATGCCTGAAGAAGCTGGCTGCTGCTCTTGTGACTGCCCCCACCCCCTGCCAGCACCTCCCCGCCCCCCCAACCTATAGGATCTGAGAGGAGCCAGCAGCAAGTCGACAGAGGTCTAAAAAGGTAAATCAAATGTTCTGTCCCCAGGTGCTGCATTCAATCCTCAGGGATGGAAACCCTCCGGCTGCTGTTTTTGGACTGCAGTCAGATGGCACGATAGCCAGCAGTCATTACCGCTTTTGAAGGCCTCCAACGTCAGCTGGATCTCTGCCCGAGTTTGGGTGTAGGCCCTCCCACCCACCCCCACACCCTCGACGGGAGTGAGCCCACACCAGGGGCACGTCAGAGCCATGCTAATAACCGGAGCCCCAAAACCAGCAGGGTTTGGCTCATGTCAGAGAGAGCGCTCTTCAGATACACTCCACTTGACCTGCACTCAGAGGGAGGGTAAAATTAACATTGGAGCCACGATTTCTAAATTTGCCACATACATTGGAAATAGTGTACAATTTTCCTCAAAAAATTTTCAACAAAATGGTCATCTTCGCTTAGGTGGCCCCTCATATCGAGGATGATTTGCTTCCACACTAAAAAGGGATGAGTTCACAGGTGTTTCAATGAAGGACCTGACATTTCAGATCCTGAACTACATATTGAATGGTGGAAGATGTCTATGCGTGGATTTGTTTAACGTGTGGTGGCCATTGCACACCAGCCACCACATGGGCTTAACAGAGCTAGGTCTAGTTCCAGTGGCAAGGATTACCCAAGATGACTGGAGACTAGCTCTGCTGCACGGACCTAGTGCGCACACATATCAATGTGGGCTGACCCGTGCTGACCCTGGGCCTTCGCCTTTTCTGAGCCCTGATGAAAACTGTGAGTTGTGCCTGTACTACTAAATAATAATTGGACAAGTTTTGAAAAACTGTTCTATAGCACTACACATTCTATCACTTCAAGAGGTTTCATTAGTGGAAAAATGGCACTACGAGTGATCGTTATGGAGGGAGCAATGTCAAAATCCTAGAGTAAGGACACGTTTCATCAGAAGTTTAGTAACTCTGTGGATTCCTTGCCCAACCTCCTTTCCATTTGGTATGGGTGACTCTGCCTGCTGAAAAGTTCCAGTCAATAATTTTTCTTTATCATGACATATATTCAAACTTTTGAGTTTTAGATTGTGAAGAGTGCCTGAAGTGCATTCTTTTCAATGTCTCCCATGAAATAAAGCTATAATGGAAATCAAATGGATCCATAGCTGTCTTTTTAATGTTTTTTTAAAGAACCGCCATCCGATATCCGAATTGATTATGTAAAGACATTTTAACTGGGTTCACTATGCCAACGTGTTCAACCTACGGCCTCTGAATCTTGGAAGTCCGGCCAAGAAAGCCCAAGCAACTCATCCTTACGTGCACTTATATATTTCTTATTTACTGGTTGGTTGTTTTAATTTTGCGGGTGTAGAGGTTTGGAAAGGGCTCTTCTTAGTGCTGCTGCCTCTTTGGTGGATAAACCCTAAATTAGGACATCAAGATCAGCAGCACAAGACAGATGGAGATTAAGACAAACATGGATTCCAACTTTATGTGTGTCCCCCAAGGCTCCATGTTATGTATCTATCCAGTTCACAAAGACAAATGCTTGGACACTCCTTCACTACACTGCGAAGATGTAGGTCAGTTCCATCTTACAAGGTACCGTATAATCTTAAACAAGTTATTTTCTTTAAAAAAGTTTCTGCATCTAGAAATCTTCAACAAATAAATCCTTAGGAATTTGAGCTCTGTCACTGAATCTATAAATATCCAGTTTCAAACACTGGAGCATTTTTCTGTGTGTCAGTGTGCTCAATGCAGGCATCAGAAGTATAGCAAATGGCATTACCATGGGTCTAACTGGGAAACCTTTTCTTGTAGATTTTTCAGATACTGTGGAACTGCATGACGGGTGGACACTATGCATTCTCCTAAATATACATTACCAAAACTAGCTAGTTGGCATCTTCCAAAGACTTTAATAGAAGATACATAAAACTCAGCAAAAATTACTTATATTTTTTAACCTAGGGTGTTTGTCCGAGCAACAATGTATAAGATTGCAAGTTGCTGGTTTTCTTTTGTCTTCCTTTTTAACCAATATTCTCCCGTTCCCTTGGTCTCAATGCAATACTGGGGTATAGTTCATGAGCACTGAAGCTATTTTTCATGCATGTACCTAGACAGTGAATATCGGCAGGTTATTTAATCATGGGGGGAAATCACAGCTCAGTTAAAGATTGTCCTCATCCAACATCCACAGTCACTTCCAGCAGAGGCTATTGGATACGATCAAGAGCACAAATGCACACCATGTCTCCCACACGTAAATCAGAGGCGCCGAGCCCAAACAACCACCCCAACCGAGATTCCATAACTCAGCACAGACCGGGACTACAGCCAGGAACCTTCCTAGTCTGAAAAGCTTTGTTACTGGCTGCCTTAAGAAGCAATGCTAGCAAGGAAGCTAAGTCGCTGATTTTCATTTTTATTTCTTTTCGGTCGATATCTTAGAGGAGTTGATGCAGGTTTTTAACTAAAATTATGCTTTTTCTAATTAATATCAAACCACCCTAATGGATCCATAAAGTTTACTGTAAAATTGAGGATTAAGATTTAGATAGTAAACGTATAAGCAGCTATATCCTGCTTAGATAAATATTTTACTTAAAAAAAGGGATACCTTATCTTTGAAAATAACACAATACTTTCAAGAAATTGAGTCCAGAGAGGTGCAAAAAATGAAATAAGTTAAATAAGTTTTTATAAAATGTGAAATCTGAATTCCAGAGAGAAATTATACAGATTATTTGAACGTTTGCACAGGCACCAAAAACTTGGTTTAAATTTGAAAGGCCTTTACGATGTTTCTTAGGTGATCACTAATCGGTTTTTGTGTCCTCTTTGCATTTTTCTCTCCATACATATTACAGTTGAAAAATAAAGTATGATTTAATGAAATGTCTTTGCTTCTCTTCATACGTTATTTGGCCCAGTGAGTCTCTCTATAATTCTTTCAAATAACATAATATTTCATTTCCTGTCTCTATGTTGCTTCTTGTGAAAGCTAAATTACTGCACTTTAAAATTCCATTAAATCCAATGTTATGAATACTGAGAAGTCAGTACAAATAGAATTTAACACTCTCCAATCCTGTACAAATTACTGTCAGATAAATCTAGATTTTTCAGTCCAAAGCTATTAACCTGGAGATATTCACTAAAATAAATAAAGCAGCGGTGAAGTAAATTTTTGTAGCAAGAATGATAGATATCTAAGGGCATAATGAGATTGCCACTAAGGAGTTATATTGCCACTTTTACATTGATGCAAAGCTGTGTTCACTTCACAGGAATACAAAGCGATAGTACAACTCCAGAGTCAGCTCCTAATCTGACTGTGGAATGGAGTGACACAAGACCGACCAACCACCACCCCCCCCCCCGCCCCGCCCCACCCCAACATGAAAGAGAATAGAACTCTTGTGGAGTGACAAGTTTAGCATAAGAAATGTTCAGGGGATCTGATGGACACTTTATAAGTTTAAGGAGAACTCACTTAATTGTTTTGAGAGTGTGAGCACTCCTAACTGCATTCTCAATATTTTGAAGTTTACCAGCCAGGAAATGAGCACACATTTACAGAGCTCTTTCCAGACAAGGAAAGTCAGATTTTGCAACCAAGCAGAATCCATACTGTAGCTAGTAATTTGAGAACACTAGCTGCCTAAAGTACCTGCAGGTCTTTTAGCAAAACATCCAAGATTTACACTGAAGGCTGCTGTTTCTCAGTTTTTAGAGTAAGTTTTTTTTAATGAACTAAAAAGCTATTCCTGTTGTTTAGTTCATTTTACATTCATATAATACATTCATAATCTAAACATAAAAGGTGCTGGGAACACTTTATGGGCTTGAATTCCAAATTATATACATGCACATATATTTTGTATATATACACCCATCCATAGGTACATGGCAAAAAGAACAAGATTTATGAAATTCCCTCCGCCTCCAAAATAATCTAGCGCAGTAGTAAATGCATTTCAGTAACCTTCCATCCTTTTAAGTCCCCAGCAGAATGGTATGTGGACCATTAATTATATTACCTCTGTGTACCAAATGGTAATTTCTCATTCATTAACTCTTTACCTAATTGGATCCTCCACAACTGTTCTGATTCCCCTTTCACAACCAAAAACCTCATAAGAGCAATACAAGCTGCTAAATACATCTAGTGTTTTATAATAATTACATTTTTTCTGTTGTTGATGACAACACATCAGTGCATGAAACCAATGGAGATTAGACATTATGATACAAACTATCAAAATTCAGCTGCAATTATTCATTCCTCCCCTTGCAAAGCTATGTGCATTTTCTTATATTGTTTCCAAATCAAAAATAGTAGAGTGAATAACTTGACAGAAAAACGATTGAAAGCACCTTTAGTCACCAGCTGGCAATAATGTTCTGAGTCTTCAAAGCCCTAGATTTTGTTTCAGAACATTTGTACAATTGCAATTGAACTGCAAAATCCCTTATGAGGGCTATACTAATGCGGCTCCACATTAATCATTATATAATGTGTTTGCCATCTTCAGGAATACTGGGACTGAATTTTCTTGTGAAATCACTTAACACTGCAAGTACTGCTAAACAACTGCAAACTGTGCTAGACTATTAATTAGTATTAGTTATACAGTAATGCCAAATTATATTTTTGCAAACCAAACACTAACTCTAAATATTACAATTTTCTACAAGAGAATAAATGGCACAATATATGTCACACGTAATTAGCAATTATTGTAAGGCACTCACACCAGACAAACCTCACCTTTCAACAGTACCATTGGTTTCTAACCATATTTCCTCCAGTTAAAAGATTGAAATTGATTATAACGCCACACATAACTCCATGGGTTTTTCTTCAAAAGAAAAAAATCTCTTAAGAGAAGTGTGAATTATATCAATGTGTAAGTAAGAATCAGAATATTATTATACTATGCTCAAGTATATAATTACCTTGAGAATTGGCATCCTGCTATAAACTTACACAGTACTAAATATAGCTTTCCTTGGAGATTGCATCTCAAAATACGACTAAATATTCAGCTCCCTCAATGTAGAAGCATTCTGCTGAAGTTTTACTGTTAAAATGTTATTGACCATCTAATGATGGATCTAGATAGAATCATAAACCACAAGAACAAATTAAATTTAAAATTGTCATGAGAATCCATGTCCCGGTTACATTACAGCACTTAACTGACGCAGTTTTTATACATAGTATGTATGGTTCAAATTTTACGTGAGTGTTATTCTGTATTCGATTTTTAGAGGGCTGGTTGGATCTGACACAGACAGTCCGTGCATCTCATGGTTGATGTGTGATGATGTTCACACAAGATTAATGACTGACGCCACTACTGCAGTGTTATCCAGAAATAACTTCTAGTTCACTATTAGAAAATAAGAAATATTGTAACCTTTGTAAACAGTAATCAAAAGTTTATTTTCATTAATGTTAAAGATTGAGCAACTTTTCTGCCATTATTCACGTAGGCAAATGTTCATTAGTAGAGCTGATAACATGAAGAGTCAATAGAATTATTTATCATGATTTACATTAATTTGTGACAATAGTTTGTGACTTAACAGATTAAAAAAATCAAATACACCAATTGACATGGTAGTGAGTTAAACACAAAATGGCTATCTTTTGTAAATTTAAAAATATACAAAGCCATTACAATAACAAAAGGCACTTTTGAATGCACAGATATCTTTTTCCTCCTCTAATTTTCTCCGCTTGTTCCTCCCTATCCTGAGTATGACAACGCCTGCTGGGGTATGGTTCCACATATGGCTGCAGCCCTCCAGTACTGTGCCCCTGTGACTATTTGTCAACTGAGAGGCTGGACAGTACCAGTGGGCCATTTGACCATGAATAACATTAAACCTAGCTTAATCCTATGTACATCCAAACAACTTGCAGAAAGGGTCATGATCTGAAACAAGAACCCTCCATAGCCCAGGGAACAACTGCTGCCCTGGCTAATTATAGATCAGGAATTGGATCTGGATGCTTCATAGTATGATTAGCAGTGCCACACCATCGTGTGGATTTGTGCACTAAGCCATAGTTAAAAGGGGAGGGAGAGAGAAGAAAGTTGGTATTTGTAATACTTTTCTCTCATAAGTTAATTTATAGAGAATAAAATAGTCATGTTAAGTCCTTGCCAGTATTTTTTCAACAGTCTATAAAAGTTAATTGCTTGTAACTGAGCAATCTCGTCATTTTTTTGTTAAGCTGGGAGTTTACATCAACTGCTGCCTGACAGTAGATTTTAAAGAACTTCATACAGGTAATACTAAGCTATTAATCACTGGCTAGACTTTGTCAAGAGTTGAAAGAAAATATTTCACCCTTATTTTTTAATTACAAAACAGTTAAATACATTTTTTTAAAGAAATAAAATCACATTCCATCTTAATGTACCAAATCTGAATTTCACAAGTGGTTTCCTATAAATCTTTATACAGGGTAATGGTTTGACTGAATGTGCTTTGCCCGTTCACCTCTGACCCCGTAGCTCAAATAGAGCAAGTCTCTTGTCTTTGATCATTTTCAAATCAATGGTGTAACAATCAAAATCCTTTTAACTGTCCAACAAAACAAATAAATGCACGAAAAGTGCAAAAATACAATGAATGTGGGCAGGGGAATGAAGAGATAATACTGTCAAAAGCTAGCAGCTGTCCTACTGTCCAAGAAAAAGTTATCACAGTTGCTGAAAAAACAGAAAATAATGTGCATTGAGGGGCAAGCCATTTCATAAAACTAAATATTTTGAAGGATATAAATTTTGAACCAATACACTTATTGATCAACTAATTGTTAGAGAAACATAATATAATTTTCAGGATAAATTTAAGAGGGATGTGTGTTCAATAGTAATTTTAAAATATATCTCAATTGAATATGTAACGGAATGTTTCACTGATTATAGTGGCAGAGTATTTTCCATTGCAATTTTAAAATAATCTCACCAATGTAAGCTAAACTGTGAAACCATTTAAAACTAATTTTTCATTTTCGTCACAAACTTTAATTTGATCAATATTTTTAAATATTAGGAAATTGTGACAATTACTGAACCCATTTATGGACAACATCAAAAAAATATGAATATTTTAAACTTAGCTTAGTGAAAGATAGCACCCACCAGTTCATTTTGCTAACAGATATGCAAGACTGCACAGCCGGCATCCCACTTGCATGCCAGCACACCAATAAATTAAGATATTCCTGGCCGCATCTGCACAGGGGAAATTAGAGCATTACCTGTTCTCCGCCAGCGCGCTAGCTTCCTAGCTGCATGCACAGCCCATGCTGAGCGACCAGCTGTCTGGGAATGTGCCACTACGATCAGTACACAGGAGCCATGGGATCTCTTAGGAGAGCCGCTCTAATATCACAACTGCTTCACTGCAGGATTGTTCCCTTCATAGCACAATACTCAAACACTTCTTTTCTCACCATTTCAACTGCAAACCTGGCTGCTGAGAAAAAGCAAAATACAATCTATAAGTTGTTCCTTCAGAAAAATATCTGGTTGAGGAAAATGTAAAAGGTCCTTGGAGCTTTAAAACTAGGTCCTGCCTTTATTGTGGATGTGCATCCCATGGCTTACTTTAGTGTGCAGGAAGGGAATTTGTTTCGAGCAGTGATCAAAGAATCGCTTTCAAAAGCTAAAATCCCTGTAAAGATTTAGTGTCTAGCTGTGTGTATTTTGCTCTGAATTAACACATTTACTTGTGTCCTTTGATTTTTTTTTTCTTGGGTGGAAGCCGGTTCATACATGCTTCATAGCTTCAGATAAACCCTTTGTTCTGTTGAGGCTGATCAGCTGGTACTGCACTGAAGGTGAAGCTGGAAGGAAATACACCAGGGCTGCTTGGGTTTCAAAAAGTCAAATTACCTCTGTGCCATGGCATGGTTGATAATTTAAATGAAAAAATATATGTATAATATATGGACAGACAGACAGGCACGCGCGCACATGCACGCGCACACACTAGAACACAACATCTTTACTGATAGGACTTTTAATGAAGCCCCAGTTGTGATGACACTGAGGCAGGGAATGCTACAGTGGGATAATTACTTGGCTCCCTTGCAGCTGAGTTTCACAGATGCATTATTAACAGTGCTTTCCACGCCATAACGAGCGTGGATTGTAGGTGGGATTCACAAAGCAGGCATCCGCCATTAGCAGGTTTACACAAACACAAATAAGTGTTTTCACAAAATCCTGCAAAGGTTGTGAAATGCCAATGAATTCTTTACAGAAAAGTTCAGACTACCATGACCGGATATGTCAGCTCTCAGCACAGCGCACTCTTGAGTGATGCACCATGGGAAATTACAGAATCAGAGTGCATTGATTTTCTGCAGAAAATACAGACACTGGTCCTGATGGAGAATTAAAGACGAAAAGAAACAGCCTACTTTTTCTTTGTCTTACAACTCTGTAATTATCTATGTCTCATAATAAAATAATTGACATCCTTTCAATTTACTGGATGTTTACCACTTAATTTTCTTTGCTGCACAGTTAATAAATTAATAGTAGTTCTCATCATTTAAAAAAATGCTTCTGCATTTCCAAAAATGAAAAATAAACCCATGTTCACTTATTTACCGTAGTCAGTCTGGAGAGAATGTTCAGTTTCAAGGTGACTCTTTTGTGTTACCCCAAGTGCCTGTACATGTGGACTGAACTAACAGTCTCCCAGTAATTAACACCAGTGGTTAATGAAGTCCAGCTGCCGTGATGGCTGGCTGAAGAAATGCCAATCTCTGCGAAAGCCAACACAGAATTGATTTCCATCACTAATTTGGATTGACAATCTATGGAGATTTCATTTTATGACATTTAAAATATATATAAATATAAAATATAATATGAAATCTTCACTCACCGACTTTACTGATTTACATGCTGCCAATATGTGCTCGTATTTTATTCCTACTGAACAATAATTAGTCCCTTTTCTATTCATTATTTCAGACATCTTTTAATGGGAATGTTTCTGTGGCCAAAAAAAGTTCCCAATTATCAGATAGTTTTTTCCAAGCATAATTAAATTAAATAGACTTGTGCTGATCAAGTGTAACATGTTCTGTAAGAACACAGGAATTCAAGACATTAACCCACCTCTAACTGCAGGATTTCTTTGGGTAATGATAGAATGTAAAACAGACCTTTGGAACTACTCTAATCCATTAAGCCCCTTAATATGAAATCTATGTATGGCAATTAAAGAATCATTGCTATCTATACTTCACCTCTTTCAGAGAAAAACCTAATCAGAACTCATCACAAAAGGGTATTTAATTGTACATGTTCAATGACACACATATTAAACATTCTCACGTTTGTTTAAAATTGCAAATTCATCACTTGCATCACTAGCTCAAAACAATTTTCCTGTAAAACCAATTATTGCATTCGAATGCACCTGAAATTACACCTGCCATATAATCATCATTCTGATCAAAAAGTCTCCTCTACACAAATGGCTATTTACTCCTTTCCCCACCACATATCACAAATTTGAACAAGATGAGTGGAGAAATCAGGCCGCCTTGTTCCTCTTTCTCACTTGAAATCACATTCTCATTGAAACCTCCTTAAATTACGTTGCTAAAGATGTTATTATAGTGACCTCAGTTCAGATTTCTTAGCATGCACACCCCTGACTGGCATAAGTCCACGACAATGTCACTCATAAGAAGTGGCAATCACTAAATATGGCACATTTTGATGTGTGTCACTGAACAACTCCATATACTTTAATAGGTGTGCAATCTATGTCAGCTAACTGATAATAAATGCCACTCTTAACATTTCCTTGATGTTGACAATGGCAATAACACATTTCCTGACATTTTAGTGATAAACTCTTTTCAACATCTGTCGGCTATTTTCACACTTTCTGCCAAACAAGCAGGAACAGTGCCCATACAAGTAGATTTTGTGAAACAGCTATATACTTGGTAAATCAAACCATATCTCCCTGTGGTCAAGATTCTAGGTTTGGAGAATCTGGATGTTACGGGCTTGATGCCACTGTATCTTAACTTTCTCAGCAGGTATGTTTTGCTGCTAACAGCACTTGGAACCATTTTCTACCTTAAGAATAAATTGTAGGATCTGCCTTCTGAGGCTGGAAAATTATTTGGCACAGACTTTAAGAGCATACTGACAACAAACTCTTCTTAGCCATTATATGTTTTTACTGACAAAAATGATACCAATTAATCAGTGAAGGAACACAAAAAAGGCAGGTAAAATTGTTCCAGTGTTGGTAACCTGATTAGTTGATTGAAAAAAACTGTGACCTGAAGAATTAGTTTACATCTAAAGCAGTAGAGAACAACCAGCAGACATCATTCCCACAGCATATTTATCCAGTGATACCAGAGTTAACTCAATTATTAAAAAGTTGATTTTTGAAAGCTTTCAAACAAATTTCATATCTGCAAAAGCAAAATACTGCAAGTGCTGGAATCTGGAATAAAAACAGAAAATGCTGGAAATCTCAGTAGGTCAGGCAGCATCAGTGGAGAGGAAGCAGAGTTAACGTTTCGGGTCGATGACCCTTCGTCAGAACTGGTCCATTTGGATCCAAAACAATTCACACATCAATGAATTTTTCAGCATCAGATTACCGCATGCAATTTACGATAGGTTTCACTAAAGTGGAACAATGAATTGGTCCCTTTTAATGAATGTGTCCTTAGTGTGTACTTCACCACTCGTCCTATTCTGAATTAGAGGATAATAAAGAGAGGTTCGAAACTGGATGTCTGCGTACTTTGGTATTGTAACAGTGTAGGAGACACTGGATATCTTTCAACATGTCAGCATGCCTGGAAATGATGCCAAGGCCCGAGTACTACTGTTCCATGACATGACCTATATAGGTGCCAGATTTGCCTATGGGTGATTACACTTGCAGAAGAGTAGTTCGGAACAACAGGAGAAATTATCTCCAGTTAAACTTTCTCAAGACTGCAGGCAAGACACTATCTTTGGTTTCTAGGTCCCTTTGCAATGACTGTAAATATAGTCGCCAGTATCAAAATGCAGATGTGTCCGATTCAGCGGAACCTGCCCTCCAGATGCTACTCCACAAGGTGAAAGTTTCCTGAGAAATTCATGCAGCAGGAATGGGCAGGGGAATCTTGTTCTCAGTAACTCTTCCTCAGCTGTCCATTACTGGCAGGAATGGGGGAGGTTTGTTACCTGGAGGGTCCTTATCCCCAAAGCTGCTGGACAAAAATACAGCTGTCTAATCACATAAACTATTGAAAATTAACCACAATGGAGTTAACTCTCCAGCATTTCAGACACCAGCTGCAGAACTATCAATCAATATATCAATCAGCATGGGAGCACAAAATCAGTCAGTTTAGGGCAGAATACAAATCAGACTTGGGAAGACTGTATTGTCATCCCAAACTATTTTTGCCGCACCACCTCAGTTCTATTACATAAATGGTCATTATATCACAGTTGTTGTATCAAGAGGTATTCAAAGAGCCACTTTATTGTTAGGTCATCAGGAGCTCAATTTGTTTTCAGTGAACTATACCACGAATGTTCAGATTTTACTCCAGAGTTTGAGATTTCAGGAGCTAGGCACAGTATTGATGTCAAACAGGTGACTGCAATATTTTCTGTTTACCTTTGTGCCTCTCAGTTGAAGCAGTGGCTTTGAAAATGGCCCTCAAGGACAAGGCGTTTTGATGCGGTTTGCTATATTTCAGCTTCACCAATTCTATTTTTTCAACATAACTCAAAGTGTAGTCCAAACTCAGTGTAGTCCAATCCATCAGTCAAGGACAGACAAATTCTGAAGTATTAAGCAATGGGATGAGCTAGTAACGTCTTTCCATGGGAAGGGAAGGTCACCATCCTTTCCTATTACGCTAGAGAATACATGAAGATTAGTACTTGGCTTCTAAACCCTGAGGTGAAAGGGATCAATGAAAGAAAATAAGGACCAATACATGCCAGTCACAAGGTCTACAAAAAAACCAAAGCCAGTCAAAGCTACAATGGAACTGAATATTGGGCTGGGTATATAATGGACGGCCCATGCCCATTTTGCACTCCTGCCCAAGACAAAATTCCAGCCCATATTCCCCAAAGATAGTAACCCAAATCAGTAAAGGAAACACTCGTCTCCATGTCAGCACATAGAAAATGCACATTTTCTGACTCTACAGATTACCACTTTAAGGCAATTGCTGCCTCTGGCTTGATCTGCCGATTGCGGCACATCTCAAACTTGCACCCTCTTTGAAGGGAAAAGCATATGAGCTGCTTTGTCCTGAAACAATTGAGTGATAAATGAGATTGCTCTCTACGTTGCCTGGAGATGGACATCTATGAAGTACAAGTCGTGTACTTAATCCAGTTGGAAATTTCTTGATTTACTAAAAAGCTCAATTTCCCTAATAAAATAATGACATGTACACTGAGTCGAGAGAATGCTAATGAACCAGCTGCCGAGATAAAGATAGACATGAAATTGTTAGACTCACTGCCTCAATTACTTGTGGTAATGCACAAACACTTTATAAAGATCATAGGTACTGATGTATGGTCAAAAGGAAGAACTTTTATATGGGTAGCTGTTTGATTTTTGAACCCCTTTGTAAAAGAATGCATCACTGAGATCCATAGCTGCTAATCAGCCTTTTGGTCTCACTGCCTGAATTACTTGTGGTAGTGTAATATTTTAACTCTTTCTTTGGAATAAAAGCTGGTCAGAAGAATATATCAATACAGAGTTGATAAATGCATTTACGAAAATTGCAGCAGCAATTGGGCTGAGTAGGGGTGGAGACAAGCACTGTCATGGAAGTGGAGGCAGGAGTGTTTTTATGATGGAAGGATATAGAGCTGGAAGCTCAACTTTGGGTTAATAGAATGCTGAGCAGCAAACAGTCCAGTTTAACATGAGATAGTGGCCGGGGAGTGGGATAGAATCAGTGCCAAGCATATCAAGCTTGTGGCAGGATAATTTTTTCAACATAACTCAGTAATGAGGCTGATATTGCCCCTTTCCGAAAGGCCCATCAACTGGGCAATAAGGACTTGTCACCCAGGGGCATGCGAAGGAAGTGACCTACCTGGAATTGCCCCCAAGATGGCGGCGGCGAAAACGGGTTTGCATTGTGCCCCTTACTTTTTGCCCCAGGAGATGGCACACATGCCGATGCCATCATCGCCGTGCACGCCAACCTATTTATGCCCCATGGGGAAAATTGCCCCGCAGGATGCGAGATTGCCTTGGGGTGATGCCAAAGACAGTTTCATGGATCGCAAAGCTATGGTGGCTGGGGCACCCCGTCCGCCCTTAAAGGCGAGGGCCTTGCGTCACGGCAACCATCTTTTTTTTGTCAGACGACTTTGCAATTGGCACGACAATGGCGATCGCTGGTTCGGTCGGGCCACCAACAGGCAGCCAGACACCCCTTCTTGGGTGCCGAAACCCTCCCTGGTGGTCCAGTGGGTGTAGAGTTCGCAGTGGCCCTCCCATTTAATTAAGAGAAAGGGAGGGACGTTGTGACACGTCAGCGCGGCGTGGCATGTCCACGCGGTGCTGACATGGTCAGCATGGTGCTGAGTGACATTGCCGTGCTTCTGCCCCGCTGCCATCCTGCGGAGGTGCAGAACGCCTCCAACACCGCCCCGGCAATTTTTCTCAGTTAAAGACCCAAATTCCGTGTCAGTAACTTCTTCCCGCGGGCGATAAACTTTTAATTAAAATTATGCGCCCCAAACCGGACGCATGGCAATTTCGCCCCCAATGGGTTTTGGTCATCTCAATCTTCAGCTGGAGGAAACTGCGGTTCACCCAAGATTGGATGTCGGACAAACAGTCTGGCAGCACAGAATTATTGGAGGGGGTGAGATAGAGCTTGGTGTTGAACATGTGGAAGCTGACCCAATGACTTCAGATGATATTGCATGATGTGGAGAAGGAAGAGAAGGGTCCAAGAATAACTCCTTGGAGGACTTTAGATGGAATGGTGCAGGGGCAGCCAGAGATGCCATTGATGCAGATTCTCTGGCTATGATTGTATAGGTAAGAGTGGAACAAAGCAAGAGCAGTTCCACTGAGCTGCACAAGAGAGGAGAGAAGCTGGAAGAGAAGAATGGTGTGGTTGTTTTTGTCAAAGGCTGCAGAGATCAAGGAGCATGAGAGCGAAACTCCATCACAGTCGCAATCACAGATATGTGTTTAATCCTTTTTATTTGTATATGTTTGCTATGTGGATCTCTACACTCACTGTTCATATGTGGCCGAGTGCATAATAAAATCATCTAAGAATCTTGCCTCCTGTCAATGAGTTTTGTCACAGTTCACTCCAGAAGATCGAACTGTCCTCCCTTAACTCACAGTAGAAGACACAAAAAGCATTAACAAACTAAAGAGTAACCAAGGGGCTAATATGAGTGCCCAGCATTGAAGCACTGCCCACACTCGATCAGCTTCGCTGGGCAGGCCACATGGTTCACATGCCAAATATGAGACTCCCTAAGCAAATGCTCTATGAGGAGCTCCTTCACGGCAAACGTGCCAAAGGCGGGCAGCGGAAACGTTAGAAGGACACCCTCAAAGCTTCCCTGGAAAAGTGCGACATCACCACTGACACCTGGGAGTCCCTGGCCGAAGACCGCCCTAGGTGGAGAAAGCTCTCCGAATCTCAACGCCGTGAGCGTGAAGAGGTCAGGTGCAGGCAGCGGAAGGAGCGTGCGGCAAATCAGTCTCACCCCCCGCCCCTTTCCCCCGATGACTGTCTGTCCCACCTGTGGCAGGGTCTCTGGATCTCGTATTGGACTGTTCAGCCACCAAAGGACTCACTTTAGGAGTGGAAGCAAGTCTTCCTCGATTTTGAGGGACTGCCTATGATGATGATGGATGAGTGAGGAACTTAAAAGTAATGGTCAGTAGAAGAAAAAGTACTTGAGAAGCCGACAAATCCCCTGAACTTGATGGCCTGCATTGTAGGGTTCTAAAAGAGGTGGCTGCAGAGATAGTGGATGCATTGGTTGTGATCTTCCAAAATTCCCTAGATTCTAAAACGGTCCCAGTGGATTGTAAGGCAGCAAATGTAACCCCACTATTCAAGAAAGGAGGGAAAGAGAAAACAGGAACTACAGGCCAGGTATAGCCTGACATCAGTCGTCGGGAAAATGCTGGAAGCCATTATTAAGGAAGTGGTAACAAGGCACTTAGAAAATTATAATATGATTAAACAGAGTCAACATGGTTTTATGAAAGGGAAATCGTGGTTAACAAATTTATTAGAGTTTTCTGAGGATGTAACTAGTAGGGTAGATAAAGGGGAACCAGTGGATGTAGTATATTTGGATTTCCAAAAGGCATTCGGTACCACATAAAAAGTTGCTACGCAAGATAAGGGCTCACGGGGTTGGTGTAACATATTAGCATGGATAGAAGATTGGGATAGAAAACAGAGAGTAGGGATAAACGGATAATTTTCCGGTTAGCAGGCTGTAACTCGTGGAGTGCCGCAAGGATCAGTCCTTGGACCTCAGCTATTTACAATCTATATTAATGACTTAGATGAAGGGACCAAGTGCAATGTATCCAAGTTTGCTGACGATACAAAGCTAGGTGGGAAAGTAAGCTGTGAGGAGGACGCAAAGAGCCTGCAAAGGGATATAGACAAGTTAAGTGAGTGGGCAATAAGGTGGCAGACGGAGTATAATGTGATGAAATGTGAGGTTATTCACTTCGGTAGGAGAATAGAAAAACAGATTTTCTTTAAATGGTGCGAAACTATTAAATGTTGATGTTCAGAGAAATCCTTGTACAGGAATCACAGAAAGTTAGCATGCACGTACAGCAAGCAATTAGGAAATCAAATGGCCTTTATTGCAAGGAGGTTGCAGTACAAGGGAAAGGAAGGCTTACTACAATTGTATAGGGCTTTGGTGAGACCATGCCTATGCACAGTTTTGGTCTCCTTATCTGAGAAAGGGCATACATGCCTTAGAGACGGTACCACGAAGGTTCACTAGATTGAACCTTGGGATGAGAGGGTTGAAATATGAGAGATTGAGTAGATTGGGCCTATACTCCCTGGAATTTAGATGACTGAGATGTGATCTCATTGAAGCATAAAAGATTCTCGGGGAATTGACAGGGTAGATGCTGAGAGGCTATTTCCTCTGGCTGGAGAGACTAGAACTAGGGTTCAGACTCTCAGGATAAGGGGTAGGCCATTTAAGACTGAGATGAGGAGGAATTCCTTCACTCAGAGGATTGTGAATCTTTGGCATTCTCTACCCCAAAGGGCTGTGGAGGCTGAGTCACTGAGTATATTCAAGGCTGAGATAGATAGAGTTTTGGACTCTAGGGGAATCAAGGGGTATAGGGATCAGGTAGGAAAGTGGAGTTGAGGTCGAAGATCAGCCAAGATCTTATTGAATGGCGGAGCAGGCTCAAAGGGCCGAATGGCCTACTCCTGCTCCTAATTCTTATGTTCTTATGCTCTTAAGTATCCAATGTGGGATGGAACAAGATTTTTCTCTTTCATACTTGCCAACATTGAAAACCAACAAAAACTGATCAACAGCTTCAAAAATGCTAACCCTGCCCCCAAAAAGGCAAAAGACACTCAGCAGGACAAGCACCATCCATGGATAAACAGCAGGTGACCTTTCAGGCCTTTGGCCCTTCCTCAAGATGGTTTTTATTTTCAGATTTCCAGTATCTGCATTATTACATTTTTGTTTTCCCCGCAAAAAACAGCCCCGAAAATAAGCCTGTGACATGTGAAAGCTAGTTATACTGAAAGTGCAATGGGACATGGGCTTGCCATAATTTAGGCTGCATCTTTACTGAACATTCAATCACTTTTATGGGAAGAAAAAACCTGAAATACTTGAAAGTGCACATTGTGACAGTGGTGAATTCAGAAATTACTATAGGGAAAGGCAGATTACTGATGACTCAGGTATATTCTACTTTCTTGGGGGATCAGTTGGATGTGTCCTACGCCAGGAAATTCTGAATGTTGTCACTTTTTGATGCATTTTCAAGTACTCAAGTCTGCTTTCAGCTGTCCCTCAAGCCAATAATAATCTATCCTGGAACAGTTACAGATGTGTAAGTATTAAATAGTAGCTGCTTAGACATCAATACCGGCTCCAGTCCCTTATTGTGAGCTTAACCCATCCATGTGCACTTTTAGGGGACAGTTTGCCTTTTCGACCCAGTGCTTGCTTTTCTATGTTTGCTGCAAAAATAAGCGTGCATTTTAAACTCTCATGCGTCTCCAAGGTCACTCCACAAAGGTCATTCAAAAAGTTAAGGGAATAAAAAAAATACAAACATTGGGAGACTAAATCAATACCGGTTTGTGTTGTGCTGCGATGTGACTGATGAAATAGTATGAACAGGAGATCTTGGAAAGTGTCAGGACAGGACAGGACAGGACGTGACCGGCTGGCATGGCATGGCATGAGAAAAATACAAGAATCTGACACAATATGGGGGGACTGTAACAGCAATAATCTGATGGCCATTGATAGAATGGGCAATCCCACTAGATACAGACCAGAAGAAAGCACAAGACATCACATTTAAATTTGCATAAATTAAGTACAGACTCAAGCTCAAGATAAATTATTTTATTCAGTACGGACAACATATTGCATTGCTCCCGTGAACTGCAACAGGTTCTCCTTATTCCAGTTTATTCTTGGCAGTCTGACTGTATTGTTTTATAAGTCAAATACTGCTCAAAGTGGGAATGCCATCAATCTCAGGCATGCAGCTAACAGACCCATTACAATTCTGTAACAATGGGCCCAAGTTTCCACAAGAAAAAAAACGGGCACCCCTCCGAGCTGGGCGCCCGTTTTTCGCGCCTAAAACGGCGCCTAAAAAAATCCTCGGTATTCTCCACTGACTTACAGGTCCTGTGGCACTCGGCGGAGCCAGGTCCCTGCGCTGAAAACAGTGCCGGGACCTCTGCACATGCGCGCTACAGTCGGCACGCAAGTGCAGTAGCTCCAGGCGCCGAACTGTGTGGGAGGGGCCCGAAGCACGCAACCCCTAGCCCTGGCCCAATGGCCTCACTAGGGCTGCGTGAATGAGGATCCTCCCATGGCCAGCTCCTGCTCCCCGCTCGACCAGACCCGACACTCGCCGCCCCCCCCCCCCCCCCGCCGACCAGACCCGACCCGACCAGACCCGAGACCCGCTCCCCCCCCCCGCCCCGACCCGACACCCGCTCTCCCCCCCACCCCCCCGACCCGACACCCGAGACCCGCTCCCCCCCGCCCCGACCGAGACCCGCTCCCCGCCCCGCCCCGAGACCCGCTCCCCCCCCCGCCCCGCCCCGACACCCGCTCCCCCCCGACCCCGACCCGACACCCGCTCCTGTTCCCCGACCCCCCCCTCTCTTCCCTCCCCTCCCTCCCTCCCTCTCTCCCCTCCCCTCCCTCCCTCTCTCCCCTCCCTCCCTCTCTCCCTCCCTCCCTCTCCCTCCCTCCCTCCCCTTTCTCCCCCTCCCCTCCCCTCTCCTCCCTCTCTCCCCCCTCCCTCTCTCTCTCTCTCTCCCTCCCTCCCTCTCTCGCTCAGCGGCACGAACAACTGCAGAATTCTCCCTGGCTGAAGCACTTTTAGACAGGTAGGAAGATGGTTTATTTAATCTTTTCTTGGCTTATAAATGTTTATTCAGGTTGGATTTATTTGTATAATATTTGTAGAAGTATAAATAAGGATTTATTGTCGAATTTAATGAGTTCCCTTCCCCACCACCTCGTTCTGGACGCCTAATTTGTAACCTGCGCCTGATTTTTTAATGTGTAGAACAGGTTTTTTCAGTTCTACAAAAATCTTCACTGGCGCCATTCTACTTTAGTTTGGAGTACGTTTTCACTGTGGAAACTTTGAAATCAGGCGTCAGTGGCCGGACACGCCCCCTTTTGAAGAAAAAATTCTGTTCTAAACTAGAACTGTTCTACCTGACTAGAACTGCAGAAAAAAAAATGTGGAGAATTGCGATTTCTAAAATAGTCCATTCTCCACCAGTTGCTCCTAAAAATCAGGCGCGAATCATGTGGAAACTTGATTGAGTTGCACCAAAAAAGCAACTAAGTGTCACAATTAAATAATAATCCATTGCCTTGCAACCGACTCCCGAGATCGCAGCATCTTTCTGTGATTTACTTTTATTTTTTGAAACACTTTTCACTTGCTATAAAGAAAGTATCCTTCCGTACACTCCTTACAGAGGATCCATGTGTGTCCAATGTTGGACTCTGCTTGGATTAGACATTGTATAAACTTTTATTTTGTCAACTTGCTTCCCCAGTGAAGAATAGGATCTCTTGGTCTTGGTCTTTCTTCTTCCATTGGACTCTTTCCCTGCTGCACCTAACTTGGCCAGATAAGACAATAAAGACTTTGGTGGTGATGTTGCAGGGGCAAAATTTAACCAACTATTTGCTTTAATGTTGCCAGTTCTGCAATAGTAAGGGCCCAAAATTCCACACTGCCGTTTTTTGGCGCTATTTCAGATTAATGGCCGTTTTTTAACTCCGAAATAACGCCAAAAGTCCGAAGTTTCGCCAAAATTAGTTTCTATTTTGGCGCAGTGCAGAAAGACCTTTGGTTTTGAGGATGGAGCTAATAGTTAGCGGCAAAAAAAAATGAGGCCCGTTCTCTGCGCATGCCCAAGCATTTAGGTTTCCAGGATAACGCGAGGCACAATGGGAGGCAACGAGCGGTCTCTCTCCAGTTCCCAGAGGAAGGAAATGTGGGCTGAGGGCTGCTTTTATATAATGAGTACTGTACTGTACAGTGTCAATGTGATATCCTTCAACTTTTCTTTGTTGTTTTACTGTTTCACTGAGCATGTTAGGTGCCCTGGCCAAATGGCCCCATTGTAGTCGCCCCTGTCTCTGGCCAAATGGCCCACCGAGTGTTTTGTCACAGCAAATATTAAGTCCTAAAAATAAAATAAATTTCTTTTATAATTAAGTAATTCAAAGATAATATTGCATCACTACATTCAATAGAAACATAATAAATATAGATCAACACAACCAATCAAGATGGCGTCGGTAGCGCCGATTTTGATCGAACTCCAATTTGGCATGGTAAGATTTTACAAAGTGGTCCCCAACACTGTCCTTTAAAACAATCCTTACTGGCGAAACTCGCAAAACCAGGCAAAAATGGCGGTACGGATGGGTTTGACCCCGAGTGACATCAGAAAAATGGTACTTAAAAAAAAAACAGTCGTTATCTGTTAAGGACGGCACTATACCATTGGCGAAACTTGCAAAATTAAGTTAGCTCCAAAAAACACTGTTAGCTCAAGCTAACTGGTGGCAAATTTTGGGCCCAAGGTCTCCCATCACAGAGTCTGTGGGCTAGAATTTCCCCAAAGCCCGCCAGCGCCCGATTGCCACCCAAAAAAACGCTACGGCTGGGAAGATTATCGCCGGCGAAAACTTCCCCCAAAAAATTTAAAATCCGCCCAGCGAAAAATATGGGCCTTGCACCCCCAATCTTGGTGGAAAAATGCAATTTAGGCTAGATTGGTCAGGGTGCCTAAAGCAAATGTGTGAAAAATAATTTTTTAAAAAATCTATAAAAATTTACACTGAGGCTGCGGGTTGGGCCTAATACCAAAAAAAAATCGTAATTTTTCAAAAAACCGAACTAAAAAATCCCCAAAACATTCCCAAGACATTTTTAAATTAAATCACCCCAACAGATTTTGAAAATAATTAGTAAAAAGCCAATCACTTATCTTTTTCTTGCAGGCCTACTTACCTCCCGCCCAGCTCCTCTGATCCTCGAGGGCGCTTTTTAAAAATACTTACCTATGGGACACCGCTCAGCCAAAAATCGCGCCAGAGCAATCTGTGGACGGTGCACGTCAGCGATCCGCTCCCGAGCGGGACTTCAAAACCGCCAGTGTACCTCAGCTGGGGAATATTTCACCGACCCAGTTCTTGTCCAAAACGGCCAATACCGCCGAGAAACTGGGCGGTGAACCACTGGAGATTCTAGCCGTGGTCTTTTAATGAGTTTTTACTGAGCTGAGCTGCAGTAGTTTATGGGGTATCCTCAGAAAAGCATGATTTCAAATCCACAGATTTTTTTTAAACAAACAAAAGCAGCCAACAAACACAGCATGTCCATATAAAATGCAGAAAGACCTGTGTGTTAAATTACTTTAAAATAATTTCAATTTTCCATTAACCTTGGTAATGGCACAGTGCTCATAGACTGACATAGTCTTTCACTTTTTCTCCAAGCTCCCACTTCACTTGGAATGGTTTATATGGTTGTTCCCACTCCCATTTGCCAAAGGCATCCTTGTACCCACACCGCCCCCTGTTGGCGGAGGCATCCCCCCCAACCTCCCACCCCCTCTCAACTAATGATAGATTCTCTGGCACTGTGCTGTCCATGAAATCATACTTCCCCTTCCCCAGTTCATGCAGACAGATTCACTCCTACTCCCACCTGCCCTTTTACAGCAATACCCCTCTTGCCTGATTCGCACTTCCGATTTGATCTGCTGCTTTATTTGGCAATTGAACTCTGCTGCACATTGTGAGTGGGAATTCCTGATCTTGCAAAACTATCAGAGAATCAGCAATTCCCACCCAAAGTGCGCAGCAGCAGCAAAATCAAGCAACAGCAATAAGGGCAAATCAGAGAATGCAACAGGAACATGTGAGTGTGTGTACGTACACGTGCGCAGACAAACAAGGAACAGGATTTTCACTTCGAAGAACGGAGACACAGTATCTCACATAGTATTCCCGCCAATTTTTTTTAAACCTACAGACACAGACAAATCAATATTGAATCCAAAACCTGGACAGTTGGCATGTGTGCTATCTATATCCTTTGGATTGTTCAAAAAAAACAATCTGATTCTAGGCACAGTTAGCAAAACAGAGCGCAGCTCATGTCTACATTGAACTAAATCCAGGAATTGCAGAAGTCAGTCATTGGTAATCTTACAAAACTAGGAACAAAAGAGTACACAAGACAAAAAAAAACTACAATCCTTCAGTCTAATTCTAAAGTCTAGAAAATATCACTTTTATTTCTCTTACCCCTCAAATACTTCCCTTACCAAATATCCACACAGTTCTTCTCCAATGCCTCTCCAAGCAACTGATTCCAAACATTCATTATTGCTCGGGCTCACCCTTCTTCTGAGCTCGAGTCCATAACACCCTTATAGAATGTGTGATTGAACAAAAATTATTAGAGTTCAGTCTAGTAACTTCTATTGGCCATTTAGGGGACCTTTGTAGTGATATCAAAAATAACTTCACAACCCAATACTGGTAATATTCACATGGCAGCCAACAGCTATGTACAGTACAAATGGAGCACGTCTTAATTATATTTCTTTGCTTAGGTGGAACTGCTCCAGAAATCTACTGGGGATAAAATCATGCTCCCCACAGGCGCGTACTAAGTATGCACGCGCCCGTGGGGTCCCCGCAAGTTCTGTGTTTAGGTATGCGAAGCGCATGCACCTAAACCCGGCACTTACGATCCGTCAAAAATTCTTTTGACAGATCGCACGCATGCGAAGGAAAAGGGCCCTGGCGGGCAGAGAGTTGCGCTATTTGCCCAACTCCTGCCCAGCAAATGTCCTTCAAATTCTTACACTGGTAAAAGTAGGCGTAAGGCCTGCTTTTACCAGGTAAGTGTTTTAAGAAATAGAAAAATAAAGTGTTATCACTCATTTACATACTAAAACTCTGTCCATTAAGGTAATTTACAGGAATACAGTAACTAGCACATAATCAACTGTTCCTGCTGAATGGGAATAGTTTTATTGCTGCAGACAGTACATTGTTTTGAAGCAGTTTTTAAACATTCCTGGTTAAGTAACCACTTAGCAAGATAATTTTTACTATAGTGTCTAAATCTTTTCTCTCCTTGACTCAAGAGTTAGTGTTACCTTTGTCTTCACTCCAAGTAACCACAGATTTAGAACATGCCAAAATATCATCTAGACAATAGTTTCCCACGGCCTGCTAAATTATATGAAGTTAAACAGTGTCACCATCAAGATCCTCTTTTAAAATGCATTAATGGTCAAAGAATAAGGGAGAATAAGGGTGTTGTGTGCGACACTGTAGGCCTCCAGGCTGCCTGGCAATTCTCGGCTTCTTGGCAGAGACCGTACATCACCTGTTCTATCTGTCATATATCCCACAGACATTTGATCCACATGTTTGTTGCAATGAGGGCTGTGCGTAGCCACAACTTATGAATGCACTTTCTTGCTTCTAGCTAGGAGTTGTGCTATCCTGTGTGCCATGGGAGCCCTTGTACTGTACTTCAATGAGCAGGAAAGAAATTCTTCATGTCTTGTCAACCTACATGTCTCTATGCTACATATGCAGTATGTACCGATTTTTTTAATATAAACACTGATACTATAGCAGAATATTGCATTTAAACTAAGTTACTATATCAGCTGATTTTCTTTACATGTTAAATCCTTGTCTCCCTAACAATTGCGTTTTAAATTAACCCCAGATTAATCAATGATCTGCATCTAGTTTTGATTTTGACCTACAAATATATGCATTGATTTTACTTTTGTTTCCCAACAGTCTTTAGGCATTTTGCTGCTGAAATAAATGAGCATCTGATATAATTAGAAATACGATTTGTTTTATTGCTATTCCTCGTAATTGTTTGTTAATTTCAAGCACATTTCCACCTTAGACATTAATGGTAGAAATTAAACGAGAACAAATTGCATGAATATAATGTTATGAAAATAAAGTTGATTGAGGTGTTTTTATTAATACTGAGGGTAATTTTCAAGGAACTGCCGGAGCTAAAAATCGATGTTATGAGACAGCTGGCTGATATAGAAAGCACCAGATTATCCAGTGCATTGACTTCAGTGGAAAGGAAAATTGGGCAGTTTCTACAACAAGCACAAACCCACAGCACTAGCTTTACACTCCTGCGCTATGTTGAAAATTACCCCCAGTGTAAATTTTCTCAACGGAAAAGTGCAAGATTGAAGAGCTAAATTATATTGAAAGCAGAAATTAATGTTATGTAGTCAAAGACATTGGGCTGAAGTTTCCCCCCCCTTAAAAAACTGCGCATCTTGTTCCTAACCTTTGTTGACAGACACACTAAGTATCAGAAGTGAATAAATAATATCAGAGTGCAATTAACAAGTCAGAAATTTGACCTATAAATGAAAAACAGATTCTTCAGTTATAATTATGCATAAAGTATAACCGTTTGTTACATCTGGCATGGGAACAATACTTGAACACATAACATAGTTAAAACAAAATGTAAAGTGATGAGCTTTTAGAACAAAATTGCTGCAATAAAATTGGTAGGGAAGAAAAGCTCTTTAGAAATGGCATGAACTTTGTATGTTTCATACACCATTATAATATAAGGTAAAAGCATGCAGAAAACTCCCAGCTTAAATGTAGTGCATGGAAATGGAAAATGCTAATTCATGTTTTTCTACTTATATAACTCTCTAGAGTGCAACAAAACATAAATACACTTGCATACCTTGGTTAAATTTTATAAATATAATTTAGTCCCTCTGAGTAACCCCCGAAGACTTGGCTTTTTATCTCCCAAAGCTACAGAGGAAGAAATCACAGAAACACTTTCACATCATCTGCACAGGAAGTTCTCCCCTGTGCTGCTAGTTTGGCAGACTAATGTGAGACTATGTTAGCTATCGCTGTGCAAACTGGAATGTAAGCACTAAATTCCAGCACTGCTTTTACACAGGAAACAAAATACCAAATATGTTGTAAGTGGAGCAGTGTGCAAAGAAGATTTCACCAGCTTGAATCACGTACATTAACATCTATATTTTACAGATAATTCCTAACACTTTTAGACTCGGTTAACTCATTCACTGCTCATTATGATTAAGCAGAGGTTCGTATTTGGACTTATGTTTTTTTGACAATTTGATATGTTTTACACTTTCAGTATTCAAAACATACACACTTATTCTTTCACATCTTTTGTTTTTCCAATGAAACATATCACAAAGTAAAATTACAGAAATATGCACATAATCATAAAGCATCTCAAAATTCACAATATTTTTTGAACAAATAACATTCCAATATTGCTATTCTTCAGAAATGCTGCTGCAGCTTTCCGAAGTATTTAATTGTTCTGCTGCTTATTGTTCAATTGGCACTTTTATTAAATTGTATCTTTCTCTTTTGCATATGATAAATCTCAGAAGCTAGCATTACAAGCCAAGATAAAGAACAAAACAATGTAAACAGCATTGTGCTCTAATCCTAAACATAAGTTTATATAACCATGTGAAAGGATTAATTGTGACAAAGTAACATGTTGGAGTACAGCAATTAATTTGGAAAAAAGGAAACATAAATTGTTCACAATATTGTACATACCATTTTTTCTTGCTTCAGATAAAGAGAAGCACAAATGACATGAAAAGATATTTAATTTTTGGTCCAAACTCCAATATGCATAGTATCACAGCAAAGCGAAACATCACCATCTCAGACAGTGCTGTTTAGGTAAACATTTGTCGCACAACTGACTGAATGCAATTATTACCATAATGTTTGAAGTCAGAATTAATCTTCATGTATGTAAATCATAATTAAATCACACAAAAATTTTCAAGGTTAATTATGTGACAAAAAATGATACAGTATTGTAAGCTTCAACACACAGTAAATGAACTAAGGGTTAGTATGAAGTGTTTTCTCTGATGCATGAGTTAACAGATGTTTTAAGGCTGTGAATTGATTGAGGCATGCTGTCAGTCCAGTGCTAATGACAACTTCTAGGAACATCACACCTTGACAGCCGCTGTCACAGCTCAAACTAGCGTTACAGAAAAGGCGTTTTGTCAATGTTCTGGTACACATATAAATACAATATATCAGATTGGAAATTAAACAAGTGCAATCACAGCCACATACAACAATACTGTCAAAAACTGCAAACCTCTTATCACCATTAACAAGGAAAGAAAGTTAGAACTACTGAGATCGCAGCTTAACACAAAAGGTACCAAGAAAACTATAAACTGTTCTAATACTGTAACATCGACGAAAATAACAAAGAAAAATTTTAAGCAGTTCGTATCCAAGCTGTGAAGTATGACAATTAGAAGAAGGCTGCAACTGACTGTAGCAGCTGAAACACAAGATACACATTCCTACTACACTGTATATTTATAGCTAAACAAATATGATAAAGAAAAAAAATTACAAGTATTGAAGTAATTAAGATCATGCTTTGAACTTTTCGGCTGAATTTATCTTGCACAGTTAATCTCTTGATCAACATAGCACAAATTCAGTGTAAAACCGGTTAGGCCAGAGGAGATTCATCAATAATACAATAACCCTTCTCTAAGGCTAAATTATGGAGAGAAAAAATAAAATAACCCTATCTCCTGATGGTGAATAGCTGAATGAGAAAGACTGGGAAAGTCCCAGGTTGGATCTTTGGTCTGTGCTCAGGAAGCTGATCTCAGCCAGGGTGGCAGTAGGGGTACTTTTACAAGCCTCAATCCCCCTGAGATAGGGAGGGAGAAATCAGCCAGGGTATTTCTCTTGATTGGTATCCAGCTATCCGTTCTGGAAATACAAGTGCGTAGACAAGAATCAGGTTGAATAACCTCACTGTCAAGGTTCTCACATGAACAATGGCTACTAGGGTGAGTTACTAGTGGCCACCTTTGCCTGTGGAATTGTACCCAGTAAAGAAGTTGATGCTTTATGGAAAATGAGGAAATTAGTGGAGGATATGGGAGGGAAAAAATACAAATAACAGAGTACAAAAAAAATCCACTTCCTGTGTGCAACTGCCAAATTTTGTTTTCTACCATTTCCTACATAGACTGAATTTATGCTGCACAGTAAACTTCCTGGTCATTTGCTAGAAAACATGATTATCTCCATCATGACTTTATTACTTTTTAGTTACAATATCACGGAAGGTTATTACACCCCCATTGTGGGCAGTCAGTCAGCAATAGTTTTTTTTACCACCGGTAGCATAATTAAATAGCTGAGTTAGAAGCTCCCTCTGGCTTTCCAGAACAATGGCAATGTAAAAGCAATATTTTAAAACCATTAATATTTTGTAGATTAAAAAATAAATACTGGGGTGAGATTATAATTCACTGAGGAAGGCAGGTTTGCTGATATTTATAAACTGCTTGAAGTTTTAACTCTCACTGGATTACAGCTTTTTGCATTACCCAACATCTGATTTATTTATATATCTTCTATAGATGTCATCAGGTGGTACAAAATTTTGTAACATTTTATACCAACAATATTTCCAGACCAATATAGTTTTGATCAAAAATCCGCAAAAATGACATGATTTATAATATTAAGATCATATGATTTGGCATTTTCTTTTAGTTATTAGAATTTTTTATAAAATTCTTTTCGACAAATGTTAATCCAAAGAATGCATGTGCCTCACAGAAGTAGAATCTTTTTTAGCAGTGTAACATTAATTATTTGATACGGAGAAAAAAAGATAAACAATGCAGATAATGCTGCCTTCAGTAAGGCCTCCATCTTGCACCAGCTGATTTTTTTCAGCCAAGAGCAACAGTTTAAAAGTACTTGTGTATACACACTCAAGATATCACTGTATTGCTTAACAATCGCTGTATTGCTAAAGAGGCTGTGTATTATTCATAATGAGCCAAAATTTGCTGTCAAAATAATGGCAAGACTAATGGCGCTCCTTGTTATTTATGGGTAAATGGTGCTGCAACTTCAGACCAGGGGCGGATGTGCGGTTAAATTGGATTTTCCAAAGGTTGTTGTTGAAGTTGTGTTGTTGCGCTGTTAGCTTTGCAAAAATGGGATCTCGTCCTTAGCCTCCCCGTTTCTAAGTGTAGGAATTTGCTGTATTTGCCCATTAAACTCACCACAGAAAGTCAAGTCTTGTCATGACAAGCGTAAGTACCTTTTTAACGATAAGCTAATTGTTAATTACTGCCAATCAACCTCTCTGGCACCAAAAATTACAAGTGTGGAGTCTCATTTCTTCAAGGTTTTGAATTTTGAGGAGATTTTAAAACTATCAATTAAAAAAAATCTTATTTTTCTGTCTCTTTTCTCTTAAATTCAATCTTTCTTTCCCTCTCTATTTCTCTTTCTGTACCAGATAGAACATTGAATTCACTCCCTTTAATTGATTCTCCTCAGTCCTCCCGGTGTTTATTTCTCAATCCTAAAATCGGATTGGTTAAGGAGATATCCTGTTGGATGCCCTGTTTTTCTCACTGCACCATTATCAGCAAATTTGTGGGCATAAATATTTGAGCTGAAGGGTGCACGAGCAAGTTTAATTAACGGCAGATGCCATTAGATGCCCTGCTACAGCAAATTCTGGCCCATTAAATACCAGAAAGAGCTTTTTGGGTAAAATCAAATTATGGATTATAACTGTTATTCAATCTCATCTGTTTAATAAGTCAGAATATAATGTAGTTTTAATATTTAAACACTACAGCTAGCAAACCAATAATTTGCAAGGAGTGTGAAAAAATATATAAATTTATGTAAAATTATATGAAATTCTACAAATGAATGAAAAAAGCGGCATATATTTTCAAGGAGGTAACCAGGAGGGTCGATGAGGGCAAAGCGTATGATGTAGTGTAAATGAATTTTAGCAAAGCTTTTGATAAGGTCCCACATGGCAGATTGGTCAGGAAAGTAAAAGTCCATGGGATCCAGGGCAAAGTGACAAGTTGGATCCAAAATTGGTTCAGAGGCAGAAAGCAAAGGGTAATTGTTGATGGGTGTTTTTGTGACTGGAAGGATGGTTCCAATGGGGTTCCGCAGGGCTCAGTACTACGTCCCTTGCTTTTTGTGATATACATCAATGATCTAGACTTGAATATAGGGGGTATGATTAAGAAGTTTGCAGATGATACTAAAATCGACTTTGTGGTTGATAATGAAGAAGAAAGCTGCGGACTGCAGGAACATATCAATCAACTGGTCAGGTGGGCAGAACAGTGGCAAATGAAATTTAATCCAGAGAACTGTGAGGTAATGCATTTGGGGAAGGCCAACAAGGAAAGGGAATACACATTAAATGGTAGGATACTGAGAAGTGTGGAGGAACAAAGGGACTATGGAGTGCATGTCCACAGATCCCTGAAAGTAGCAGGCCAGGTAGATAAGATGGTTAAGGCGGCATACGGAATTCTTGCCTTTATTAGCCGAGGCATAGAATACAAGAGCAGGGGGGGTTATGCTTGAACTGTATAAAACACTGGTTAGGCCACAGCTGGAGTACTGCGGCAGTTCTGGTCACCGCATTACAAGAAGGACGTGATTGCACTGGAGAGAGTACAGAGGAGATTTACAGGGATGTTGCCGGGATTGGAGAATCTTAGCTATGAGGACAGATTGGATAGGCTGGATTTGTTTTCCTTGGAACAGAGGAGGCTGAGGAGAGACCGCATTGAAGTGTATAAAATTATGAGGAGCCTGGATATGGTGGATAGAAAGGGCCTATTTCCCTTAGCAGCGGGGTCAACAACCACGGGGCATAAATTTAAAGTAATTGGTAGAAGGTTTAGAGGGGATTTGAGGGGAAATTTCTTCACGCAGAGGATTGTGGGGATCTGGAACTCACTGTCTGAAAGGGTGGTAGAGGCAGAAATCCTCACCACATTTAACAAGTACTTGGATGTGCACCTGAAGTGCCGTAACCTGCAGGGTTATGGACCTAGAGCTGGAAAGTGGAATTAGGCTGGATAGCCTCTTGTTGGCTGGCACGGACACGATGGGCCGAAATGACCTCCCTTCTGTTCTGTAAACTTCTATGATTCTATGATAAACAATTTTAGCAATTTATGCAGTAAGGTTACAGTTAGATGCTTGAATTAAAAGTTAAATATTAAACATCAACATAAGCAAAATTCCTGATTGAAATTTAAGTCTTTACCAATATCTGTAATTTTGCACAATCACCTCATTACTTTTACTTTCTATGTCATTAAAAGAATTACACATGGTGCTCATCATACCAAACTATACATCCAAGCAGTGTCATAGGGATGTGGCTCAAAAAAAACCCATCATACTTTTCTGATTGGCATGCATCATTATTGGTTCTGTTAGCCATGATGATTGGCTCGAAAAGGCTATAAATAGGAAAATCTACAGCAACCAATGTATAAAAACAGCCAACCAATCAAACTGCTCAAATATTTTTCAATGCTTCAAATCAGCAATTGCCACTAAACAAACCAATCAAACCACAGCTTTTTCCAAACTGCTTTTGGATGACATGTTCTTCCTCATTCAAGTCAGTAAATACAGCTAATAAATAACATTTATACCAGAATACAAAAGAAATGAAACTCGCTCATAAAATTAGTCAGGGCCCTAACTCGGTCGAAGCCAATGTCAGCCCAAGTGCCGCCCAAAGTATCGCCACAGTATTTTGCCAGGAAGATTCCTCTAAAAGGTGGCAGTACTGCCCGGCAGCCAAATAACGGCTTACGTCATCAATCTGGGTGGCAGCGGGCGGGAGCTCTCAATCCTGGCGGCAAAGGCTCTTGCCGCCCAAGTGCCACCGAGGATGAAGTCAGGCCCAGGGAGGGTGCAGGAGATGAAATTAAAAATTACAACAAAAAAAAATCATCGGAACACCTTCAGGGGACCCCCCCGAGCTAGGTAAGTCGCTGTAAAGAACATTTTAAAATATCTTCACTAACCTTTTATTTCCATTCTTCGTACTTACCGTCGAGGTTGGACCGGCCTCCACACAGTAGTCCTTCTCCCTGCTGGCGCCGACTCCCGCCCGCACCAATCTGGCAGCTCGGTGGGCGGGAGGTCACTTACGCGACTTGGCCACCAGCAGCAGTCAGTGGGCGGTTTCCAGCATATTCTCCTCCCGCCCACTCCAGCCCAAGTGGAAAATGACAAGAGGGGAGACCGGCAGCAAAACTCAGCGGCAGTCGGCGGTAAGGCCACCAACATCGGGGCCTTAATATTAGAAATAGCTGCATAGTTCCACTTGCACAGGCCTGCTCCTCTCTGGAGCACAGGGTTTGAGTTTCACATCAGTAACAGAGTTGAACCATCCGAAATGCCTTCCTGGCCCCCATGCTAGCTGACACTGTAAACAGTTTCCTCTCCTCAGGAGCTGTCCAGTTCCCTTTCAAAACTACAGTCATCACTCGGTCCTCAAAAAAAAAACATCCTTGATTCCTCAGTATCTAAATACTGTTCCATCTCTGACTTCCCTTTCCTCTCCAAGGTCCTTAAAGGAGTTGTTACCTCCCAGTTTTTTCAGGCAACTCACTGTTTGCCTTCAATCCGGCTCATGCAGTGCCAATATGGCCCTAACTGAATTTACAAACGACAATTTTTGTGACTGTAACCCTGTACATTATTTTATCTCAACCTGGCTGCAGCCTTTGACATGGCTGTCCATACCAACACTGCTAATGTCTCTTCCCTGTTGTTCAGCTATGTGGGAGTTCACTCATTTGATTCCATGCTTAGTTATCTTATTGAAGGCAAAGCATCTCTATAAGGAGTTAGGTCACAGTTCCACCATGATCTAACTGAATGGTGGTAAAGGCTCGAGGGGGTAAATGGCCCACTTCTGTTACTATGTTCTAACAATGGCTTCTCTTCTCACAGTTACCCTCAAGTCCCCAAAGATCCTTCCTTGGCCTCCACCTTTACAAATTTCCCCTTGATAGCATCATCCACAAATATGGTATGAGCTCCAAATGTACACCGATTACACGCCACTCTAGATCACCACCACCTTTTTGACTTTGTGCAGTCAGACTACTTTTCCAACATCAAGTGTTGGATGAGCTGTAACTGCCAACAGCCAAACATCATTCCCACATTATTGACTCCAATTCCCTTCCCCGACCACCTCTCAATCATCTCTCCTTCCCTGCCCCCCCCCGCCCCCGCTCTCATTGACATAACAATTTACTTGATAGCAAATGCCGACAGAAAAGCATGACCAAAATCGTGACAACATTAAGTAAAGTTTTATGGATCACTAATTAATCTCCCATGGATAGTAACGCCAAAGTGCAACCTTCAGGGCTAGAGAGCAGATGATGATTTTACCAGAGTGCACAGATATAATTGAGTCCCATTTTTAAAACTACACATTCTTTCCTCATTTTTATATTTACAATATAATTTTATGTCCACAGAAGCAAAGAGTGACCAATAAAAAAGCTGATGAGTGAGTAAGGTATGTAGAATTAGTAATCTGATCATAAAGGATCCTCCAGGGAAGAGTGACCATAATATGACAGAATTTCACGTTGAGTTTGAGAGTAACATTCTTAAATCTGAAACGAGAGAGTTTAAAACTTAAACAAAGCCAATTACATAGGTATGAGGAGTGAGTTGGCTATGGTAGATTGGGAAATTAGATTAAAAGGTATGCCGGTAGATAAGCAGTGGCAAACATTTAAAGAAATCTTCCAAAAATTCCAACGAATATACATTCCATTGAGAAATAAAAACTTCACAGGAAAAGTAATCCATTCGTTGCTAACTAAAGAAGGATATTATTAGAATAAAAAAGGCTTTTAATGTTGCAAAGAACAGTAGTAAGCCTGTGGATTGGGAGAGCTTTAGAAACCAGCAAAGGATGACTAAAAAAAAATGATAAAAATGGAGAAAATAGAATAACAGTAAATTAGCAAGAAATATAGAAACAGATTGTAAGAGCTTCTACAAGTATGTAAAAAGGAAGAGAGTAGCAAAAGCAAGCGTTGGTCCTTAGAGGCCGAGACAGGAGTAATTATATTGGGGGACAATTGCAGAGACTTTAAACAAATATTTTGTATCTGTCGTCAGAGTGGAAGAAACAAAAAGTACATCAAAAGTACATCTAAAGTAGTGGAGAACCAAAGGGCTAATGAGAGGGAGGAACCAAAGTAATTACCAGTAGGGAAAAAGTACTTGAGAAACTAATGGGACTAAAAGCCAACAAATCCTCTGGACCTGATGGCCTACATTCTAGGATTCTAAAAGAGGTTCCCTAAATTCTAAAACGGTCCCAGTGGATGCAAGGTATCAAATGTAACCCCACTATTCAATAAAGGAGGGAGAGAGAAAACAGGGAACTACAGGCCAGTTAGCCAGACATCAGTCATCAGGAAAATGCTGAAATCCATTATTAAGGAAGTGGTAATGGCACTTTGAAAAACATAATATGATTAAGCAGAGTCCACATGGTTTTATGAAAAGGAAAGAGAGTTTGACAAATTTATGAGTTTTTTGAGGATACAACTAAGAGGGTAGATAACGGGGAATTGGTGGATGTAGTAAATTTGGATTTCCAAAAGGCATTCGATAAAGTGCCATATAAAAGTTTGTTACACAAGCTGAGGGCACATGGGGTTGGGGATAATGTATTAGCATGGATAGAGGATTGGTTAACGGACAGAAAACAAAGAATGGGGGTCAACGGATCATTTTCAGATTGGCAGGCTGTAACTAGTGCTTGGACCTCATGTATTTACAATCTGTTAATGACTTAGATGAAAGGACCAAGTGCAATGTATCCAAGTTTGCTGACGATACAAAGCTAGGTGGGAAAGTAAGCTGTGAGGACACAAGGAGCCTGCAAAGGGATATAGACAGGTTAAGCGAGTGGGAAATAAGGTGGCAGATAGAGTATAATGTGGGAAAATGTGAAGTTATTCACTTGGTAGGAAGAATAAAAAAGCAGATTATTTTTTATATGGGGAGAAACTATTAAATGTCAGTGGTCAGAGAAATCTAGGTGTCCCAGTACAAGAAACACAGAGAGTTAGCATGCTGGTACAGCAGGCAATTAGGAAGGCAAACGGCATGTTGGCCTTTATTGTAATAGGTTGGAGTGCAAGAGTAAGGAAGTATTGCTACAATTGTACAGGGCCTTAGTGAGAGCATACCTGGAGTACTGTGCATGGTTATGGTCTCCTTATCTAAGGAAGGATATACTTGCCTTAGATGTGGTGCAACAAAGGTTCACTAGATTGATTCCTGGGATGAGAAGGTTCTATCAGAAGAGATGGAGTAGATTGGGCCGATACTCCCGAAAAAGAGAGGTGATCCCATTGAAACATACAAGATTCTGAGGGGGATTGACAGGATAGATACTGAGAGATTGTTTCCCCTGGCTGGAGAGTCCAGAACTAGGGGGCATAGCCTCAGGATAAGGGGTCGGCCTTTTAAGACTGAAATGAGGAGGAATTTCTTCAGTTAGTGGGCTGCAAAACTTTGGAATTCTCTGCCCCAAAGAGCATGTGGATGCTCAGTCATTGAGTATATTCAAGGCTGTGATAGATGGACTTTTGGACTCAAGGAATCAAGTGATATGGGGTTAGGGCAGGAAAGTGGAGTTCAGGTCAGAGATCAGTCATGATCTTATTGAATGGTGGAGCAGCTTCGAGAGGCTATACAGCCTACTCCTGCTCCTAATTCACATGTTCTTATGCAAGGGACAGAAAAAGCAAAAGCAAACACGTTAAATACTGAACTTTTGCAACTGCCATTGAATCACATAAAAGTGGCGTCTATGAACTGTGTAAATAATTGTGGCTTATCATTTAGTTTCACTGTTAGTCTCTTGGTTGTTCCTTGAGGGGTAATGAAAACTGATTTTTTTCTGAATTTACCTTGTTTTTTCCAGCTCTATTTTCCCCTGTCCCCCTCCCCAACCCCGCCCCCAGTTTTTGATGCTAAAAAAACACCCTCCAAAGAAATGGATTTTAAATGAGCAATAATAAACAACTTTGAAGAGCTTCGTTCTGTCTTTCTTTTCTTTAAAAAAAACATCCTTAAATTTCTTAAATGAGCAGAGCTTTATGCTATTTCTGTCATTTCTATACATATCCGGGTAACTGTGCAAGGCTGTGTTTGCAACAACGTTAGCAGCAAGGACGAGTCAGAAAATCGGGGCCATATTGTAGCCCCATCTCTGGTACTTCCTACACTTGCCACTAGCGAGGCTCCACGTTAGGAAATAGTGCTTTGTATCAAAGAGTGCCGCAGTTGCCTTAAACTGCTACCACCCACTGTCTTGCTTGAAAGCACAAGAATAAACAGTCTATACAAGGACACCATGATGCTAACTTCTACACCACCCAGAATACCACAATCCACATTTCACCGGACTCAAAAAATGGCAACTGCCAAGAATTTTACAGCAAAATCCCCTTTAAAGCAACAATTACAGTATTAAGTCTTACATAGGATTACATAGGATATACAGCCCAGAAACTCGCCACTCAGCCCAACCGGTCGGTCCATGCCACTTGAGCCTACTCCCACCTTTCCTCATCTAACTATCAGAATAACCCTCTATTCCCTTCTCCTTCATATGCTTATCTAGCCTCCCCTTAAATACAGCTATACTATTTGCCACAATTGCTCCCTGTGGTAGCGAGTTCCACATTCTCACCATTCTCTGGGTAAAGAAGTTTCTTCTGAATTCCCTATTTGATTTCTTGGTGCCTATCTTATATTGATGGCCTCTAGTTTTGCTCTTCCCCACAAGTGGAAACACTCTCTCCGTGTCTACTTTATCAAAACTTGGCATAATTTTAAAGATGTCTATTAGTTCACCCCTCAGCCTTCCCTTTTCAAAAGAAAAGAGACACAGCCTATTCATCCTTTCCTGATATTTATACCCTCGCATTTCTGGTATCATCCTTGGAAATCTTTTTGCACCCTCTCCAATGCCTCTATATCCTTTTTACAATATGGCAACCAGAAATGTACGCAGTACCCCAGTGTGGTCTAACCAAGGTTCGATACAAGTTTAGCATAACTTCTCCGCTTTTCAATTCTATCCCTCTAGAAATAAACGCTAGTGCTTGGTTTGCTTTTTTTTGGTCCTTATCTACAGATCCCTCTATCAGCATCATGTGCCATCACATATCCTCTACTTCATTCCAACTGCTCTCCACTCTGACTCCTTTGCCTTCCACAGCCTCCCACCTTAACTGCCGAGTCTCTTGTCATCTCGGCCTTAAACCTCTCTGGTTCACTACCTTCCTTCCTTCCTTCCTTATAACATACACTTGTTCCCCATGAACAGAAACTTGGTGGGGGAATATGAAAGTTTTATTGTGTGATAAATTGAAGATTCCACCAAAAGCCTTGAGGTTTTGAGAAAAAAAGAATCCTTTAAAAAAAAACATCAAAGGAGCTCACCATTAAAATAAAATGTAGAAGTGATACCTAAAGGTATATATAACTCATAGATAAAGTTTATTCACCCAACAAAAAAATACTGACATCTTAAAAAAGCTAACCGACCGGAATGCAAAGCTAGGTTTCAGAGGATTTCAACAGCAAAATAGAAGAAGTTATCAAAAGGAACCCAGATTTAAACATTCCAAAGCACTTTCCTTTTTATTATAAAATTTATTAATTTGACAGCTAGACTTCCTCAGTCTAATAGCAACTTTGGTTGTAAATCTTGGTTGAATTTTTTAAAATGGCAACATGCAGGTGATTAAACAGCTACATACTAACATACTCCAACAGACATTTTTTAATGATCCACTGGTACACCAGGCTCTCTGCAAGCAGATGCGTTTTTAAAAGTACGTATCTTGCCTACGGTCTTGGGTTTTAGGCAAGCTCCTAGTCCCCATTAACAGAACCTGCCGAATCAAACAGTGGAACCATATAGAGCATTTTATACATTTTCTGGAAAGCCCGTTGTGAAAATAATTTAATAAGATGACTAAGCGATTTATAGTTTTGTTAAAATTCAGTTAAAGACTGAGCGCTGGTCACGTAAAACTTAATTGTCAATTAACAGGTGAATGGTAATGCAGCTCTGGCTGTAGGGCTGGCATCTGAACTCCACAAACCTCAGTGGGAGAGCAGAGCCTGTTTCTATGCAAGCTGCTACATGGAGTGCTTTGTGCTGGCAACACAGGTCGGGAAGGGACGGAGGAGGATGCATTTTGTCTCAAAAAGTCTAGTTTCATCAACCAACATGAACCAATGCAAATGGCTGCTAATGAGAAGTATCTGGTCAAGAACTTTATATTCATCTGATTTTTTTTTAAAATCCTGATACTTCTACAGAATGCATCAAGGAAGCAACATTTATAGAGCATTTTTGGCAGTAAAGTTGAAAGAGGAATCAAGAAGTAACTCTTATTAAAATTCTCCCCTAATGCTGGCCAGACAGGAAAGATATACCAAATACTCATTGAAAATGTATGTGCACAACACCATTATAGGTTACAGTACATGCTGCTATTTAATGCAAACTTTTGGGCCCAAGTTTCAACTGGATTTGCTCCTTTTTTTTGGAGCAACTAGTTTTTTTTTGGAGTATCCTAGAAATTGCAATTCTCCACATTTAGTTTGCTCCAGTTCTAGTGAGTTAGTTTAGTTTCGTTTTAGTTCTGTTTTTATTTCTCCAAAAGGGGGCATGTCCAGCCACTTACGCTTGTTTTGCAAGTTTGAACTGCGAAAAGTTACTCCAAACTAAATTAGAATGGAGTAAGTGTCCACTTTTGTACGCCAGGAAAAACCTTGTGTAGAGTTAAGAAATCAGCGCAGCTAACCAGAGATGGGAGGGGGGGAAGAGAGAGCACTAAACACCTTCACTTTTAAAAATAAAGAACCATCATCAATAATAAATGATAAATCAATAAATAAAAAAGAAAAGAAAATAAAAGATCAGTAAAATAAAAAAATAAAAGTCCCTACCTCACCTACTGCAGCACGCAACGCCTATCTGTTCGGCCAGGGGCGGGGAATCGGTCACCCAGCAGCAAAGCTCACTAAAGCACGCAGCAGCATATCTTCGGCCGTTCGGCCACGGGCTAGGGGCGGGAAAGCGCTCACCCAGCCAATGTTTCTGTGCCATTGCGCATGCGCAACGCTGTTGGCACTCATAGACATGCTGGGCCCTAGCCCCGCCCCCATGCCGGCTGTGTAGACACAGCACGTAAATAGCTTCGCGCCCCCCCCGCAGCTCAAGCTGCGCTGCACCGACTGGAATGGAGGCCTGCAAACACTTCAGAATAGCGAGATATTTTTTAGGCACACTTTTAATTCTAAATAATAGGCGCTAGGCTCGGAGGTGCGCCGATCTAATGACCAGTTCAAAGTTGGGCCCACTGTGTGAGCACTTCTGATCATTGATCTACAGGTTTGCTACTAGAGATACCAGCTGAACTTGAACAAGGTGCTTTGCAAATATTGTGGTTTGGGCACACGAATGTTTGGAACTCCCTAAACATCTGATGACATATTAGATCACATTTATTAAAAACAGTTACATTTGGATTTAAGCAAAGTCAGCAATTGATTTAATTAAACTATCACAGTAATTCGATGAATTCAAATGCAACTTAAATTGAACAGTGAACAAATTGCTGAATTGGAAACCATTACAGAACTCAGTCAATGCATTTAATGCATAAAATCGCAAGTTGTGCAATTGCATCAATGCACATTTTACCCAACTGCTTTTTGGAACGAAAAGAAAATATAGAACGGAACAAAAAGAAAATAACAAGCAGGATAAAAGATGGTGAAACAATCTTCAGTATATGTAATAAATTAATAATGAATTGCATTTTTATACAAATCCTTTCCACAATGAACAGAGTTGCAGCTGCAAAACATTCGAGAGGTTCACAGTGCTTTACAGATGTGACCAGTTATATCAAGCTATATTACTGTTGAGCAATAAAATCATCGACCATGTAGCGGGACACAATGAAAATTTAATTTAGAAGTCTTGTCTTGTGGGAGAAAATAAGTTTTAAAACTATTTCGATAACCTTCTGGATCTCTATACGTCACCCCATCCTAAATCTAATGAAAAGAATCCAAGACTCTCAAATTCAGTACCAAGCAGAGCATACAATGTTATCTATTCAGTACTGAACATTCCCATCTCAGACGATTCAAAAAAATAACAAAACTTGAAAGCAATCCTTGGGATGATCAGCCAGAACCAGTTAGCTGACCATGCCAGAGAAGACATAACCGCCTTCACCTCAATCCTTTAACAAAAAGGTTCTAAGTACAATCAAGTAGGAGATCATTGCAGGGAGCTCAGAAATGTTGCCACTACTGCCCCTTTCACCTCCTCTGCAGTAACACAGACACTGTCATTAACACAAACTAAGTCTGCTGCCCATGGTTTCAGAAAATCTTCATTTGCCATTTGCCAAACGACAGAGCAACTGGAGTAGCTATAATTTTGTTTTTGGCTTAAAGGAGTTTACCTTTAATGGGTTTAGCAGCCCTGAGCTAGTTTAAAGTGTACTGTTGCTCATCGGTGATCAATATTTTAAAAATCCATCTGGCTATTAACTGCATTGGCTTCTTTTTTGTACTAGTATTTAGCATATTTGAACTATGGTCCTTCCCTTTGCTCCTCTACGTTTGTTTTGGTCAATTTTGAAAAGGGGTTTGCAGAACTTCTCTTTCCAGTTTTAACATAGGGTCTTGTCCAAAACATTAACCAACTATTACGTTTACAGAGACTGATGGCCCACTGTCCATTTCCAGCATTATATTTTGGATTTTCAGCATTATTAGTTCAAATTCCATTATCCTTCAATATCCCAAAGTCAACCTGACTCAACACCTATTCTTGAGCCGATTACTTTGGGCAAACCCAAAGTTTGCACCGATAGCAATGAAAGTACCCGAGTGTAGTTGTCAGCTGAACACCAGACTGGAGGTTGTTCCTGCAGCCTGGGGTCTGCATGACTAATGCTGGGGGAGATTGTGAGAAATGCAGCGGCCTTGTCCTTGGCCTTTGCAAATCAACATACAATACAGCACCACTGGTATGTCCGATGGGATCATAGCCTTCTTACTCTCAGTTCCTTTCTGACCTGGGGACAGATGAACGTTTGTGTGCTAAGCTGGTCCCCTAGGGCTATATCTGAAAGAGTTGAGTTTCAACATTCACACATGTGGAACTGTCATTCTGACATGAACTAGCAAAATCATGCCTTTCTGCTGAGTCTAGAAGACACTTCAACGACAACAACAGCAATTTGCACTTATATAATTAAAAACAGAAAATGATGGAAATGCTCAGCAGGTCAGGCAGCATCTGTGGTGAGAGAAACCGAGTTAACATTTCAGATTGATGGCCTTTCATCAGAACTGTTCTGACGAAGGGTCATCGACCTGAAACGTTAACTCAGTTTCTCTCTCCACAGTTGTTGCCTGACCTGCTGAGTATTGCCAGCATTTTCTGTTTTTATTTCAGATTCCAGCATCTGCAGTATTTTGCTTTTGCACTTACATAACACCTTTAATGTAGGAAAACGTCCCAAAATGCTTCACAGGAGCATAAATAAACAAAAATTGACAGAGCAAAAGAAGATATTAGGAGGGGTGATTAAAAGCTTGATCAAAGAAGCAGGTTTTAAGGAGGATCTTAATAGAGGAGGGCGGGGTGGAGAGGCATGGAGGGAATTTCAGAGCTTAGATCATAGATAGCTGACAGCAAGGCCGCCGGTCGTGGGACGAAAAGACTGAGGGATGCACAAGAGAACAGAGTTGAAGGAACGCAGAGTTCTCAGAAGATTGTCGGGCTGGAGGAGGTTACAGAGATAAGGAGGAGCAGGGCCATGGAAGGATTTGAATACGAGGAGAATTGTGAATCTGAGGTGAAGGTGGACCAGGAGCTAATGTAGGTCAGTGAGCACAAGGGTGATGGGAGAGCGGGATAGTACAGGTTATGATGTGGGCAGCAGAATTTTGAATAAGCTCAAGTTATGGAGGGCGGAAGATGGTAGGTCAGCTAGGACATCATTGGTAATAGTCGAGTGTGGAGCTAGCAAAGGCAAGGATAAGGGTTTCAGCAGCAGATTGCCTGAGGCAGAGGCGGAGATAGGTGATGTTATGGAGGCGAAAGTCTTTGAGAAGGAGAGAACACAGCATCAGAACCTCCGATCTGATAACTAAGGAAGTAAAGGATGGTATCAAATTGAAAACAAAGGCATACAATGTTGTGAAGAATAGTGGGAAATTTTTAGAAACCAGAAAATTATGAGAGTAAACTAGCAAGAAATATAAGAGAGTAAGGGCTTCTATATAAAAAGGAAGAGAGTAGCTAAAGTAAGCATTGGTCCCTTAGAGGATGAGATTGGGGAATTAATAATGGGAAACAGGGAAATGGCAAAGACATATTTTGTATCGGTCTTCACGGTAGAGGACACTAAAAGCATCCCAATAATTGATAATCAAGGGGATATTGGGAGGGGGAACTTAAAACAAATCACTATCACTAGAGAAAAAGTATTCGGCAAACTAATGGGACTGAAGGTGGACAAATCTCCTGGATCCGATGACCTGCATCCTAGGGTCTTAAAAGAAGTGGCTGTAGAGATAGTGGATGCATTAGTTGTCATCTACCTATTAGTTGTAATGCCCCTATTTAAGAAAGGAGCAAGACAGAAAGTAGGAAACTACACACCAGTTGGCCTAACATCCATCATTGGGAAAATGCTGCAGTCCATTATTAAGGAAGGAGTAGCAGGACATTTAGAAAATCATAATACAGTCAAGCAGAGTCAGCATGGTTTTAAGAAAGGGAAATCATGTTTGACAAATTTGCTGAAGTTCTTTGAGGATGTAATGAGCAGGGTGGATAAGGGTGAACCAGTAGACGTCGTGTATTTGGATTTCCAGAAGGCATTCGATAAGGTGCCACATAAAAGGTTACTGCACAATATAAGAGCTCACGGGGTTGGGGGTAATATATTAGTATCGATAGAGGATTGGCTAACTAACAGAAAACAGAGAGTCGTGATAAATGGGTCATTTTCCGATTAGCAACTTGTAACTAGTTGGGTGTCACGTGGATCAGTGCTGGGGCCTCAATTATTTACAATCTATATTAATGATTTGGATGAAGGGACCGAGTGAAATGTAGCTAAATTTGGTGGGAAAGCAAGTTGTGAGGAGGACGCAAATATTCTGCAAAGATATACAGATAGGTTAAGTGAGTGGGCAAAAATTTGGCAGATCAAATATAATGTGGGAAAATGTGAGGTTATCCACTTTGGTCGGAAAAATAAAAAAGTAAAATTATTTAAATGGGGAGAGATTACAAAACACCATGGTACAGAAGGATCTTGTACATGAAACGCAAAAAGTTAGCACGCAGGTATAGCAAGTAATTAGTAAGGCAAATGGAATGTTGACCTTTATTGGAGTATAAAAGTACGAAAGTCCTGCTGCAACTGCACAGTGTTGGTGAGACCACACCTGGAGTACTGCGTACAGTTTTGGTCTCCTTATTTAAGGAGGGATATACTTGCATTGGTGGCAGTTCAGAGAAGGTTCACGAGGTTGATTCCTGAGATGAAGGGATTGTCTTATGAAGAAAGGTTGAGCAGGTTGTGCCTATACTAATTGAAGTTTAGAAGAATGAGAGGTGATCTTATTGAAACATATAAGATTCTAAGGGGACTCGACAAGGTAGATGCAGTGAGGATGTTTCCCCTCACGGGGGCATCTAGAACTAGAGGGCATAGTTTCAGAATAAAGGGTCGCCCATTTAAAACGGAAATGAGGAGGAATTTCTTCTCTCAGGGGGTCGTAAATCTTTGGAATTCTCTACCCCAGAGAGCTGTGGAAGCTGGGTCATTAAGGTTGAGCTAGACAGATTTTTGAACAATAAGGGAGTCAAGGATTATGGGGATCGAGCAGAGAAATTCAGATGAGACCAAGATCAGATCAGCTATGATCTTATTGAATGGCGGAGCAGGCTTGAGGGGCCAAATGGCCTACATCTGCTCCTATTTCTTATGTTCTTATGATGATGGTCAAATAGGACACCGAGGTTGCAAATTGTCTGGGTCAGCCTGAGACAGTGGCTAGGGAGGGAATGGCATTGGTGGTGAGGGATCAGAATTCGTGGCAGGGACCGAATACAATGGTTTTGGTCTTCTTGATGTTCAATTGGAGGAAATTGCGACTCATCCTTGACTGGTTGTCGGTCTAGTAGGTGTAGAGGAGGGGTTGAGAGAGGGTGAGCGGGTGGTAGAGCTGGGAGTTGTCAACCTACATGTGGAACCTGACGTCACGGCTTTGAATTATGTTGCCGAGGGGCAGTAGTTGAGAAATAGAAGGGAGCCAATGGTATTTCAGAGCTGTCAGAGAGAGAAGGGAAGCCATTGCTAGAGATTTTCTTGCTGCAACTGGATTGGTAAGAAAAGAACCAGACACGAGCAGTCCCACTCAGCTGGATAATGGGGGAGAGGTATTGGAGGAGGATGGTGCGATCAACCATGTCAAAGGCTGCAGACAGGTCGAGAAGGATAAGGAGGGATAGTGCACAATGGTCAGATGTCATTGCGAGAGGGCTGGAGTACAAAAGCAGGGAGGTCCTTCTGCAACTGTATAGGGTATTGGTGAGGCCGCACCTGGAGTACTGCGTGCAGTTTTGGTCACCTTACTTAAGGAAGGATATACTAGCTTTGGAGGGGGTACAGAGACGATTCACTAGGCTGATTCCGAAGATGAGGGGGTTACCTTATGATGATAGATGGAGCAGACTGGGTCTTTACTCATTGGAGTTCAGAAGGATGAGGGGTGATCTTATAGAAACATTTAAAATAATGAAAGGGATAGACAAGATCATGGCAGAGAGGTTGTTTCCACTGGTCGGGAAGACTAGAACTAGGGGGCACAGCCTCAAAATATGGGGGAGCCAATTTAAAACCGAGTTGAGAAGGAATTTCTTCTCCCAAAGGGTTGTGAATCTGTGGAATTCTCTGCCCAAGGAAGCAGTTGAGGCTAGCTCATTGAATGTATTCAAGTCACAGATAGATAGATTTTTAACCAATAAGGGAATTAAGGGTTATGGGGAGCGGGCGGATAAGTGGAGCTGAGTCCACGGCCAGATCAGCCATGATCTTGTTGAATGGCGGAGCAGGCTCGAGGGGCTAGATGGCCTACTCCTGTTCCTAATTCTTATGTTCTTATGTCATTTGTGACTTTGATTAGGGCTCTCAATGCGGTGGCATGGGCGGAAACCTGATTGGAGATGTTGAAACATGGAGTTGCGGAAAAGATTGGCAAGAATTTGGGAGGTGGTTATACAGTCAAGGACTTTGAAGAGGAAAGGGAAGTTTCATATGGAGCCAGAGCCAGACAGGTCGGAGGACCACCAGAGGCAAGTGAATTATGTACACGGCCAATGTGTAAATCCAATGGACTTCCCCAATGACAACAATATGTTTGAGCACAGTGGTCAGAGAAAAAATTAAAAGGGAATGGAAACAATTCATTTGAAGGGTCTCTTATACAAGAATCCACTATTATGCTTAACACTACATTTTATTCAAATTTACCATGGCCTGTATTAGGACTGAGATAATTGTGGATACATAACCTAACATTGTTTACCCCTTCATCTCAAGTTACTCCAATTTTCTGAAGGGCTGACTTATGCTGAGGAAATAGTTCCCATTACTTCTATGTTGTAATAATAAGACTGCTTCTATTCCTGGCAGTATTTTTGACAGGTGCAATAAAGGGTGGGGGGGGAGGGGGGGCGGAAAGAGACTTGCTGCAACAAATTCCCATCCCATTTCATGCCCCACCCAACCAGATTACATCAGTTTCCTTGCACAACGACACAGGAAATTCAGGACTAGTGCATTTAAAGAATGTTTATAACATCTTCAAGACATTTCAAAGTATTTGCATGCGATTAATTATTTTAAGTGTAGTTACTAGTTATGTATCCAAACACCTCACCTAATTGTGAACAGCAATGTCCCATAAACAGCAAATTAATATCCAGTTAAACTATTTTGGTCGTGTTGATTGATGGCGGAATGCTGATCTGGACACTGGGAGAACTTCCTATTGTTCTTTGAAGAGTGCCATGGGATCTTTACATCCATCATAACAGGCAGATGGGACCGCGATTTAACATCTATTTGAAAGACCACACCTCCAACAATACAGCACTCCTTTAATACGGCACTAAAGTGTCAGCCTAAAGAAGCTGGATAAGTTGGCTAAATTTTAATTTTTGGGATGGAAGATTATTAATTTATAACCCATTCAATCAACACTGCAGCGGTCAATACTAAGGAATATTTTTAGCTGGTGCACTTACAATGCAGATGTAATATACATATTTCTTTACTGGAGTTGACCTGGATGTTGATCCCTGTACTACTACAGTATATTTCTCTTTCAGGAGCAGCCACTTGTCATATTCCAGCTAGATTCGCCTTTAGTTTACACACTAAGAAATAAAGAATGACCTTGTGTCTATCTAACGCCTTTCACATCCTCAGGGTGTCCCAAAGAATTAGTATAGCAACTTTTTTGTAGGCAAATGCTTCAATGTCCAACAACAATGAGCTGAATGGCCAATTAATCTAATTAGGGTTGGTTGAAGAATAAACATGGCCAGAACACCGGATAAACTCACCTGCTCATCCTTGAGTGCTGTGGGATCTTTTTACATTCACCTGAACAGCAATCAGTTTAACATCTCATCCGAAATACAGCAATTTTGATACTGCAGCACACCCTTTTTGTTGTTGTTGGACATTTAAGCATTTGCCTACAAAAAAAGTTACTATACTAATTCTTTGGGTCACCCTGAGGATGTGAAAGGCGTGAAATAAACGCAAGGTCGTTCTTTCTTTCTCAGTGTGTAATCTAAAGGCGAATCTAGCTGGAATAAGACAAGTGGCTGCTCCTAAGTGACAGCCTAGATTATGTGATCAAGTCCCAAGCTTGAATCTGACCTTCTGATGCAGGGGTGAGAATGCTGAATCAGCTAACACTTATATCAGTAATTATTTCCATAGTTCTTATATTTGACAAGCCTTCATTTATTTATAACTAGGCCAATCCTACATGATTCACATCTTGCTAATTACATGGTTAGTACCTATCACATCTTTTTTTTTAATCCCTCTTTTTCTGCAATTCTGTTTTTCCAATTTTAGTACAGCTTAATGTTTTTTTTAGAAAATCTAAAGTATTCCTAAAATATCATTTTTGAAAGCTGCAATTGGTATTCTTCTCTCCAAGGGATTTTACTTTTTTATTTTCTCTCCTCCATTTTGTGAATTATTTTCTCTCCCTCTTTAGATCCTCTTGCAGACGCCTGCCAATGCCACAGTGCCAGCTGCGGAGGTGAACAGGCTGACTTGCTCTCCAAGTATTACTGGATCCATCTGGGAATGTACCCCATACACTCCTGAAGAATCATTCATGTTCCACCACCCCATGGCACAGCACGAGTGCACCAACATTCTGCATCACTGGGCTGCCTTGCAAATGGTTGATTTTCCTTTCAATTATTTTAAGAACTTCTTAGTGGCAGGCAGGTAACAATTTTAAACGCCAGCGTTTAACACTGTCTGGCTGACCATTGGTAAGTAAAAGATTAAGGAATTTTATTCCATGCTGCATTTGTAGACAGCTCTGCCCCCTGTGCCCAACACATTCTGACCTGAAAAAGGCTCAGCAGGAGTTGCACTACAAGGAGAAAAGAAAGGATGATTAAGCTGTCCCCTGTTCAATTTCGTATTGTTCAGACATAAAAGGTTGAGAAATAATTGGCATTTAAAGAGATCGAGTATGGTGACGCATTTTCAAATACCTAATGGAGATGCTTTGATAAATCGTATAGTCAGCATATATTTCTCAGCACAAAAATTGTAGCATAGGCAAAATGGTTCCTACTGTTTATCACTATGTATTGCTTTAAATCTCTTTGCACACATATAGTTAGGCTAAACTATATTATGCCGTGCAATAAGGATTTCTGAATCAGTCAAATGATTAAAAGTCCAATTATTCAATGATTATCTACGTGAAAAGATTTTACAAGATTTTTTTGAAAGAAATCAAACACCCCCGAAATATTAAATGGTTCCGTTAAACTTTTATTGAAAAACTTGCTTTCAAAAGGCAACTCTGTCCTATTTATTCTAAATGCATATCTGGAACTTTAATTATACTCATTTTTATTTTCTGTGTGTACAAAATATATAAATGGGAAGGATAAAGGGTCAAATTTTCTTAATTAGAAAACAGGACTTCACAAAATTGGGTGGTAGCTGTGGAGAGCTGCAAATTAACCAATGTTGGGAGTTTACAAACAACAGATTATATAATACACTATCTACATTAAGCTGTACAGATATTTGGTCGTAAGGTGGACAGGTTGGTGATGTATGGAGAGTTATCAGAATGGAAAACTGCAGCCAGTGAAGTCCCAGAGGGTCAGTGTTGGGGCTGCGCTGCTGATAATTTTTTTAATGACATGGAGGACAGAATATTGTTCAAGATCTCTAACTCTGTAAATGACATCAAATTGGGTGCAGGGACCTGCAATAATTCAAAAGGATTGAGACAGACTAATCACTGGACAAGAGGTTGGTGAGGGAGGATTTGATAGGGATCTTTAAGATTTTTACAGGTGTGGGGAATTTGGATCCAGGAAAGTTATTCTGTTGGCCAGAGGATTTGAGGACTTGGAGATAGAGCTTAAAGTTAAAGGCATTAAATAAAAAGGGGAAAATGCAGGCATTTTTTTGAATGCAATAAGAATTATAGAACAGATTACTAACAGCGATAGTGGCACAGAGAGCTGTGGCAGGTTTTAAAAATGAATTCCTATTAGGAATGGAGATGGAGGACTGTTAGCTCTAAAATCATGGTAAGAAAAATGACGGGTGGTTTGGAAGGGTAGGCAAGATAGACCATTAATCTTCTCCTTCCCAAACATTAGTATGTTAGAGTACAGAAAAACAAAATTCTGAGATTAATTGACTACTTCATCACGATCATGAAAGAAATTAATTGTAACAGAGCACAACTCTAGTTACTGATATATACATTGCTGGTACAGGTACAATGTCCCGAATCAGTCTGTCCGAAAACCGGAATTGTCCAAAAACCGAACATTTTTGAGGCGGCCAAGATGGTGACATCGGGCGGCGAGGGACGAGGAAACCAGTAAAAATCGCAGCGCCGGGCGGCCGCAAGAATCGGTGGACGGCGAGAAGTGGAGGGTCGGCGGGCAGCAAGGAGCGCTAACAGCAAGATCTGAAATCCGGCAAAATTCAAAAACCGGCACGGTCTCGGTCCCAAGGTTGCTGGATTTTAGACGTTGTACCTGTAATTAATTTTTAAGGTGCAGGTCCTCCTCAAATTGCATCCAAGAATGAATGCTCTGCATTGGCACCTATGATGTTTTTTTGCTGATGGGGCCCATCACTAATTATCAGGCTGCATTGCAGCTTGCTATTTTAAAAGATATATAATGAAAATCACCAATTTTAATGACTTAATGTCCGGGCCTTATCTAAATAATGGCCTGAAAACAGCAGGAGGATTCCTTGCTCCATGTTTGACCTGACGCTATGAGACTTCATGGGGGCCGCAGTCAATGCTGAGGATTCCCAGGGCCACTCATTCCCTGTCTACCACTGTGCCGCCACCTCTGGTGGGTCTGTCCTGCTGATGGGTAGGTGATGGAGGAGTCTGGAACATTGGCTTAAAGGTATGATTCTGTGAGTATGACTATGTCAGGCTGTTGCTTGACTAGTCTGTGGGACAGCTCTCCCAATTTTAACACCAGCCCCCAGATATTAGCAAGGAAACTGGGCTGGGTGTGCCATTGCCGAGTTCAAAGTCGGTGCACAAATCGATGCTGGGTGGTCCGTCCGGTTTTATTCTTCTTATTGTTTTCTGCAGCAGTTTGTTACAACTGAGTGGCTTGCTATGCCATTTCAGAGGGCAGTTAACCATTGCTGTGGTTGTAGGCCAGACCAGGTAAAGACAACAGACTTTCTTCCCTAAAAGATATTAGTGAACCAGATGCATTTTTACAACAATCTGATAGTTGCATGGTCACCATTACTGATACTAGTTTTTTATTCCAGATTTATTTAATGGACTTTAAATTCCCCAGCTGCCGTGGTGGGATTTGAACTCACGTCTCTGGATCATTAGTCCAGGCCTCTGGATTACTTTTCTAGTAACATAACCACTATGCTACCATTCCCAGTGATGCTTTTAATCAATTTAACTTTCAGCAGTGTTTATCATCAACACGTATTTGCAACAACTCATTCATTTACAGTTGCCTTGAGTAACAGAATATCTTTACTCCACAAAGTCAAATTACTCACCTTTAGATGTGCTGTCCCTCATTCTGTAAAGTAAGTTAACCTCCACGTCCCATGGGTAACTCTAGCAATCACAGTGGAAATTACAAGCAATGCCTGTCCCTTTAAGCATTTCATCCTTGGATCACTTAACCTTCCTTTCCCAAACTCTCGAAGTGGTAAATATGAGCACAATCTTCAAACTTTCGTTGACCATGGTATAGGATATAGCAGAAATTTGTCAGTAAACCAAGAAAAGAGATGATCTCTTTCATGTTTCAGATTAACATCCCTTTCCTTTTGTGAACTTAGAAAAAACCATTGTTCAACATAGGAGTGCAGCAAAACAAATTGTATTGTTTTCTTATATTATTTTTATGCTATATAGAGGTACGACACACAGAATCCAGTGCACATGAGTGAAGTACAACAAACTCAAAGCCCAGAGAATGAGAGAGTCTGGTGCATTGAGGATATTTTCACTTACAGACTAGGACTACTGCACCTAAAAGGAATCATGTCTCTGCCTGCATTAATTATGTATTGTAAAGCACGGTTATTAGACAGTACTTTTATTCCTACACGAGCTCTTTACGATGAGTAAGACCTGTTGGTTTAGAAGCCAAGACCTAAACTAACATGGAATTACCAAACTCCATAACTCTGTTGACAGCCATGGGAAAAAATGTTTGGTGAAAGAATTTAGATTGGTTCATTCACAAAATAGCATGTTTGAAATATATTGGTGATTACTCTTTTCTTTGCCAGGTAAATATCAGGTATCAATGGAAAATACCAAATGAACAAATTACTCTCTACTTGGTGAAAATTTTACTTCCAGAGGACACAAACCATTGACTGGGTTTTTGATTACGATCACATCATCTATATTGTAGCAAAGAAACCTCCTTATATCCACACGGGAAACAGATTTCAACTCAGTAACGAGAGAGAAATACTATCACATGAAACCTTTATTTTGGATAGAAGGTATTTTATCTTGAGGGAAAACAGCTTCAAGTTCCAAGCTGCAGCAAGCTGTTTGTGAACCATGATCTCTCTTAGGAAGGAATGTAGATACCAAAAGGATGGTTCACATTTTACTCTTCCTTCACTCCAAAATAAACTCTATGCATAATTATCCAACAGTGCTTCAAACTCTACATGCAATCTTTGGAAAATGGAAAGCACTATTCATTTTCACATAGGATGGGATCCTATTCTATATCCTGTTAAAATAATTACAGCAGTGTGCTTACTGGATGATGTACTAATGTCAAATCACCTGCAAAGGTCGATTTTGAGCCTTTAAGATGTCTCCTTTAATCATCAGTTGAAGGCTCTGATATGTGATGCTAAGTCTCACATCAATAAAAGAGTTTCCTTATATGGCACACTGAGGAATGAGTTTCTAAGATGAAGAGTTAGTTTGAGAACCACAGATTGCATGGTCTATGATGAAGCAAATTAAGAGATGGGGTGGGACATCACAGAGTGCCTGCCAGACATTTTTCCCTTTTGTGGCTACAACACAATGGCCAATGGAATTATTGAGAAATCTCATTAATATTGGGTCTTCTATGTGCACTGTTGTATTTCGATTTTTCACTGCCCCCCTCCCCCACCCCACCCCCAACCCCAGAACAGCAGACTCCTAACCATGCCAACAGGCTGTATAAAATTTAGACCAGGATCACAAACTCAAAAAGCTAGAAGTAAACCTTGAAATCAGTGACTGAAATCTAAACGTAGTCGCGTCGGAGAAATTAACTCTCAATTGTAGTAAATGCATCTGATGTCAACTATAGACCATACGGAGGCGTCACACAGGATGCAGAAAAGAGGAAATCACATGGTGCAAGGACAAAATACTCTAGCCGCTCAAGCAATTTCCCCTGTAGGATAGCTCAACTTACCCAAGGTAGGTAGAAAATAACAAATGTTGATACAGCTCCAGCTTCTGTTTCATTCTTCACCCGCAGGTCCATTAGCTAACTCCCGATATTGAGAGACATTTATCGAACCAGATTGGATTACAAACATAATCCATTGTATTTCTATTCCTACATATATTCTTTACTTCTGCTTTACTTTCAAGTTTCCCATCTTGAATTTATTTTGAATATGCTTACTGGCAACTACCTATGAATAAAGCTAATAAAATGATTCCCCTTACAGTACAATATACATTCAACGAAAAATAAAATCTATATATTAAAAGTTATTTGCAAAGAGCAGAAGAAATCAAGACATAACTTGTTATAACTTTATATATATATATATTTAAAAATTGGAAGTACACAAGCTATATTTCCATAAAATCTGGCAAGGTCCAGGAAAAATCAAGCTAGGTTCAAGTTAACTTGCTCTGGCTTATTCGCTGTCCCTAACTGGGAGCAGAAGGTGGAGTCAATAAAATGCGATCAGTTTTTTTCTAACTAAATGCTGCAGTTACAAGTTTTAATACTGTTTCTCCCTGATAAACTGCAGGCTGATGACTCGTACATTTGGGACAGATGCAGGATACAGTGAGAAACCTGATCTTATCAACCTGATTTCCAACCCTGATGTCTTCTCTCTGTCTCTGATGGTGACTACTCTCCATCCTCAGAGCCCTTTTCTATTTAGTTCTGTAGATCTGCTCCACTATGAATATTCCATGGAGAATAAAAAAGGGCAGTAACTATATTTAACATTACACTTGGATGTTCATTAACTCAACGATATACTTATACGGCAAGTGGACCGCGAAATCAAAATAAGTAACGGTAACAGAGATTATTGTGCCGCACTTAATAGTACTGTAGTAGAAGCGTACTACTTAAATTGATCAGATTATGTTGTAAAATGGGGATTCGTATTTTAGCACATAAACTCCCAACATTTCTATCCACATAAACATTAGCAAAACAATTTTATTTTGTTTTCCGAGTAAAATCTTGGAGACAGACTTCCAAATCTATGCTTTGGCTCAACCTGATTACCTCCAGCAAACATGTTTTATTTTACAAATTTAGAATATAAGATTCATGGGAAAATGGAACTTATGGTTTGTCACTGAAAATGTCTGCCGTGCCAGCATTTAATTCATAATTATGGTGCAGTTGATCATCCATTTTGCTATACAATAATTGTGAAGACAAGCAATTTGACAGGATAAGACTAGAAGTAGGGAACAAATGTAAGCCTGCAATGCATTTGTCGACATGGAAGTTCTCAGTCTCAACAAAGCTAAGATGCCACATAAAGGGATATCATTCGCTCGAGGTAAGCATGGGAAACACATATGTATTTTACGTGAGCGGTGCATTATCCGAACAGAAAGAGTGCTTAGAAATAGAGGCCAATTTCCTAGGAAGACCTTTTTAAGGATGGATTTGGGACTGGGCAGAACTTCAGCCTTTCCCACAGACATGCGCAGACCTCAACCTAAATGCCAGGTTTAGGGGTATTTGCATACTGTTGGTAGGCATGCCAACCATTAGTAGTGCAACTGGGGAATTCGGCTTTATAAAAAAAGATTCTCAGAATGTGGACAAGGCTGGCAAGGCCATATTTATTTCCCATCCCTAGTTGCCTTATGAAGGCGGTGGTGCACATTCTGCTTGAACTGCTGTGGTGCTGATGTTAGATAGCGATTCAAGGATACTGATGCAACAATGATAAACGAACAGCGATACAAGTCCAAGACAGGATGGTGTGTGAAGGGAATTTGGCAGTGATGGTATCCCTCAACATTGCTGCTCTTGTCTTTATTGGTAGTAATGTAAGGGGAGAGAGGTGCTGCTGATATAACTTTGGTGGGCTCTTGCAGTGCATCATGTAGATCATCCATACTGCAGCCAAAGTGCACTAGGGATGACAGGGGTGGATAATGAGTTCAATGGCAGGGACGCCAATCGAGCAAAGTGCTCTGTGCTGGATGGTATTGAGCTTCTTGAATCTTGTTGTAGCAGCAAACATCCATGTGAGTATTTGATGACACTCCTGACATGAATTTTGTACATGGTAAAGGCGCTTTGAAGAGTCAGGAGGCGAGCCCACATAGCAAAGTACCAAAGTCTCTGCCCTGCTCGTCACCTCGGTGTTGATATCACTGGTCCAGTTCAGCCTTGGATCAGTGGCGACCCTCAAGATGTTTATGGTGGGAGTCTCAGATGGTGCAGCTGAAAGTCATAAAGGGGGTGTCTGGGCTATCCCTTGTTTGAGATGATCATTTCCTGGTACATATATGATGCGAATGTTACTGGTCACTTGTCAGCCCAAACCTGGATGTTATCCAGGTCCTGCTGTAGGCTGGCATGGGCTGCTTTGCCATAAGAGGAATTGGCAGGGGGACCTGGCTGCAATTTAGGCAGTCTGGCTGTGCAAAGATTGTATTAAGTACTCTCGACGATTCCTCTGCATTTGGCAAATTCTGGAGTTTTGACTTTTAAATACCCAGATGTCCGCAACAATGCTGCACACCAAGGATGCACAAGTGTCTTTTGCACCCAGCAGTCTTAGAAAGCAGATGTGGGATTATCATATTACACAGTTATTTCAAGTTACAATGCGTCTATAGCACAAAAACAGACCATTTGGCTCAACTGGTCTATGCTAGCATTTATGCTCTACACTTCTGTTCATCTAACCGTATCAGCATACCTTCCCTATTCCTTTCTCCCTCATGGGCTCATCTAGTTTCCCCTTCAACGCATCTATGCTATTCACCTCAACTACTCCTTGTGGTAGCATGTAGGATTTATTAGTGACGATCTTATATTTATGACCTCTAGTTTTGGTCTCCCCATACATGGAAAATTTTCTCCATGTCTATCCTATCAAGTCCTTTCATTATCTAAAATACCTCTATCAGGTCACCCCTCGGTTTTCTCTTTTAGAGAAAAGGTCCCTAGCCTGTTCAATCTTTCCCGATACTTAGAACTTCTCAGTTCTGGCACCATCCTTGTGAATATTTTTTGCACCTTCTGCAATGCCTCTATATCCTTTTTATAATATGGAGAGTGTGGTCTAACTAAGTTTCTATATAGGTTTAACTTCACTTCACTGCTTTTCAATTCTATCCCCTTAGAAATGAACCCCAGGGCTTGTTTGCTTTTTTTTAAAATGGGCTTATTAACCTACATTGCTACTTTTAGTGATTTGTGCATCTGTACCCCTAAATCCCGTTGCTCCACTACCCCATTATCGAAGTAGTATGTGGCCTCCTTTTTCTTCCTACCAAAATGCACCAACTCACACTTATCTACATTGAAATTAATTTGCCAATTAAATGCCCATTCTAAGTTTATTAATGTCTTCTTGTATTTTGTCGCAGTCTTCCTTGTATTAACTGCACACCTCCGCCACGATCTCTCGCCGCTCATCCGCTCCGACCTTCCCGCTCCTCTGCTATACCTGGGCCCTGCCGATGTTCCTGCCCAAGCTCCAAATGGCGACCTGGGTTTTGATGACTTCATCTAGTCGCCCACCTCGAAGCTGTCGCACACTTGGAGCAGCTTACGCTGAAAGTTGTAGTGGCATGCTCCAGCTCTTATACTCCCCACACGTTAAAAAAATCCACGCACAGGCATCTTCCACTCCTCGAGTTCAGGACTGGAATATCAGGTTCTTCACTGAAACATCTGCGAATTAATTCCTTTTGGCGAGGAAGCGAGTCATCCTCGTTTGAGGGACCGCCTATGTTGATGATTAACTACATCCTCCCCCGCCAATTTGGTGTCCTCTGCAAATTTAGAAATTGTACTTCCAGAATCCAAATCTCTAATGTAAATTATGAATAACTGGTTTCAGCACCTATCCCTATGGAACACCACTTCCCATCTTTGCCAGTCTGAGTAGCTACTATTAACCCCTACTCTTGTTTTCTGTTTTGCTGCCAGCTTGCTATCCATTCTGCTACCTGTCCCTTGACTCCACATGCTCTGACTAGTCATGAGTCTACTATGTGGTACCTTACTGAAGGTCTTTTGAAAGTCCAAATATATTACATCTACTGCATTACCCTTGTCTACTTCTTCAAAAAAATCATTATCTGATATTTGGACGCGCCCCCCAATTATGGATGAGCATATTATGTACCTGCCACCGAAACAGCTGCAAATTTCGATGAGTGATAAAATGGGTAGGGACCTGGCGCAACCAGGTCTCACTCCAAATTCCATTCGGAATACAGCATTTTTACAGCAAAAAGATCAGGGAAATTTGGGCCTTGCCTGTTCACTAGGTTAGAGACTGCAATGCAAGAAATTGAAGAGAAAATAACAGAAAAATGGGCTCTTACAATATAAAACAAAAAAATTGTCGTTTTACTCCTGTAATAATTGAATACCATATTAGATTTGTATTCTGTAGTATATATTCTCTTGTTGAATATACAGGAATGTACTTACCAAAAATGTAAAAAACTAAAACTAAAAATGTATGTATACTAATCGGTGAACTGCTTGTGCTCAGTGCCTTCATTATCTATGAAGGAAAAGGCACAGTGGTGATAGTACCAATTTGAAAATCAAAGAAGATAAATTGCTGCAGCTTTCACCATCAGCAACATCCTCCTCTGGAAAAACACAAAAATGTCCTGTAATGGTAACTGACCCTTCAGCCACACATAGTATTCATTTGCATTCAGACATCCTTTGACATAAACAATAACACATGAAACGGTGAACAGAATTTTTGGTATCTGTCTCAGTTACAGATGGCCTCACAATTCTCATGAATCTCCAGCGACTTCTGCAGCTGTTTGTCAATTCACAACATTTACAAATGTCTGTCCGTTCTCTCGAAAGGATTCAGCATGCTCACTGACGGGGTTGGTACACTTTAAGGTTTATTGATAGGAATTCTTGCTTGAAACACATAAAAAGTCCAGGCATAGAGAAAGTCAAATAAAAGTAACAAAATTATCAGTTTGTGTTGCGTACACAGTGGATTCTGGATTGACATGATATGTGCAATAAATTCGATGGCGCCACAATCACATTTATTCCAGGCATTTATTCCAGGCCTGGACTTTGCAGTCAGAGGCGAATGAACGGCGCTCGCCATTCATCACACTTACACTTGCCCACAGCCTTTCTATGGGCTTTTGCATTGGAACTTGTAGCGATTAGAATTCAAAACAGCGTGTCACTCTCTACAGGGGATCTGGGACCAATCAGAATGAAGAAATCTTAAGGAAGCAATGAACTGGTCAGGTGGGCAGAACAATGGCAAATGGAATTCAATCCGGATAAGTGTGAGGTAATGCATTTGGGGAGGTCTAACAAGGCAAGGGAACACACATTAAAAAGTCCAGGCATAGAGAAAGTCAAATAAAAATAACAAAATTATCATTTTGTGTTGCATACACAGTGGGTTCTGGATTGACGTGATATGTGCAATAAATTCGACGGCGCCACAATCACATTTATTCCAGGCATTTATTAAACGGTACGGCACTGAAAAGTGTAGAAGAACAAAGGGACCATGGAGTACAGGTCCACAGATCCCTGAAAGTAGGTCAGGTAGATAAGGTGGTTAAGAAGGTATATGGAATGCTTTCCTTTATTAGTCGAGGCATGGAATACAAGAGCAAGGAGGTTATGCTTGAACTGTATAAAACACTGGTTAGGCCACAGCTGGAGTAGTGTGTGTAGTTCTGGTCACCACATTACAGGAAAGATTTGATTGCACTGGAAAGGTGCAGAGGAGGTTTACAAGAATGTTGCTTGGACTGGAGAATTTTGGCTATGAGGAAAGATTGGATAGGCTGGGGTTGTTTACTTTGGAACAGATGAGGCTGAGAGAAGACCTAATTGAGGTGTATAAAATTATGAGGGGCCTAGAATGGATAGCAAGGACCTATTTCCCTTAGCAGAGGGGTCAACAACCAGGGGGCATAGATTTAAAGTAATTGGGGGGAGGTTTAGAGGGGATATGAGGGGAAATTTCTCAACCCAGAGGGTGGTGGGGGGGTCTGGAACTCACTGCCTGAAAGGGTGGTAGAGGTAGAGAGCCTCACCACATTTAAAAAATACTTGGATGTGCACTTGAAGTGCCGTAACCTACAGGGCTACGGACCAAGAGCTAGAAAGTGGGATTAGGCTGGATAGCTCTTGGTCGGCCGGCATGGAAACGATGGGCCGAAATGGCCTCCTTCAGTGCTGTACATTTCTATGATTCTATGAGGCACGCAGAGTCTCAACCAGGCGTGTAAATTAGAATAGTTAATTCATTGCCAAACCATGTACAGAAAGCGAAAGAGAGGGGGAAAGAAAGATGGGATTAAGAGAGGGATAAACGAGACAGAAAGAAAAAAAGTAAAAAAAATTAAAACTTTTTACATTAAAAAAAAATCTCCAACAATAATTAAAATCTGATGGAGTAAGATTCCACACATGTAAAAGTTATTTTTTAGTGCCAGAGAGGTTGTTTGGCAGTAATTAAGACTCATCACATCAATAAAAATTCACTTACATTAGAATGGACAAGCCTAAACATTTTCTGGCGAATTTAGTGGGTATCTAGTGGGTATGTACAGCAACCTCACACGTTCCATGTGTTTCAATGCTGAGTCTTTGTGCGGGATACCGGTATAGCGCAGCTTCTGGAGGAACAGGGCAACTCGGAGCGTAAGCTCCTGATTTCCGTGTTTAACTGCGCATGTGTGGTCACCAGAAGTTGCTGTGTGATTTACCCTTTAATAACTGCGAGCGCTGTGAGCCAAACCGTTATTTTTACCACAAAATCCAAGCCATTATTTTGCGGTAAACTATGTATTTATTACGCCTCAACTATATTATCAAAACACAATAAATACTAATTATGTGTAGAGTACAGGTTGATACCTGTGGATTAAGGAGAAAGATACTCTACTTAGTTACGAAATAATTCTAAATATTAAAAAAGGGAGATTCATATAAACTTATTCATGCTGCCTGGTCTTCCTGATTCCAGTTGATAGGAGGCACCCTGGGAGCAAACATTTTGTGTAGAAGCCCCTCTTTTGTAAGGCATGAATTAAATGCACCGTCCACAGTTACTTATCCTGTTTCATGTCACTGGAATCAAGCTTCTCCACAAAATGTCTACATTCTTTGACCAGCTAATTTAAAATGTAAAACACTGGGAGAAAAGAAAATTGACAGACATCATTAAGTATACATACACACACACCTTTAAGAATGTTTAGTACTATGAGCCAATTTGGCACAGTACCCTTCCTTTTAATTGTAAGCATATTTCTCCTCAGAAGTTTTATAAAGTGAGAACACCACCAGTGTTTCCTTGAAAATCAGTTCTGATTTCTTTCTTCGACAATGTTATTTCAAAAAAATTTAATATTTTCAAAATTATTTTTGTTTCAACATCGAGTGCTGATGATGTCATCCAGAAAGTGTCGAGGAAGAGTTGCTAACTCTGACAATGTGAAGGAGTCAATTAACATTAATGTAGGATGCTTTGGCATATGCTAATTTAGCCAATTCACCCAAATGCGTCATTGCCACCAGTGGTTGAAGGATAAAAAAAAACAGGAAACAAAAGGTGTTGGTCGTATTTCTTGACAACCAAGAGGACTTCAGACCAAGAGAGGAGAGAGCTTCAGACTTGGCCGCAGCAAACTTTAACACTGCTGGATGGTCCATCTCGGACAACTATTTCCCAGAGAGGAGAGTTGCCTCAGGCCTCCAAGCTTCTAGGAAAACCATGCCATTCAACGGCATCTCACTCAGGAAGCACCTTGTAGAAATAGTAGACTTGGAACCTGATCAAGTGGCTGGCACAAAGGGTAGATATTAGAGTTGATGTTAGAGTGAATGGATCTTCTGACATTTTTGGGTGAATGTTATGGAATGCAAAGAGGCCTCGAGCACCGAGTTCTGAGTTAATTTTTGTGTACACTTGCAACCTTTTGGGACTAGCACGATACATTAACTTGCATTTATATAGCGCCTTTAATGTAGGAAAATATCCCATGCCGCTTCACAGAAGCCTAATCGGACAAGAAATGACACTGAGCCAAAGAAGGAACTATTAGATGAGGTGATTAAAAACTTGTTCTAAGAGGTAGGTTTTATGGAGAGTCATAGAGTTGTTTAGGAAGGTAATTCAACAGCTTGGGGCCTGGACAACTGAAGGCACGAACACCATTGGGGAGGGCGAAGGGTGTAGGGGATGCACAAGAGGCCAGAGTTGGAGGAACGTAAATTCTCAGAGGATTGTAGGGCTGGAGGTGGCTACAGAAAAAAGGAGGGGAAAGGCCATGAAGGAATTTGAACACAAGGATGAGAATTTTAAATTGGAGGCACTGGGGGACTGAGTCAAAGTAGATCACCGAGCACAGGAGTGATGGGTGAGTGGGACTTGGTGCGGGTTAAGATACAAAGATCCGAGTTTTCAGAGAGCATTAGTGTAGAGATGACAAAGGCACGGATGGGGATTTCAGCAGCAGATGGGCTGAGGTAGGGGTGGAGAATGGCGATGTTACAGAGCTATGTATCAGGATGGTTGATTGGTTATCCCTGCTGACATGGCTATTAATGCTAGTAAGGCTTCTTAACACTATGTCTACCCTTTGTGGCAGCTTTCTTAAAGAAATCTAAATACCCCCAGATAGCAGGGGATCTTGAGACTTCTATCTTTACGAAGAAAATTCACAGAAGTCTTTGGCAGTGAGGGGCTTTGTAAGGGTGTGGAGGGAGAACAGGTGCCTTTGTTTGGTATGTCAACCATGGTTCATTGAAAGCATCAGGCTATAAGAATCTCTCCTTTTTCTGGCTGCTGGTAGCCCTGATCCACATCCTCTCACTTCCTGTGCACCCTCCTCATGCTGTGGGATTAGAGGTGCTCCCCCGACAGCTCTTCACCATCATCCCCTTCAGCTTCCGGAAGCAGAAAGCCTTTCTGCATTGTAATATTACATAGTACAGAGCAAGCTAGTGATTCTAGGCTGTATTGCAGAGCTCCACCAGACTTATAAAGGCAACTAAAACAAATCTTAAGAATGTCTATATTCTGTTCAGCGTCAGCTTTCAGTTAGTGGTAACACTCTCACCCGAGTCAGAAGGTCTTGGATTCAAACCCCACTCGAGACTTGAGCACATAATCTAGGCTGGCACATCAATGCAGTACTGACGGATGAGACATTAAACTGAGGTCCTATCACCCTCTCAGGTAGACATACAAGATCCCATGGCATGATTTGAAGAAGAGGGCAGTTTTCCCTGTGTCCTGGCCAATATTTATCCTACAATCAGCACCACCAAAACAGATTATCTGGTCATTTATCTCATTGCTATTTGCCGGGCCTTGCTGTGTGCAAAGTGGCTGCTGCGTTTTCCAAAATTACAACAGTGATGATGTTTAAAAAGTATTTAATTGGCTATGAAGCGCTTTGGCATGTCCTGAAGTTGTAAAAAGGGCCATATAACTACAAATGTTATTTTTTGTTCTTTCGATAGCATTCCTTGTAGTTGCACGGGTCTCATTATATGTGTTTTCCCCTTCTGTCTGTGGGAGCCGAGCTGGCCTCATTAGCCGTGACTGTAGGGGATACCCGATTGCCAATCAGCACACTGATACATGGCATGGAGTCTTGAGGGTTGGCACAGTGGATCATCACATGATAAAAATGTCATGACAGCTTCCTGGATGAATTGGGCATTCACATGCAGGATAAGGTGACTGGCATCACACAGTAATTGCACATGAATAGAAAGGAAGCCTTTCATTAGAAACATAGAAACACAGAAAACATGTGCAGGAGTAGGCCATTCGGCCCTTCAAGTTTGCACCACCATTCAATAAGATCATGGCTGATCATTCACCTCAGTACCCCTTTCCTGCTTTCTCTCCATACCCCTTGATTCCTTTAGCCATAAGGGCCATATCTAACTCCCTCTTGAATATATCCAATGAACTGGCATCAACAACTCTCTGCGGCAGGGAATTCCACAGGTTAACAACTCTCTGAGTGAAGATGTTTCTCCTCATCTCAGTCCTAAATGGCCTACCCCGTATCTTAAGACTGTGTCCCCTGGTTCTGGACTTCTCCAACATCGGGAACATTCTTCCTGCATCTAACCTGTCCCATCCCGTCAGAATCTTATACGTTTCGATGAGATCCCCTCTCATTCTTCTAAACTCCAGTGTATAAAGTCCCAGTTGATCCAGTCTCTCCTCATATGTCAGTCCAGCCATCCCTGGAATCAGTCTGGTGAACCTTCGCTGCACTCCCTCAATAGCAAGAACGTCCTTCCTCAGATTAAGAGACCAAAACTGAACACAATATTCCAGGTGAAGACTCACCAAGGCTCTGTACAATTGCAGTAAAACCTCCCTGCTCCTATACTCAAATCCCCTAGCTATGATGGCCAACATGCCATTTGCCTTCTTCACCGCCTGCAGTACCTGCATGCCAACTTTCAATGACTGATGAACCATGACACCCAGGTCCCGTTGCAACTCCCCTTTTCCTAATCTGCCGCCATTCAGATAATATTCTGCTTTTGTGTTTTTGCCACCAAAGTGGATAACCTCACATTTATCCACATTATACTGCATCTGCCATGCATTTGCCCACTCACCTAACCTGTTCAAATCACCCTGCAGCCTCTTAGCATCCTCCTCACAGCTCACACCGCCACCCAGTTTAGTGTCATCTGCAAACTTGGATATAAAACACTCAATTCCTTCATCCAAATCATTAATGTATATTGTAAAGAGCTGGGGTCCCAGCACTGAGCCCTGAGGCACGCCACTAGTCACTGCCTCCCATTTCGAAAAGGACCCGTTTATCCCAACTCTCTGCTTCCTATCTGCCAACCAATGCTCCATCCACGCCAGTACATTACCCCCAATACCATGTGCTTTAATTTTGCATACCAATCTCTTATGTGGGACCTTGTCAAAGGCCTTTTGAAAGTCCAAATACACCACATCCACTGGTTCTCCCTTGTCCACTCTACTAGTTACATCCTCAAAAAATTCCAGAAGATTTGTCAAGCATGATTTCCCTTTCATAAATCCATGCTGACTTGGACCGATCCTGTCACTGCTTTCCAAATGCGCTGCTATTTCATCCTTAATAATTGATTCCAACATTTTCCCCATTACTGATGTCAGGCTAACCGGTCTACAATTACCCGCCTTCTCTCTCCCTCCTTTTTAAAAAAGTGGTGTTACATTAGCTACCCTCCAGTCTATAGGAACTGATCCAGAGTCGATAGACTGTTGGAAAATGATCACCAATGCATCCACTATTTCTAAGGCCACTTCCTTAAATACTCTGGGATGCAGACAATCAGGCCCCGGGGATTTATCGGCCTTCAATCCCATCAATTTCTCCAACACAATTTCCCGCCTAATAAGGATATCCTTCAGTTCCTCCTTCTCGCTTGACCCTCGGTCCCCGAGTACATCCGGAAGGTTATTTGTGTCTTCCTTCATGAAGACAGAACCAAAGTATTTGTTCAATTGATTTGCCATTTCTTTGTTCCCCATTATAAATTCACCTGAGTCCGACTGCAAGGGACCTACGTTTGTCTTCACTAATCTTTTTCTCTTCACATATCTATAGAAGCTTTTGCAGTCAGTTTTTATGTTCCCAGCAAGCTTTCTTTTGTACTCTATCTTCCCCCTCCTAATTAAACCCTTTGTCCTCCTCTGCTGAATTTGAAATTTCTCCCAGTCCTCAGGTTTGCTGCTTTTTCTGGCCAATTTATATGCCTCTTCCTTGGATCAAACACTGTCCTTAATTTCCCTTGTTAACCACGGTTGAGCCACCTTCCCAGTTTTATTTTTACTCCAGACAGGGATGTACAATTGTTGAAGTTCATCCATGTGACCATTGCCTATCTACTGTCAACCCTTTAAGTATCATTTGCCAGTCTATTCTAGCCAATTCACGCCTCATGCCGTCGAAGTTAGCTTTCCTTAAGTTCAGGACCCTAATTTCTGAATTAACTGTGTCACTCTCCACCTTAATAAAGAATTCTACCATATTATGGTCACTCTTCCCCAAGGGGCCTCAACAACAAAATTGCTAATTAGTCCCTTCTCATTACACATCACCCAGTCTAGGATGGCCAGCTCTCTAGTTGGTTCCTCAACATATTGGTCAAGAAAACCATCCCGAATACACTCCAGGAAATCCTCCACCACTGCATTGCTACCAGTTTGGTTAGCCCAATCTATATGTAAATTAAAGTCGCCCATGATAACTGCTGTACCTTTATTGCACACATCCCTTATTTCTTGTTTGATGCTGTCCCCAACCTCACTACTACTGTTTGGTGGCCTGTACACAACTCCCACCAGCGTTTTCTGCCCTTTGGTATTCCATAGCTCCACCCATACCGATTCCACATCATCCAAGCCAATGTCCTTTCTTACTATTGCATTCATTTCCTCTTTAACCAGCAACGCCACCCCGCCTCCTTTTGCTTTCTGTCTATCTTTCCTAAATGTTGAATACCCCTGGATGTTGAGTTCCCAGCCTTGGTCACCCTGGAGCCATATCTCTGTGATGCCAATTACATCATATCCATTAACTGCTATGTGCGCAGTTAATTCGTCCACCTTATTCCGAATACTCCTCGCATTGAGGCACAGAGCCTTCAGGCTTGTCTTTTTAACACACTTTGCCCCTTTAGAATTTTGCTGTAATGTGGCCCTTTTTGTTTTTTGCCTTGGGTTTCTCTGCCCTCCACTTTTACTACTCTCCTTTCTATCATTTGCCTCTATCTCCCTTTTATTTCCCTCTGTCTCCCTGCATAGGTTCCCATCCCCCTGCCATATTAGTTTAACTCCTCCCCAACAGCACTAGCAAACACTCCCCCTAGGACATTGGTTCCGGTCCTGCCCAGGTGCAGACCGTCCGGTTTGTACTGGTCCCACCTCTCCCAGAACCGGTTCCAATGTCCCAGGAATTTGAATCCTTCCCTTCTGCACCACTCCTCAAGTCACGTATTCATCTGAGCTATCCTGCGATTCCTAATCTGACTAGCACGTGGCACTGGTAGCAATCCTGAGATTACTACTTTTGAGGTCCTATTTTTAAAATTTAGCTCCTCGCTCCCTAAATTTGTCTCGTAGGACCTCATCCCGTTTTTACCTATATCGTTGGTACCTATATGTACCACGACAACTGGCTGTTCACCCTCCCTTTTCAGAATGTCCTGCACCCGCTCCGAGACATCCTTGACCCTTGCACCAGGGAGGCAACATACCATCCTGGAGTCTCGGTTGCGGCCGCAGAAACGCCTATCTATTCCCCTTACAATTGAATCCCCTATCACTATCGCTCTCCCACTCTTTTTCCTGCCCTCCTGTGCAGCAGAGCCATCCACGGTGCCATGAACTTGGCTGCTGCTGCCCTCCCCTGATAAGTCACCCCCCTCAACAATCCCATTCCCACTCATAAAATTAAGGGGGTTGACATACAAGGTTTTGAGTGCTATCTGCTTCTGTCAATTGCTCCTTGCACCTATGGGAAACATGCCAGTCTGTAGATTGTTCTTTCCCTTAACTTCGTTGGTTCCATTGGGAAGGATTTGAATTGTGTAGCTCTCCTGAACAAAGCACCAGTGACCTTTTTGATGCAGTGGTAATGTGTGGCTTGATTAACGTGGCAAAGGTCACCAGATACTACCTGGAAGGATCCAGTGGCAAAGAAATTTAAAGCAATGGATGAGTGACCTTAACTGGCAGAGACAATGCCATTCTCCTGGTTGAACTGGGCTAAGAACATAAGAAATAGCTGGAGGAGAAGGCCATTTGGCTCCTCGTGCCTGCTTCCTCATTCAATAAGATCATGGCTGTCGGTCTTTGGCCAGCAGTTGACAAATCTTCCCAATAGCCAGTGGGCGTGGGGAGCTGGTTGGAGTAGAATCACTGCCTTCTGAGGCAGTGATAATCAATAAAATACCTCTTGCTGTGTGAACCCTGGTGAGTAGCTATGTGCATATAGGGAAAAACATCTGTGATCTCACTCCAAGTGGCTCCAATCTATATGTTCCTTCTACTATTTATAATGAAGGAATAGAGGGATTCACATTGGGAAATCCACACCAAAGCTGTACATTTAACAGAGCTGAATTAAAGTAGCAACAAAATTCTTGACCGAACTCCAAAGAACTAAAGGCATCTACATGCACGGAAAGTAACACCATCCTTCAGTTGTAGCAACCAAAAAAACTTCCTCCAAGCAGTATCCACCTCAATCATGCCTTACTTGTGTTCCTATTGTAGCGGCGGAAAATATTTGGGCTGAGATTGAGGATAATGGGTCAGAGAGATTGGCCACACCTACTTCATCCCCCATTTAAATGTGCCAGAACTGGCTCCAGGCAGGCCTTAAAGGGAACCGACAATTTTGAGGCAGTATGCGTTACCTCTCCCCATTTTACTCGTTTACCACTCCAAATCAGGTAGAAATTCAAAGGAAAATCCAGGCCCGCGTGTCAACCGATATTTTGTGATCGACCATCAGTATTTGAAAGTTCCAGTTACTGTATTAAATGTTTATACTTGGTTTCTTACACAATATTGCATTGGAATTGTGCAAACAAGTCACATCTTGTTCAACTATATTTTAAAACAAAACATCCAGTTTGCCAGTAACCCAACGAATGACCTAAAAACTAAAATACATTTCAGTTCTTTGTTGCTAATAAGCAATGTGCCAGATCAAAAATGTAGTACTGTATTGTACCCATATTGGCGTTAAAATATGTTATACTTAAAATAGATTTTTGTTCCTTTTATTTAAGGTTGTATGCCCTTCAAAAAGCACGTCAACAGTGCCCGACGGCAGATGTTGCTAATCTGAGGGGGCGGGGGGGGGGGGATACACTCCTAAGGGTGATGGAGGAGCTGGATAGTCTCTGGGAAATTCTTTGGATCTGCTCCTGCTTCGTTGGCATTACTTTACTGGAAGTGCGGTTGAAACCCTGTTGAAACACGCAAATGGAATTTACGCTGTACCTCCGCCAAAGTAACGCTGGCAAAGCAGGAGTAGGTCTGAGAACTTTCCCAGCCAGTGACTTCTAATGATAGGATTAGACAATATTAAAACCCAAAAGTGTAATGGACCAGAATATCGGTAAAGTGCCAAAACTGAAGTATTCTGGGTTCCCAACTTTATCTACACAAACACAAATTATGCAAAAATACTGTTACTTAAAAAGAGACATGCTCGGCATAAAAAGTTTGGGAACCTCTGCCCTGCTGCACCATCTCAGCTCTATCCAAAGTACTATCCACAAAATGTACATGCCGGTCATTTCTATACCACACTGGAACAGGTACTACAGCTTGTAGCTTAGTCATAAGAATTTAGCCAATTTACTGGCAAAACCCTACACTTAATGTTACCTTATGAGAAAATTCAAACGACTTCAATGGATAAAATAAAAACATTTTTCTTACCAATCATATGATTTGCAACATGGATCTGTATTTCCCGTTCAGTCTCAAAAGTCATCTGGCACTTGATGCACTGGTAGGTCTTCTTCTGTCCAAAAATTATAAGATGAAGGAAACTATTATTTACTGTTGTGTACTCACTTAGCATTGTATGTTTAAAGTTGTACAAAAACATTTTAATGAATTCAAACTGTGTGCTTAAAAGTGTACCTTGTAGTTATTAATTCCATTCAGTATGGTACTGGATTGAAATCTTTTCAAGGTTCTTACAAAAAAAACAATGTACACTACACAGCTAAATCAATAAAGTATAAAACAAATCCCAAGGTTTATTATATTTACATGTTTATATACACTGTCCTTCCTAAGGAATATTAAGAAATATAGATTTTTATTTCTGTTCCTACCATATGAATTCTTTTTATTTTCTTACCCTGGGAGCAGGTGATGCCTGAGATGACTTTTTCTGGCTACTTGTCTCTGGTGTCATTTCTCTATGGTCTATTTGAATATGATTCTCCAGATCTTCCACAGTTTCAAACTTAACTGCACAATCAGGACATCGGAGACTGGCACTGGTTCTTTCATTGCTTTCCTGCTGAGTTACATTTGAAGATTGGCCATTTGTACTTCTGTTCATGCAACCTGCACACAAGCCATATGGCAAGCCATTGATGTCAAGTTTCACTAAGTCCTGTTTGCTCCTAAACTCTTTCAGGCATAAAGCACACTTGTAGAGTCTCTGATGACTCTGATTATTTGGCGATGATGATGCAGAATTTCCCGATAATTTCTGCATGTGGAATGTTCCATGAATTTTCAGCTCAAGAGTAGACGTGACTGTCTGCATGCAAACTACACAACGGAACCCTGTGAGAGAGTTTCTCAGGTCTGGATGCATCTGGCAATGCTCAATGAATTCCTCTTCACTCTGCAGTGGCATTTTGCAGATCCTGCAAGTTCCCGTATCAAGGCTTTTGCTATGGGTGACCTTATGCTCAGTCAGTGTTAGAAGTGAAGGGAACCTCTCACCACAAATGGGACACATGTAGTGCTTTGCAGGTCCACGATGGGTCTGCATGTGCTCTCGGAGGCCACTTTCTGAGAAAAACGTCCTTGCGCAGATGTTGCACTTATGGCTTCCCTTGATGAATTCAGCCTTTTTCCGTGAACATTCATCTTCTCCAGGTCGAATGTTATGATCTCTCAACCTGTGATTCTGAAGAAGGATCTCCATTGTGTATGCTGCACCACAGATATCACAACCATACATTGGTTCTGAGGCATCAATATCATCTTCACTAGCTTCATGGCTGTTTAGAGTTTCATGGTTCTTCAACAGTATGTTCTGGAGGTCAGTCTCCACTCTCTTATTGCATGATGCAATTCCATTCGCAGTTCCATTTTGACTACTGTTGTCAAACACACAGTGTTTCTCTCGTAAGTGCTTTTCTAGCAAAATAATAGCATGGAAGGCCTTACTACAAAATTTACAGTTGTATTTTTTGCTGTGTGTTGTGATGTGGCATTGCAGTTCTACTTCTGTACTGAATGTGTCGCCACAGAATATACATTTACGGGCTTTTGCTGGATTGCCCAAATGGCTATGCTTGACATGAAGCTGAAGATCTGCTTCCTTTCGAAAATCCCAATTACAGGCTGTGCAGCGGTACATCTTCTTTTCGTTACTGTGCTTCACTGCCAAATGCACTTGGATGGAGACCTTGGAATCAAACACTTCTTGGCACAATGTGCAGTGATACAGCACAAACGTATGCATATCCAGCAAGTGCTTCTGTAGATCATCTACTGAGGAAAATTGCTTATCACAGCTCTCACAGACATAATGAGTAGACGTTGTCATGTAGTGTATGGTAAGGTGTTGTAAAAGGGTCTCCTGGGAATCAAAATCTTCTTTACACTGAGGACAAGACTGCTTCCTTAGAAGAATTTCCAAATGTGACTTCAGATGGCTTTGGAAACTTTCAAAAGAGGAGAACTTGAGATCACACTGATTGCATGGGTATTCACCATTTGATAGTGAAGGTACACTTGCTGACAACCTCTGTCTTTTGGGAGAAGATACTTCTGCATCAGAAGAAACGGGACTTTGCTCAGACTTTGATTTTCGGCCACTGTTTGCTAGTGGAATGTTTTTATGGTTTTCCTTGATATGCTTTGTGAGCTTAAGGATGGTGCCAAAAATGGGTGAATTGGTGCAGTAAGGACAAGAGTATACTTCCATGAAGGACTGTGTAGCCTGTAGTACAGGAGACTCCAGTTTGGGATTTCCTACATTGCAGTGAGCTTGCTGAATGTGCTCTGCGAGTGAAGATTCTGTAAGAAATCCCAGTGAACAATGGGAACAGAAGAAAGTATGATTTCCATCTTGAGAGATTGCACTTGGAACACAATGTGTTATTCGTATGTGTTCCTGCAAACTATTTAAGTCAGCAAACATCTCTGGGCAGTAATTGCAGTGAAATGTCGACGCACTGCTGAACTGCATTACTGGAAAAACATTATTTTTGTGTACCTTCCGGACATGCTCATTTAAGTTATACAAAGTGGGAAGTGAATCAAGGCAGAACTGGCATGTGTGACTTTGCTGAGGTTTATCGGAGTGAATAGTTTTTAAGTGAATTTCAAGGACAGCCAAACTACTGAAATCACGCTTAGAACAATATGGGCAGCTATAGGTGACTTTTGGTGACCAGGAGTTTTGACTTCCTTCTCTTTCCAAAGATCCAGAAGTTTTCCTCTGACTTCTGGATGGTTTTAGGGTAGAATCAGGTGTGGACCCTCGCTCTACTGAAGCACTGGAATCTGGGGTTGTGCTGCTCATTGAAGCCGCACTTCCTGTAGCAGGGTCAGGACTTATGCTGTGATTACTAGAATCTGGTTGCCTATGGCTATCCAAATGGCAATAGACTTCTTCCACAGTAGGAAACTGTTCTGGACACATTGGGCACTTATGTTTCTTATTCCCGTGGGCTAGATCAATGTGATTGATCAGTGCATTTTCTTCTGCAAATACTTCAGGGCAATGGATGCACTGCAATTCTGCTTTCTCACAAATCTGTGGGTGATTTGTTGCCATATGCTTTTCCAAGTCTTCAGCTTGATTAAATGTCTCATCACAATAATCGCAGACAACATCTTCTTTCTTCATCTCCTTCTCAAGCTTGGCAACATGATCTTTGTTCTTCTTATGAGCCTGCATGTGACTCTGCAATGAACTAGTGGAAGAGAACCCACGTTTGCAAATGGTACACTTGAATGGCTTATTTGAGCTGTGAGTTTTCAAGTGAATCTTGAGATGATCACTGCGAGAAAAAGCTGCTTCACACTCATGACAGTGATACTTCTTGTCTCCAGTGTGAAGTTTGATATGACGGTCACGACTTCGTTTATGTTTGAATAAGCGGCTACAAAATGTACACTTGAAGGGAAGTTTGTCGCTGTGGATTTGCTCATGCCTCTTAAGGTAACTCAAACGGCTGAATGACTTGTCACAAAATTGGCATGGGTAGGGCAAACCGGTCCCTCCTTCTTCATCCACAAGGCCAAGATCACAGCCCTCTCCTAGCATCTGAGAGGGTGACGCAACATCTTTACTGGAGGGAGACGAAGCTACCCATGAAACTTGTGGGTCATCGTCACCATCTGCAAAAGAAAGGAGATTATAAGACTCAATTCCAAATTTATTTAAAGAAGGACAAACTATTTTTAGAACATGCACATTTATTACATTAAAGTCCAAGCTTTTATCAGGACTATCTATGATAGTATAAACAAATGATAAAATTAATTGTACAAAATATAGATTTTTGCAAAATAGGAGCTACTTCATGGGTTGAAAGACAGGCTTGTAAACATTTTCCTACAATTATGACACTTCAAGTAATCTGTTATTAAGCTGAATCAGATTTCATAATTTTATCACAAACTATAAGAGAACAAAAAAAACCAGCCATTAAAATGATAATGTTTATATTATGTTTTATCCTCTTCCATCTATCATATTCATGATGAAGAAGATGGGACGGTAACTGGATCCTAGTACCAACAGCTACTCCGGGTGCCATGTCTTCCCATCCTCCATCCCTCAGGTAAGTGCTTGGCTTCTATTCAGTACCCTCCCATTGACATCAGTTTAGAATGAGAACATACTGTTTTGGTTGGTAACTGAATTCTCAAACTGGTTAAAGTGCTTTAGCTATGAAATAATGTCAACTTGTTTCCATGGAAATTGTGCTGTGCTTTCATTTTAAATATCAAACAGAAACATTTCTATTTAAGGTACACTGCCATCAATACACAAAATTTTATATGCAGAAGTACTGCAAATCCCCAAACCATTTTTCTTCCAAGGCCACTTGATAAGAAAATACTACCCCTCTCTGTTCCCTAATGATTTTTACAGCGGCACAGTATGACCTTTATTTTATAACAGCCTCACTGATAGAATCAAATGTCGTCGGCTCTTTAAATAGTTTTAATAAATGTCACTGCACAAACTTATTTTAGATATAAACATTTTGCTAATTTAGAAACACATGTTATCCCCTGCAATTGTAAACCATTATTGCTAACAAAATCGAGAATTCAGCAGAATGTAAAAAAACACTTTAGAGAGGATTAAGGTCATTAAAAAGTGCTAATCCTCTAAAATAGGCTTGTTCAAACACAGTAGCAAAGATCATGTGGCTTTTAGAATGCTTTTTCTATATTCACATGAGGGAACTGGCAACTAGGGATGCTAACATTAAACATTTGCAGCAAAATTTATTGCATATTGAAATGAAGCTGAACTCTGGTATCTTCAATGCAACTCCTGTGGTACTGTTGGACCTGGATATGTGTGTATGTATAATATATTATATGTATGCATACATACACACATAACAACAACTTATATTTATATAGCGCCTTTAACATGGTGAAACGTCCCAAGGCGCTTCACAGGAGCATTATGCGATAGAAATTTGACACCGAGCTGCATAAGTAGAAATTAGCACAGGTAAAGAGGTGTGTTATAAGGATGTCTTGAAGGAGGAAAGAGAGGTAGAGAGGCGGAGAGGTTTAGGCAGGGAGTTCCAGAGCTTGGGGCCTAGGCAACAGAAGGCATGGTCACCAATGTTTGAGCGATTATAATCAAGGATGCTCAGGAGGGTAGAATTAGAGGAGCACAGACATCTCGGGGGGTTGTGAGGCTGGAGGAGATTACAGAGATAGGGAAGGGCGAGGCCGTGGAGGGATTTGAAAATAAGGATAAGAAGTTTGAAATCGAGGCTTTACTTAACCGGAAGATAATGTAAGTCAGCGAGCACAGAAGTGATGGATGAGCGGGACTTGGTGAAGTTAGGACACGGGCAGCCGAGTTTTGGATCACCTCTAGTTTACGTGAGGTAGAATGTGGGAGGCCAGCAGGGGCACACACGTATATACACACACACACACGTATGTGTATATGTGTGCATATGCGTGTGAGGCAGCAGGTCTTTGATCTGTATCAGGTTACCACAGCGATCGCAGCATTGCTGCTACTAAAAAAGTTAGCTGCTTGGACCATTGTGACCACAACTGACCTCAATTATGGCCATCAGTGGAACAGGACTTTCAGTGCACAGAGAAATATTTCTAAACAAAACAATTAAAGGTGGGACCCGCTTTACTACATGGACCAACTGACTGGATCTTGCTCAACTTTGGGAAAACTGCACTAGGCCTTTGGAGATTAAATTCATATAATTTTGAATTTCTTCATCAGAGCTCTACCAGAGCATCCTTTGTATCACGCCAACTGAATTCATTTTTAATTATGTAAATGTTGACACTCACAAGGTTTCTTTTTGAACTAAAAATATTAGTTGCGACATCCTCTTTATCTACCAGAGAAAGGGATGAAAACAACTTCCTAGCAACAGTGCTGATGAAAAATAGTAGGATGCATGTCCAAAAAAACGACTTGCCTATCTACTTTTTAGCTCCATTACTCTTACAATAATGATTTGCCACCATATAGCTTTTCCCAAGTATGAAGTTCAATCTTTATTTCCGACTTCATTACCCATGACATTCGTGTAATTAGTCAAAAGAGAATGCATTTCCAAAATATTATCTAATTACTTTACAATAACAGGGATATGGCAATGCAAAGGACAATATGCAACTTATGACACCATAAGCTTTGCAGAGTTGGACATAAAGGTGAACTATAAAATGTATTTTAGTAAATCTGCAATTATTAACTGCCTCTACCGTGACTGTGAATGGTTGTCAACTAACTTCCAGAAGGCAATTGACAAGGTGCCACAAAAAAGGTTACTGCACAACATAAAAGTTCACGGAGTTGGGGGTAATATATTAGCATGGATAGAGGATTAGCAAACGAACAGAAAACAGAGAATCCGGGATAAATGGTTCATTCTTGGCATGGCAATCAGTAGCTAATGGGGTGCCGCAGGGATCAGTGCTGGGACCTCAACTATTTACAATCTATATTAACGACTTGGAAGAAGGGACCTAGTGTAATGTAGCCAAGATTGCTGACGATACAAAGATGGGAGGAAAAGCAATGTGTGAGGAGGACACAAAAAAGCTGCAAAAGGACATAAACAGGCTAAGTGAGTGGGCAAAATTTAGCAGATGGAGTATAATGTTGGAAAGTGTGAGGTCATGCACTTTGGCAGAAAAAAATCAAAGAGTTATTATTTAAATGTGCAAAGTTTGCAAAGTGCTGCAGTACAGCGGGACCTGGGGGTAATTATGCATGAAACACAACGGTTAGTATGCAGTTACAGCAAGTGATCAGGAAGGGCAATGGAATCTTGGCCTTCATTGCAAAGGGGATGGAGTATAAAAGCAGGGAAGTCTTGCTACAGTTATACAGGGTATTGGTGAGGCCACACCTGGAATACTACATGCAGTTTTGGTTTCCATATTTACGAAAGGATCCCATCATAGGCGGTCCCTCGAACGAGGATGACTTGCTTTCACGAGTTCACAGGTGTTTCGACGAAGGACCCGATGTTCCTGTCCTGAACTCCAATTGAGGGGGTGGAAGATGCCTGTGTGTTAATTTTTTTTAACATGTGGTGACCGTTGCACATCAGCCACCTCACAGGCTTGACAGAGTTAGGCCTTTATCTAGTGCCAAGGGTTAACCAGGACGACGGGAGACCAGCTCTGACAGACCTAGTGTGCACACATATCGCAGTGTGGGCTGTCCCGTGCTGCCCCTGGGTTCTTCTGGGCCCCGTACGCTCATCTGTTGCACCTCCGCCACGATCTCTCACCGCTCCTCCACCATAAACATACACCGCATCTCGGCACAAACACTCACCGCTTATCCGCCCGACCTTCCCACTGCTCTGTACCTGGGCCGTGCCGATGTTCCTGCCCACGCTCCAAAACGGCGACCAGGGTTTTGATGACATTACCCAGTCGCCCATCTCAAAATCGTTGCATACTTGGAGCAGCTCGCGTTGGAGGTTGGGGGGCCATGATGTCTCAAGCTCGCCGCTCAAGCTCTTTTATAGCCCGACCTGTGGAGCTGTTCTCTCGCGGATCCATCTACCTGTTTGATGACTATATGTTTACCTTTTCTGTACATGTATTGTTATGACACCCAATCTCTGGAACGCTGAGCTGATGTAAGTTAGTGTAAACCAAGAGAGAAGGCCATGGAGGAGGGATGATGCAACAGCTTTTTAACTGTAGGAAAAAGCGAGACCTTATTCGTGGAAGTTGGAGAACACCCTGCGAGTGAGCTCAGCAACTGTATTGTGAGGTCTCCCACAGCCTTCACATTGTCATGCATGTTGTCTGAGAGTACCATTCCCTCTCATAATCTATAAGCAAAGACTCTGGGGATGAAATTGGACATGGGTGGGATGCAAGGATATACTTGCTTTGGAAGCAGTTCAGAGAAGGTTCACTAGGTTGATTCCGGAGATGAGGGTGGGTTGACCTATGAGGAAAGGTTGAGTAGATTGGGCCTCTACTCATTGGAATTCAGAAGAATGAGAGGTGATCTTATTGAAGCGTATATGATTATGAAGGGGCTTGACAAGGTGGATGCAGAGAGGATGTTTCCACTGATGGGGGAGACTAGAACTAGAGGGCACGATCTTAGAATAAGGGGCCGCCCATTTAAAACAGAGATGAGGAGAAATTTCTTCTCTCAGAGGGTTGTAAATCTGTGGAATTCGCTGCCTCAGAGAGCAATGGAAGCTGGGACATTGAATAAATTTAAGACAGAGATAGACAGTTTCTTAACCGATAAGGGAATAAGGGGAACGGGCAGGGAAGTAGACCAGAGTCCATGATCGGATCAGCCATGATTGTATTAAATGGCGGAGCAGGCTCGAGGGGCCGTATGGCCTACTCCTGCTCCTATTTCTTATGTTCTTATAATGCATTTTTACATCTAACTAAATCATTAATCATTTTCAGGTATGCATCAATGTGAGTAGTGACAGTATAACTAAGTGGTCCAAGCACACTAAACCAAACCGGTATGAAACCTCATCCAAGAGACCATTTGCAGCCTAGTGTAAGAAGCTCATTAAAAAGTGCCCTGCCAGCTGGTCAGACTGACCTCAGTCTGCAGTACAACGTGGATTAGCATCACAGGTGGCAGCTACCAGTCTCAGATCGATAACTGCAGCCTTGAAGGGCTGGAAATGCTGAAAGTACAATCTATACTTGGTTATACAGAAGCAATATGTGGCATACTTCTGTTCAATCATATCAAGTAACAACTTACATTTATATAGTGCTATTCACAGGAGCATTATCGGGATAAAAATCCGACACTGAACCATGTAAATAGGTATTCGGATAGGTGACCAAAAGCTTGGTCAAAGAGTAGGTTTTAAAGAATGACATAAAGGAGAAGTGATAGCGAGGTGGAGGCGTTTGTGGAGGGAATTCCAAAGCTTAGGGCCGAGGCAGCTGAAGGCACAGCGACCAATGGTGGACTGAGGCTGAGCAGATGGCCAAAACTTGAGGAGCACAGAGATCTCAGAGGGTTGTAGATCTGGAGGAGGTGAGAGATAGGGAAGGCAAGGCCATGGATGGATTTGAACACAAGGATGAGAATTTAAAAATCAAAGCGTTGCATGACCGGGAGCCAATGTAGATCAGCGAGCACAGGGATGGTGGGTGGATGGTACTTGGTGTAAGACAGGAAATGGGCAGTAGAGTTTTGGATCAGCTTGATTTTGCGGTGGGTGAAAGATGGGAGGCCCGCCAGGAGAGCTGGGGAATAGGCGAGTTTGGTGGTAACGAAGACATGGATGAGCGTTTCAGCAGATGAGCTGAGGCAGGGGTAGAGACAGGTGATAGTATGGAGATGGAAGTAGGCGGTGATTGAGAGGATACGAGGTCAGAAACTCAGCTCAGGGTCAGATAGGACACTTTGGTTGTGAACAGTCCAGTTCAGCCTCAGACAATGGGCAGGGAGGGATACAGAGTCGGTGGCTAGGGATCAGCGTTATGGTGGAGAGCAACCTCTTTGTCATTTAAAGGATTTTAAAAAATACCAAGGACTGATCACTTTCAGGGGGAAAAGTCAAATTCATCATAAAATCTTTAGCGACTTCCAGTAAGTTTGAGTTGGTTCATCAGAAGCAACAATAGCTTGGGTCTAGAAAAAATATACAACCCGAGAGAGATTGTAGGGTGCAATCTTACAGATTTCATTCTTACAGATTACATATTTAATACACTCTCGCAGTAGCGTTGGACTAGTTTTACTACTCAACAGTTCGTTTAGGTTAAATATTCAGCGCTATCCCTTAATGACCTTATCTGGGGAAGATGGTGGTGTAGTATTGGAGCACCAATGCTCAACGTCGCGGAGTGATAGGATGCAAGATATAATTCCTGAGCCTGCTGAGTTCCTGATTTTGGCTGTACTGCTGTGGAGAGGTGCTGAAAGAGCTACTCCCACACATCTACGTGTGGCTGGTTTACAGTAGCACTGCTGGAGGACTGATAGCAGGCTGCCCACTCCAGCTTCATTCAGTGATTGGGAGCAGGATTAATTAACTGGATTCATGTATATTCTTCAAAAAGACTTTTTAATCAAATTCAAACAATGCCCTCCCTCTGCCCACTTATAATTGTACTCCACCTGATCATCTTCAGTCTTTTGACAAAAGGATAGACATGAAGTGATAAAACTTTGACCTCATTTTGCCAACAGTAACTTTACTTTAAAAAAAATCAAATTAGCATTAACAATGTAAATTGTGACCTTCAATGGCACCACCATCAACATCTTTGGTCGTATGAATAATCAGAAGGCTAAATGGAACAGCCATACCAACATTGTTGCTGCCAGAGCAGGGCAGAGTGAGTTATTGAATGATGGCTCAGCTCCCAACCCATCAATGTCTCTACACCATCTATAAAGCCCAAGTCAGTCATGTGATGGAATATGCATCACTCACCTAGAAGCATGCAAGCACCATGAAGGCTGGAGAAGCAATGTCAAGAAAACACCATCACCACCAAGTCTCAGATCACACTGCCATTCTTTTAATGTCTTTGATTCAAAATCTTGAAAATCCCTGCCGAATACCATTATGGCTGCACCACCACCACAAGGACTGCAGTGGTTCAAGAAGAAAGCCCATCACCATCTTCTCAGGCAATTAGATTTGTGCAATAAATGTGGCCTGCCCAAGTTCCCACATTCCAAGAACAAATAAATGTAAACGGCGAGGATTTATTAAATTGTGAATTTAGTAACCCTTGCAGCATAACCATCCAACATGACTAGATGGTTGTTGTTTCTGCAATATTTAACCTACGCCAAATACAGAATTGCAGATTTTGGCTCAAGAAAAGGTCCAGAGGGAGAGATAGGTTAGAGATGGGGCCGAAAGCAACAGTGGGGAATGAATATTGTATCCATAGTAAAGGGTGTGAGAAACACTGACTTACAATTAAATTATAAGGCCACCGGTTTAAAATTGGTCCACAGAGAAACAACTGTCCTAGTGAAATGGCTTCGGATATCAAGAAGCCTGTTTTTGCCAACTGGCAACGGTTTTAGATGGACTCTGATAACCAGTGAGGACGTTTTTCATTAGTGATAGGAATGCCCAAATTCTTACTTCATAGAGTACACAACTGAAGAGTATCAGTTTATAGCACATTCTGTTACCCAGCAACTTTCTTTGCTTCGTAACCGTAATATTCTCATAAGACACAAACAACTAACCAACGCGACATCCTTTGCTTCGTAGCAGGTGCACCCAACTCCTAATGCCACATGAAGCAAACAACTGAGAAAACTTACTCGTCTGACATTCATATAATCTACATTTCTCTCTGGGATTTGTGGGGTCAGGCTTTAAATCTGGGATTGCAATTGCCCAAATATAGGGAAATTCAGACTTCACCGTAGGCAAATATTAAGTATGAAAGCAGGATGCTACATTACCCTCAAGGAAGAGTGGATCAGGCACAAGCATGCAGAGCTTACTTGCCCTCTTGGTTGAATCAAACAAAATGAATTTTCCAGGTCAGTAACTTCATACTAGCAGTAGCCAAGGGCAGCATTAGCTTATTTATATCTAAACGTAGGACCCCAGCAGGGGCTAAAATGTTTAAAGAGGTCAGAATTTCCAATACTCCAACATAAAGTGGGAATCCAATGAAAGCTCTCCTAAAAATCTCCATCTGTAGGAAGATGGAATGCTGGTATGGTCATCACAGGAGATGAAATAGAACTGGTAATGAAAACACCATAGCGCTCATCACTTCTAGCCAGGCAATTTAAATGACAGGCCTCTGTGAAGGCATTATAGTTGAATTATCTGCAGTAAGAGTCAATAGAATTTAATTTTGCAGCACCAAAATTTCTAGGCTACAGTTTTCTTTTGGTCAGCTGGGTATCTGATATGTGCTTAAACCCATCATTAGCTGAAAGGTCTCTAAACCAAGCTACTGAAAAATCTGCACATGCCAAATTCCTGTTTGCTCAATAGAGTGCAGTCTCTCCTGAGGGACAGGCCCCCATCTGTGCACAAGGGTAATGCTGGAGTTTAACTAGCTAAATCCGCACAGCTGACCAGACCACAACACTGGCAAGCTTCCACCCTTCCCTCACCTTCAGATGGTTCATCTCTGACTCCTCTGTTCCTTTTCTGGACCTTGTTCTCCATCCCCAGTGATGGGCTTTGCACGGACGTATATTACAAGTTCACAGACTCGCACAACTACCTAAATTTGCTTCTTCCCACCATATGCCCTCCAAAGGCTCAATGCATTTCTTCCAGATTTTCCGTCTGACAAATCTTCTCATGACTACCTTGTGTATCCGATCAGTTGCAGTTAACTGGCTCCTTGAACAAGTCAGCTTTATTTTCTGTGTTTCCGCCTTGTCCAACGTCTCGCCTCACCTCACCTCACATCCCCTCCCTCCCCCTCCCACCCCGAACATCACGGTGACAGAGGCCCCTGGTCCTCAACCTTCCACCCCACCAGCCTCCACATATCACATCATGTTCCATTATTTCCGCCACCTATAATATGATGGCACAACGGAAGATATCTTCCTCTGAACTTTAAAAAAAATGATTCATTCACAAGATGTGGGCATCGCTGGCAAGGCCAGCATTTATTACCCATCCCTAATTTATATGGCTGGTCCAGTTAAGTTTCTGGTCAATGGTGACCACGCACCCGCCCCACCCCCCCCCCCAATAGATGTTGATGGTAGGAGATTAGACAAAGATAAGGCGAATGTTATGGGGAGGTGGCTAGATTCTGTCTTGTTGGAAATGGTCATTGTGTAGTGCAAATGTTACTTGCAACTGAGCAGGTTGTTGGTGAGTAAGTGCTGCTTGATCGTACAGTCAATGACACCTTCTATCACTGATGATTGAGAGTAGACTGATGGGACAGTAATTGGCCGGATTGAATTTGTCCTGCTTTTTGTGGACAGGATGTATTTGGGCAATTCTCCCACTTGTCAGGTAGATGCCAGTGTTATAGCTGTACTGGAACATCTTGGCTCGAGGCATGGCTAGTTCTGGAACACAATTCTTCAATACTATAGTCGGGATGTTGTTGGGCTCCACAGCCGTTGCTGTATCCAGTGTGCTCAGCCATTTCTTGATAGCATGTCAAAATTGGCTTAAGACTGGCATGTGTGATGGTGGAGATCTCGGGTGGAGGCCAAAATGGATCATCCACTCGGCACTTCTGGTTGAAGATGATTACGAACACTTCAGCCTTGTTTTTTGCACACACATGCTGGGCTCTGGCATTGTTGAGGATGGAGATGCTCAACAAGCCTCCTCCTCCAGTTAGTTGTTTAATTGTCGATCAACATTCATGTCTCGATGTGGCAGATCACCCCAACCTCTGTCGTTGAGCTACAGTACGCGGACGACGCCTGCATCTGCGCACATTCTGAGGCTGAACTCCAGGATATAGTCAATGTAGTTACTGAGGCATATGAAAGCATGAGCCTTACACTAAACATCTGTAAGACAAAGGTCCTCCACCGGCCTGTCCTCGCCACACAGCACTGCCCCCCAGTCATCAAGATCCACGGCGCGGTCCTCGACCACGTGGAGCCTCTTGTCAACAAAGGCAGACATTGATGCGGAGATTCAACACCACCTCCAGTGCGCCAGTGCAGCCTTCAGCCGCCTGAGGAAAAGAGTGTTCGAAGACCAGGCCCTCAAATCTACCACCAAGCTCATGGTCTACAGGCTGTAGTAATACCCGCCCCTCCTGTATGGCTCAGAGGCATGGACGATATACAGAAGACACCTCAAGTCTTTGGAGATATACCACCAACGATGTCTCCACAAGATCCTGCAAATCCCCAGAGAGGACAGGCACACCAACATCAGTGTCCTCGTCCATGCTAACATCCTCAGCATTGAAGCGCTGATCACACTCGATCAGCTTCTCTGGGCAGGCCACATAGTTCGCATGCCAGACACGAGACTCCCAAAGCAAGTGCTCTATGCGGAGCTCCTTCACAGCAAATGAGCCAAAGACGGGCAGCGGAAATGTTACAAGGACACCCTCAAAGCCTCTCTGATAAAGTGTGACATCACCACTGACACCTGGGAGTCCCTGGCCAAAGACCGCCCTAAGTGGAGAAAGTGCATCCGGGAGGTTGTTGAGCACTTCGAGTCTCAACGCCGAGAGCGTGCAGAGGTCAAGCACAGGCAGCGGAAGGAGCATGCGGCAAACCAGTCCCACCCACCCCTGCTCTCAACGACTGTCTGTCCCACCTGCGGCAGAGTCTGTGGCTCTTATATTGGACTGTTCAGCCACCAAAGAACCTCTTCCTCGATTACGAGGGACTGCCTATGATGATTTCATCTGATCTGTTCATTGTGGGATCGTTTGCCTCGGTCTAGAGCATGCTGGTTCGCATGCATGTGTTGTAACTTCTCCAAGCTGACATCTTATTTTAAGGTATGCCTGGTGCTGCTTCTGGCATGCTTTTCTACACTTCTAATTGAACCAGGGTTGGTTCCCTGGTTTGATGGTAATGATAGAGTGAGGGATATGCCAGGCCATGAGGTTACGGAATACAATTCTGCTGCTGCTGCTGATGGCCCACAGTGTCTCATGGATGCCCAGTTTTGAGTTGCTAAATCTGTTCTGAATCTATTCCATTTATCTGCGACAGGTAGATTGGTGAGGACAAGGTCAAGTAGGTTTGTCCCTCGTATTGGTTCCCCCACCACCTGTCGCAAGCACAGTCTGGCAGCTATGTCTTTCAGGCCTCGGCCAGCTTGGTCTGTAGTGGTGCTACTCTTGGTGATGAACATTGAAGTCCCTCAACCAGAGTACATGCTGTGCCCTTGCTACCCTTAATGCTTCTTCCAGTGGTGTTCAACATGGATGAGTACTGATTCCTCAACTGAGGGAAGGCAATAGGTAGTAATCAGCAGTTTTCCTTGCCCATGTTTGCCCTGATGCCATGGGGTCCAGAGTCAATGTTGAGGACTTACTTCCTCCCGACTGTATTCTACTGTGCCGCCACCTCCAGGAGAGGCGTGAGTTTGGGGCCCAGAAGAGGCAAGGGCCCAGGGGCAGCACGGGCCAGCCACACTGCGATATGTGTGCGCGCTAAGTCCGTGCAGCAGAGCTGGTCTCCAGTCGTCTTGGGTAATCCTTGCCACTGGACCAAGACCTAGCTCTGTCAAGCCCATGTGATGGCTGATGTGCAACGGCCACCACACATTAAAAAAAATCCACGCACAGGCATCTTTCACCTTTCAAGACATAGTTCGGGATCTGGAGTATTTGGTCCTTCATTGAAACGCCTGTGAACTCATCCCTTTTTAACATGGAAGCAAGTCATCTTCGCTTTGAGGGACTGTCTATGATGAGTGGGTTGGACCCAATGGTAGGACAGGACGTACCCGGGGATGGTGATGGTGATGGAGGCATCTGGGACGTTGGCTGATAATTATGTTACTGTGAGTTTGACTATGCAGGCTGTTGCTTGACTAGTCTGTGGTACAGCTCGCCCAATTTTGGCAGAAGCCCCCAGATAGTAATGAGTTTGACTTTGCAGGATTGACTGTGCTGGGTGTGACTTCTCCCTCCATTTTCTGTTCCCTCTGCAATGCCCTAGTTAACTCTTCTACCACCTCTAGTTCCGGCTACCCTTCCCTGGTTACCTTCGCATGCAAACGCAACAGACACAACCCGCCCTTTCACCTCCACTCACACAGTTGTCCAAGGTCCCAAACACTCGTTTTGTATGAGAGCGCAATTTATATGTACTTCCTCAAATCTGGTATTCACCACTCGTTGCAGAGTCTCCTCTACATCGGGTAAAACAAACGCACATTAGTTGACCGCTTTGCTGAATACCTCCGTTCTGTCCGCAAGACATGCCACTTCAACTCCCATTCCCACTCCAACAACTCTGTCATTGGCCTTGTACAATGTTCCGAAAAAGCTCAACACAATCTTCAAGAACAGTATCTCATATTTTTCTCAGGCACGCTGCTACCCTCTAGTCTAAACATAGTCTTAAGTAACCAGACTTAAGCAATATCCTGATTTTCAAGCCTGTTTCAATTTCATATTGGACTCCTAGGTTTCCCATCTCTCCCATTTCCCCAGTCTTTCCACTTCCTCGGCTATTCCTAAACCTTTCAAAAAAAATGTTTTAATTTCTCTGTCCATTACCTGAATGTTTTCTGCTGTGTGTCCCGCTAGAACCAGCCAACCTATGAAGGCATTGGTTTGTAGGATTATCTGGAGCGGAGTGGAAAGAATCCCAGCTCCCAGCTGATAAGCAATATCTTCCGGCAACAGTCATCCCAAGTATCAGTTTCCTCATGAGCTATATAACATGTATTTGCCTTTGGCATGCTGGATGGGCCTGCACAAGGCAGCTTGTGTTATGCCAATGTGATGTATCAGGATTATTCATCATATTGGTACTTAGTGACAGGTCGGTGAAAGGCGGAGCCCCCACCCCACCTGACTGTTTGCTTCCCCTTTTTGCCAGGAATTCACACAATAGCTTGTTCTGGATCTTGCACATGGACCAAAATAAACCCTACCATTCCACACATGGGAGTTTTGAATCATGAAGGAGAAATGTTTTGGATATGTCTTGTGTGCCACAAAATTCTTCTGGTCCTCAGCACCCTGCCACTTCTGAGCAATGTACAAAAAACCCCGCAAAACAAGGACTAGATCTCTTAAAGAGTATCTTTTCCCAGACAGGTTAGCCAATTGCTCCCAACTTTATATAGTTCTGGAATTGCTGTTGCTGATTCACCAATCTTGATTTGGCATAAGACCTTCAATGCAATTGGAGGAGGGGTGGCGGATTTTAAAATAGGGAGTAATCTTTGCAACCATGTAAAGGCTGTCCATCTGACAGAACAGAACTACTTGTTCTTAGGCTTCTCACCTCTTGAGGATTTGTCTCAGAAATGGAGACTACCTGATATAGTGGAAAAAGACTCAAATTGAGGAAATATAAACAAGAATATGAAAAGGAAAAATCTGAACAATTAAATGATGCTGTTCACAATAAAACTGTTAATATTAAAATAGATTAACATATTGTTTTAGAAACCTTAAAATAGATAGGGCACCTGGTCTGGAAGACGCGTGCTAGATTACTACAAGCAGATATAGATATGCTGGGGGATTGAGCCTGTGACTTTAAGTTTAATTTAGTAGGCTTCTATGCAGCGCATGCGCAGAAGGCAGCCTGGTCGTTTGTCAGCAGCGTTGTGAACAGTACCCGGTAAGTCTAGGGTACTGCTGACATCCCGTGGTAAATTCTCTGGTCCGGCACCGGTCAGATCCCACGGGTGCCGGACTGGAGAGATAAAACTGTATTTGGTCCTCGTACAAGACCTTGATTATGCCTCAATTAATATACTGTGTCCAGTTTTGGTTTCCTCACATAGTGGGTGATATTGAGGCTTTGAAAAGGGTGCAGAAGAGGGCCACAAGATTAAATCCCAGTTTCAAGCATCTTAGTTAACAAAATAGACTCTAAAAGCTGGCTTTTTACACTTTAGAGAAGTGTAGGGGTAATTTGATCAAGGATTATGATGATGACGAAGGGATTAGAATGTATTTGTGTTTCAACTAAATAGATTCGGGAGGACCAGGAGGGCACAATCTCAAGTTATGTAAAAGCAGAACATGTTACAATTCAAATAGTACTTCATTGACTGTAAAGCACTTTGCGATGTCTGGTGGTCATGGAAGGCATTATATAAATGCAAGTCTTTTATTTTAAGGAGGTGGTTCTTTTCCTAGAGAATAGTAAACCTTTGGAACAGGTTGCCAGTTTGGCGGAGATAGCTGATTCCCTAAGTTCCTTCAAGTAAGAGCTGAACTGGTTACTGGCTGGGGCACAGTATATTAATTAAGGCATAACCAAGGGCCTGGAAATCCCAGCCTCCTCCGGTCTGTACTGAGTGTCTACGGACCCAGAAAGGCATCATAAAAGCCGGTTTTCAGCGCACAATGCGCACGTGCTGAAAACCGGCTTTTCCAATCTGTCAAGCTGGAGCTTGACAGATCCAATGCATCTCGGGAGCGAGGATATTTTCAAGGGCAGGATTGCGGGATTTACCCATATCTTGCCCAGCAAATGTCCTCAAAACTCTTGCGCCTGATAAAAGCAGGCGCATTGCCTACTTTTACAGGCATAAGAGTTTTAAAACATACAAAAAGATAATAAAATTAAATTTAAATTTAAAAAACACATTTTATTGTTAAAAACCTTGTCCAATAAGGTAAGTTTATTTTTAATCCTAATCACAAAACTTAAAAAAAAAAATCGGGAAAATATATATTTTTTTCTCAGGCATTTATTAACTTTAATTTCAATTAATTTTAATTATGTGAGGGTGTGTTTTTATTTTTTATTATGGTGTTCAGTGCGGTTGTTTTTTTTTCTCATTAATAGCATTGAGAACTTGTAGATACGGAGTTCGCATTGCTATTAATGAGAAATCTGTGAAATACTTTACCTGATTGGTTGTGCAGTCATATGTGACTGTATCTTCTGCGTGGGAACCTGGAGGACGGGAGCGCGTTTCGCAGCGCGGGAAGAGAAGGCCTCCCCAACGGAATCTCACGCTCCTCCAGGACCACCATTTTGTAGAAATTTTTCAGGTTGGAGGCATCTGCCACGGGAAGCCTCCGACTGCAATTTCTGGGTCAAGGTCTTGTACGAGGACCAAATAGTATACTTAGCTTTATAGTGAATTGTCCTGTAAATACACCCATGCACCCTATTTGCTCTAGCTATTGCTTCACCGCATTGGTCACGAACCTTTAGAGATCATACAAAAGATAGGTACTGTAGAATATTAATCAGGATCCACAGTGGTCTCCTGGACTAGTTCCAATCGCCTCAGAGGGTTGGAGAGGAAAATTCCAGATTTTTTCTCCCGAATTGGCCTGAGGTTTTATCTGTTTTTTCAACTCTCCCAGGAAATAATATGGTTGGGTGCGGGGTGTATATATTGAGATGCACAAGACATCGCAATTATATGGGACCAGGATGGATTTCCTGTGTCATTTTTCATATGTCGATACAGTGCTATAAATCTGATCTTCACCATTTAAGATCCAAAGCTTTATGACAGTTCTTATCCAAGCACAATTGGCTAACAGCAGAGAATGGTAGTATCCTCCATACTGGAGAGGGTGCAGAGAAGATTTACAAGGATGCTACCAGAAATGAGAGGGTATATATATCAGGAAAGGATGAATAGGCTGCTGGGTCTCTTTTCTCTTGAAAAAAGTCTGAGGGCTGACCTAATAGAGGTCTTTAAACTTATGAAAGGTTTTGATAGAGTGGATACAAAGAGAATGGTTCCACTTGTGGGGAAAAGCAAAACTAGAGGCCATCAATACAAAATAGTCACCAAGAAATCCAATCGGGAATTCAGAAGAAACTTCTTTACCCAAAGAGTGGTGAGAATGTGGAACTCGCTACCACAGGAAGTGGTTGAAGCAAATAGTATAGATGCATTTAAGGGGAGGCTAGAGAAGCATGAGGGAGAAAAGAATAGAGGGTTATGCTGATAGATTTAGACGAGGAAAGACGGGAGGAGGCATGAGTGGAGCACAAACGAGAGCATGGACTAGTTGGGCCGAATGGCCTGTTTCTGTGCCGTATATCCTGTGTAATCCTATGTAATATCCAATCACAGCAGGACTCCATCTGCACCACTCACTACTGTATTAATGTTGAAGAAGTACATATATGTTTAGCTGACATAATTTCAAAGTTAAAAGCCTGCTGTATGTAGACTAATGCAAAAGCAAAATTTACAAAATGAAAAATTAAATTAAGACATTTAATAGAATATAAGTCACTGTTTCACGTCAGTTACATTATAAAAGTCTCTAACATTCTGTTGAGGCACATGAATCTGGGACTGGAAACAGCTGCTCTGACTGAAGTGATATGTATTATAACTATATAGCTGCTTCATCTCATATTCGAAATAAACAAGCATCTGTTTCTCTTTCTCAAATATAAAGATACTAGTGTTTTCCTACATTTACCTATTAAAATCCATTGCAAGTGAAAACTAATGTTGAAGAACATGTTCCTTTGTGTATAATTCGCAAATTAAATTGGAAACATCTGTTTGCCAATTCATGCAGCAATTCTTTAAATCCTTAAGGGTGAAAAGCTTCAATCAGCATTCAACTGTTTGTAGATTCATTGTGCAGAGACATCTACACAAGGCTGTTATTGTATTGCATTATTATTAGTTTTACTCAGATAATTTAGAAGTAAAACAGACATGGTTAGAAATTCTGTGTCTACAAATAGGTACGACAATAACTATTCAGTTAATTCAGTGTTTTATTTTTCAATGTATGCCAAGCATAAGTTATATACTGTGACGCAAATTGCTCATTTTCATTTGCACTGGAGACTTTGTACCAATATAAATTGGTCCAATTTTCTAGCATCAGTAACAAACCATGCCAATGCACAGCCACACTCAAACTTAGCCCTTTAGATTCCAGGTTCTATACCAGTCTAAAGCTGGTACACCTTCTATGTAAACTAGCAAGAAAATCAATGGTGCTATAAATGTCCCACTGTGCAATGTGCTTACTATAGATTCACTGGCAATTAAGTTCTACTCTTCATACATTTCAACTACAGGTAATAAAAAGCTGCATGCAGCAAACTGCCTTGAACTAAAAAAAACACAGTTCAGTAGACTGCACTATTTCTGTACATTAATCATCACTTCTCCATTTATAATTTGAAATATATTAAATTAATTTGTCATTACATTTAATTTTGGATTTAAACAGTAATGTAGATTTTTCAGTAAGGAGTGTGATTAAGTTTAAAGCAATTTCTAGGAAAAATACAATCAATTGACTATAAGTAAGCCAGTAAGGCATACAATAAAGAGAGAAGAATGGATACCTTAGAATCATTACGTGCAGAAGTGGTCTGCAATTATCACCTGGGCCATAAGATGTGACTAACATCTTAAAATTGGTGCCAAACACTCTTTGCTCCCCCCTCAAATAATATGCACCATGGAAATGGTGATGGCAATGTTATTCTACTTTCAATTCTTTTTTGGCAGCATCTTGTTTGTGGTGCAAACCCATGACCAGGATACACCATATGGGGTCGGATTTTCGAGACGTTTGCGACCGGGTTTTTGCCGCGATTTGACCCTCCGCGGTGAAAACCCGGTGGTCGCAAAGCCCAGGCGGGATCCTTGGGTACCTGTTTGCGGCGGCGCTTCCAAGTACCACCGGGGAGAGGTGCGCCGACGTGCAACGACTCGGATTGCATTTGCGTCCGAGTTTCGGCTCTCTCCCGACCCGTATGCCGTGCCCAGAGTAGCGACAGGTTAAACCTGGTGCAGCCCTGCCAGCAGTGGTAAGTACGAAAACCTGCAAAAAAGATAAGTTAAAGATTTTAATCTTTAATTATTTTACAGCGATTAGTTAAGGGTCTTGTAAATGTTTTTTGGAATGTTCCCCCAGCCCCACGACCACTCTCGTAGCTTTCCTGGCCCCGGACTAAATTTGGCGAAACTCGCGTTTTTGCGCGCGAATGCTTGTGCAATGCCCCCCCCCCTACCCGCAGACATAAAACCCCAAAAAATCGGTCTAAAAATGGAAGCGCAGCGAAAACGGTAAGTTTCACGCATCACTACCATTTTCACCGAAAAACCCCGAAAGCTGAAAATCCGGTCCCATGACTTAAAACATAATAACACTCACACTGAAGGTTTAACAACTGCAGATTATCACTTGATTAACTTGCAGTGATCACTGGGATATAAGAAATTCTCATTGAAGGGGTTCACAAACTGCAAGTAATTTATAACTGTTATTTGAACTTCAAAATGAAATTACAGCCTTGAATTTAGTCTTGTATGGGGTAAATAGTCAGGCATTATTTTCTGTTCTCGGTCCCTTCTTTGCTGGCAATGAGTGTTGTGGCAGTTGCTGATGACCAGATGTATTCCATGTTGTGGATCCATAATGAAGGTCACACTGAAAGTTAACAACTGTGGACATAATCACATCAAGTTAATTGTATAATAATTCACAAATGCATATTGGGAAATAATATCCTAAGAATATGTTACAGGGATAATATTTTTTCTACCTAAAGTCATTAATTTCAATTTTATCTAAATAGGTGTTGAAACTTTGGTTTCCCTTGGTATGAAATCTGTTTGGGTTTAACTCATTCACCTCCACTTATTTACTTGCTTAAAATGCATGCAGATTACATTAACTAGTATTTTCTGTATTGTCATCTTAATTTTTTAGGTTTACATGAAGTGTCACATTTGAGTGGCATACTTTAATTCGTAGGCCACAAGAACAACACGAGCCCTTGCAATCTTGGCCCATGAAGCCCAGTTTGATTTGCATTTCTTACTCACTAGCTTGTTCTGTTTAAATTTTGTGGCCTGGAATTGGGAAAGGGCTGCTCCTGGCATTGTGGTTTTACTGGTGGAAAAATTTTAATCAGAACACAAGGTCTGTTAACATCAACAATTTGAGATTCAAGCAAATTAATGGAAACAAGGATTTAAATTGTACATGCATCCCACAAAACTTGCATACTGCTGCTTTAAATTAAATTAGCACAAACCAAATGGAACAAAACAGGAATTTCAGAAACATGTATGAAGCGACTATTAGTTAATTAGAAAAAGATGTAACAGCAAGTAATTATTATTATATTGAGATCAACATCATAATCAATCACAAATGATGGAAAAAGGGTTAAAACAAGGCGAGATTAAATCATGATTTTTCTAATATTAATAATTTTTTTTCCTGTTGAGTTCTTCTAAATGCATAAAATGATTTAAAGGTAACCTGAAAGAATTTCAAACAGAGCAACTGCAGGTACAATTATAAAGAAGTCTTTTGTTAATCAATACTAACATAATAAGAAATTCACAGAATATTATGATGTTTCTGAACCTATCAGTCACTGTTTTTCTGCACTTTTCATGCAGTACTAAATGCTGATCATTCTTATGCCAGTAGTGTTATTAATAAAAATATTTTTAATTAAATGTTCTTAACTGAGCTGATATGTTTAAGGATGCTCATTCCAGTCAGAAATATACTGAAGTGGCAGATGATTTAATGTATACAAATTTGGGGTAAAATAGTAACCAACTATTTCTTCTCCAATGTAAAGTTTACAGAATGGTATCTGTGACTTCTGTTTTGCAACAAGGTATTCTTGCACTAGTGAATGATTTATTCCAGCAGCTGTAACATAATCTCTCCATTTTTATAAATGCACTTGGAGTTCCTAATTATTAGTCCACAAAGAAGGAAGGGTCCAGACTCTCTCTCAGGATTACTCTATACTCCTGAGACGGTTAGTCCAGCAATATCTCAGGAGCACATGAAGAATATGTGGTGGTATTGGGGAGAATTATTTCCCAAAGGTCCTTTTTGTTCACAGTCTGCCACCTGGGCTATGTGATTAAAAAAAATACAAATACCAAAATGCAAGTGGAAAAAAACCATTGCAAAATGCATCATTAATGACAACCACTGTACTTCACGACCAGCACATGTGCTTAACATGTGTATTTGTGTTCATAGATAACAACCTTCTATTGGTCCTAAACAAATACTTAACAATTGAATATCTGTGTTCATGGAACACAAAATTAAAGAAAGACAACCCAGATTGAAACTGGAGGTTTATAACTTTTACACTTAGCCATAATCGAGAAAGTTATTTTAATTCCAAGGTTCTAACTTTTGGGACAAAAAGCCCAGTTCTGCTGCAGATCTGGGAGCATTTTGCTCACAACTCCACCCTCTGCGCTACTTTAAATATTTTACTGCAAATTCTGGATGTACACAAAGAATGAACATTTGCTGAAACTGTATGCCAATTGATAGAGCTCGCTATTTGAAACTTTCCAATCTTAAGTCTGCTAACGCATACATGTGGGGAACCCACTTTGATTTGCACACATCGTGAAATCTTGATAGAAAATATGTATTATATGAGTGCCAATGTACCAGAAGGGCCCACGTATTGTATAATGACATTTAACATATCAATTAAATTAGTCATCCCGTTAGCGCATTGAAGGGCGATGCGCCAAATTCAAAAATAAATGCAATTCTTCACATTCCGAATGCCTGCATTGTCTCCACAAATTAATACGCAGACAATGCGGTCAATTTCTAATTTTCCCCAATCCAGGTATTTGGTTCAAACACAGCCTCCTGTCATATTAGGCTGCCGTAAAGCTACCCCTAAGTGACAGTGCCACTCAAGGTGTCATTTAAACTTGAGAATCCATTCTGAGGAAAAAAAAAGACAAATGGTATCAACTCATTAGTTGTCTTTCCCACACATTCCATGGTTATCCAAACAGTAGCAGCAGGACTTGACGTACAGACATATTAGGAAGGCAGGAGGGGAACTTAGAAGCAGGCAAACTTGGAGACCCATTGTGGGGAGACATGGACGAGGATAAGATGGGTCAGAATGGGCTTACATGTAATCTTAGCCACACCATGGACTAAAGTTGCAGAGCAGAACCCCTTGCCCATACATCATGAGTTCTTGATCTCAAACATGCTATTTAGGTAGATGACAAGCAGATGAAACGCTTCCCCTGAGGAAGGTACGTAAAATGGTACGGTGAGTCAAACTAAAGTAGCCATACACAATTCCACAACAACAGCAACATTAGCAGAGGCTGAGGAACAGGTCACTTGAGGAAGGCAATAAATATCGGCCATGTCTGTGATGCCCACACCCCGAGAATGAATAATAGAATATCTAAAATCTTATGGGGAAAAACAAATAAGTACAAAACCTTGTTTTGGTACTGTTTTCAAAATAAAATCTCTAGCAGGAATTAAAACAAACAAGCTTACCAAGGTACTCTCCTAAACACTAAGCTTATTCTGGCAGCTGTGATACAAATTTTTTCCTATGTGCTTCAATCCAAATTCACAATATGCGAAAACTATTCAAATTTATATCCCAATATCAGCACTATTCCTTACAAAGAAAACCACTTCAGTATTTCAATTTCCCGACTCTAAGCAATACAACATCTGAATGACTGTCACTATACAGTAGCGTGAACATATTTTCTAAACCAAATCCGGGGCCACACAGAGTAGGAACAAGAATCAAGGATGGAAAATGTAGACCGCGCTGAGTAACGTGACAACATTTTTTAGCAGTCTTTATTTTAACAGTTGCACATATGCACGACAAATGCAAACAAATGTGCATATAATTACCACGGATGTGATGTCATACAAGTGAAGAGCATTCAGACACAGCTCATCACCAATTCCTCCGCCTCCTCACAGCCCAACCCTCACCCATACAATCAGAGGCTGCGGAGCGCGCTATGATCCGGCTCCCGGGACATCCACACGGCCCGGCTCCAGCGGCCCCCATTACTTGGACATTTTAGCTCCGGGGCCGTTCTCAACTGAATGTCACAGGAAGACTGTGGCCGATCTGGGGATTTGGCCGGGCAGGGGGTGGGGGGAGAGGTTTGGGGGTACGGAGCATGTGTACTGCGGCCACAGAGTGCGATCTCAGCATAAATTAATAGTCCCTCAGCAAGTCCACCTCTTCTCCTGGTTGAAAACAGGAGATATACATCCCGTCCACCAATCAGAACCCGCCCCACCGCACAGTCCCGCTCACTTTATTGACCGATCGCAGGGTAGCTCGAGGTCACGTGGCTCCTGATTTGGACCCGCGTGGCCGTTAATAAAAATAATAAGGTTCTGGATATTTCTCGCCAACGCATTTATTATTAGACATTTAGCAGACACCTTTATCCAAGGCGACTTACACTACGACATACTCTGCTGCACCTCACTTCTGCATCAGACATATTCCAATGCGAGAAACTAAAAGTTAAGGTATTCAAGGACAGGTTTCCTGAACCGGGGACTCTCCCGGGAACATTGTTTGTCCGGAGTATCTCATCCGGGGAGTGTCCCCGGAAGATAGGGGCATATGCTATATAGTGCATTAATTCCATTTGCATATAATGGTCCAAAAATTGCGGTCCCTACGGGCACATACAATGTGCGCACGCACCCGTAGAGGCCCCACAAGTGCCGGTTCTCGGTGCTGGGCACGTGCCGAAAACCGGCACTTGCGAACTGTCAAAATATCAGTCCCAATGCATCCCCGGGAGAAGGGCCTTTGCGGTCAGAGATTTGGGATATTTGCCCAACAAATGTCCTTCAAACTGTTACGGCTGGTAAAAGCAGGCATAAGAGTTTTAACATATAGAAAAATAAAATGTTATCAGTAATTGTTGTATTAAAAGCCCTGTCCATTAAGGTAAGTTTATTTTTACCCCTATTAAAACATATTAAAACATTTTTTTTTAAGTTTTGACTAAGATTAAGTGTTTTTCTTATTTATTTAAAATGTGTGTTTTGGGAGTATTCTCATTCATAGAAATGGTGATCTCCGTAAAAACGAAAGTCACCATTACTGTGAATGGGGATATGCCATTTTCATTAGTTGGTCCGGACCATGTAATCCCAGGCTGCACATATGCTCCTGGAATACGTGGGCTCCTACACTGGACTGTGCAGCTGGGGCTTGGAGTGCAAATCTATATTACTCCGGGACCACCAAGTATTTTCGTTGAAAAAAATTTTGGTTGGAGGCATCCGCCCATGGGAAGCCTCTGACCGCAATTTTTGGGCCAATATGTTAGACAACATAATGCACAGGCCGCCATACATGCTGTATTAATTATTGTATGTATTTCATTGTATAACATATTTGAAATAACCTCCCCCTCATTCCAAAATGTCAATTTCTTGCTCTGAAACTATGCCCAATAATGCCTGGTGATGATTTCCAGAGACTTTCCAGTATTCTCTCCCAATTGTTAACAGTATCGCTTATTGGAAACATTTCCATGTTATTTTGTGCAAACATACCATTGGAATGTCATAATTTTTCGATAAATCCTTGAAAAACGTTTGAACAGTGAAATTCCTCTGTGAATTAGAGCGTGTGCACATGCTAAGTGTGCCCTAATGGCCAGTCATGTAAATTAGCAATGATGGTGCATATATTCATTTTTGCCTACATTCCCAAAATTCTTTCCAGCGGTAATTAGGTTAACTTATTTTAACACAAAAGCCCAAGGTTTACATTTTTTGGTGCTCTTAAAGGCTCGTTATGCACCAAATAATTGCTAATGTGCAAATTACTCATGCTTGCCTTGAAGCGCGTGAGGCATTAATGGGAAAGGAGCAGAGCAGGAGATATTGAAAGGAGAAATTCCAACTGTTAAAGAGTCTATAAAGAAGAATGGACACATCAGCAAATCTCTCTTTGCTGGATATGTTGATGGAGAAGTAGCAATGGAAAAGCATTACAGAGGTCCAAAGTCATAGGCCACTAGGAGCATGTTACTATCCCAAGCAACATGTCTACTGCAGGGAGCAGAGCTATCTTGATGTCTGTGAGGGGTACTGTCTGAGGAGGATCTGCTTCACCAAGGAAGCCATAGATGAACTACGCCATCTCCTGGAACTAGATCTACAGCCGAACAGCAACATCAGCATTGTACTGTTAACCGCAGCAAAAGCAGCAATGGCTGCTCAGCTTTTTTGCCCCCGATTCCTCCGAGGCAATGGCTGGAAATATGGCAAGGATAAGCGAGTTTATGGATCACCACTGCATCACCAAGGCCATAGGTGCCCTGTTTCAATATGCTACAAAACCACATAAAATTCAGCACCAAGAAGTAGCAAGAGGAGAACACAAAGGATCTGTTGACTGATCGTAGAATCATCGAATGATACAGCACAGAAGGAGGCCATTGATGCAGCACTATTGGCTGCTCCCTTGCGGTCATTCAAGATCCAGCAACAAAGGATATCAATTTATCAATAACCAAATGGTTTGCAATCACTACGAAAGAATTCTATACATCAATGTACCATTTTCAGGGAGTCCTCATATCCAATAGAATCATAGAGACTCCGCTTATTTCAGGTTGGCTCCTTGGAGATAGGAGTTACCAGTATGAACCTCTATACTTCTCAGCAAAAGTATACAAGGAACATGTGCAAGAACCTCATTAAGCATATATTTGTCATGCTGTAATACAGGGTCTGATATTTGGACTGAACCAGAGGTGTGATGCAATATGTCCTGGACAAGACTGGCAGAATGGTAGTGGTGCATTGCATGCTGCACAACATAGCCATGGAAACAGGCTATGTTTGTATATGAAGAGCAAAAGCAACAAACCAAACTTCAGGAGGAGGAGGAGAAAGAGGAGCAGCCAACATAAATTTCAAGGGACAGCATGGATTTGCAACACTGATTGAGTTCCCTCAAGGCCTTTAGTTATTTTCTCCCCCTCCCCTTCTAGGAACCATACTTTATTACCACTGTTTATCTGGAAAAGATTAATTTTGAAAGAAAACAATTACAAAGTATAAGTAGATATTTTATACCTTTATTTCAGTACCATGAATATGTGGTATGTGTTTAATACAATGTCCAGTTGTGCTTTCTACTGTGCTAGTGCGGGTTAGGATACAGGCAGCTTTCTAACCCGCACCAAGTCCCGCTCACCCATCAACCCTATGCTCGCTGACTTAAATTGGTTCTGGTCCAGTAACACTTCGATTTTAAAATTCTCATGCTAGTGTTCAAATCACTCCAAGGTCTCGCCTCTCCCTATTTCTGTGACCTCCTCTAACCCTATAACGTGAGAACTCTGCCTTCCTCCAACTCTGCATTCATGCATCCCCGACTCCCTTGCCCTGCTATCGGCAGTCGCACCTTCAGGCGTATAGGCCCCAAGCTCTGGAATTTCCTCCCTAAACTTTACTGCCTCTCCATCTCTCTCCCTCCTTTACAACCTTCCTTAAAACCAACCTCTTTAACTAAGCTTTTAGTCATCCATTCTAATACAGTCATCTCCTTCTTTAGCTTGATGTCAATTTTTGCCTGTTTACACACCTGTAAAGCACTTTGTGATGTTTTCCTACATTAATGGTGCTATACAAATTCAAGCTATTGTTATTGGTGTTGTACTAGTATTGTGCTGTGATCTTTCTCGTGTACTACTCCTATGAAATAAACTACTGGAAGATGTAGGTGAGGAGAAACATAGAAACATAGAAAATAGGTGCAGGAGTAGGCCATTCGGCCCTTCGAGCCTGCACCACCATTCAATAAGATCATGGCTGATCATTCACCTCAGTACCCCTTTCTTGCTTTCTCTCCCTTGATCCCTTTAGCCATAAGGGCCATATCTAACTCCCTCTTGAATATATCCAATGAACTGGCATCAACAACTCTCTGCGGTAGGGAATTCCACAGGTTAACAACTCTCTGAGTGAAGAAGTTTCTCCTCATCTCAATCCTAAATGGCCTACCCCTTATCCTAAGACTGTGTCCCCCTGGTTCAGGACTTCCCCAACATCGGGAACATTCTTCCTGCATCTAACCTGTCCAGTCCCGTCAGAATCTTACATGTTTCTCTGAGGTCCCTTCTCATCCTTCTAAACTCCATTGTATAAAGGCCCAGTTGATCCAGTCTCTCCAGCCATCCCGGGAATCAGTCTGGTGAATCTTCGCTGCAGTCCCTCAATAGCAAGAAAGTCCTTCCTCAGATTAAGAGACCAAAACTGAACACAATATTCCAGGTGAGGCCTCACCAAGGCCCTGTACAACTGCAGTAAGACCTCCCTGCTCCTATACTCGAATCTCCTTGCAATGAAGGCCAACATACCATTTGCCTTCTTCACCGTTTGCTGTACCTGCATGCCAACTTTCAATGACTGATGAACCATGACACCAGGTATCGATGCACTTCCCCTTTTCCTAATCTGCCACCATTCAGATAATATTTTGCCTTCGTGTTTTTGCCACCAAAGTGGATAACCTCACATTTATCCACATTATACTGCATCTGCCATGCATTTTCCCACTCACCTAACCTGTCCAAGTCACCCTGCAGTCTCTTAGCGTCCTCCTCACAGCTCACACTGCCACCCAGTTTAGTGTCATCTGCAAACTTGGAGATATTACACTCAATTCCTTCATCTAAATCATTAATGTATATTGTAAAGAGCTGGGGTCCCAGCACTGAGCCCTGCGGCACCCCACTAGTCACTGCCTCCCATTCTGAAAATGACCCGTTTATCCCGATTCTCTGCTTCCTGTCTGCTAACCAGTTCTCTATCCAAGTCAGTACATTACCCCCAATACCATGTGCTTTGATTATGCACACCAGTCTCTTGAGTGATACCTTGTCAAAAGCCTTTTGAAAGTCCAAATACACCACATCCACTGGTTCTCCCTTGTCCACTCTACTAGTTACATCCTCAAAAAATTCCAGAAGATTTGTCGAGCATGATTTCCCTTTCATAAATCCATGCTGACTTGGACCAATCCTGTCACTGCTTTCCAAATGCGCTACTATTTCATCTTTAATAATTGATTCCAACATTTTCCCCACTACTGATGTCAGGCTAACCGGTCTAAAATTACCCGTTTTCTCTCTCCCTCCTTTTTTAAAAAGTGGTGTTACATTAGATACCCGTCCCTCCATAGGGACTGATCCAGAGTCAATAGACTGTTGGAAAATGATCGCCAATGCATCCACTATTTCTATGGCTAGGAGATTTGCTGAAAACATTCCTAAAGATCTCCTCTTGCTACTTATTTTGACATGTAGCTGAGCCAGATAGTCCTGCTTGTGTGCCAGAAATAGCTCATCATAATCCAGCTATGGAGGCCTGCTTTTTATTTTTATGGTGGCTTTTTCTCTCACCTATCCAGAGGCAGTTGCAAGGAAAGGATGGCCAGCAACTTGACAGCCACTCTTTTGTTCCCCTCACGTCAAGCCAGTGATCTGTTCAGACCACTGCATTCCTATAAGAACTTTGACTTACTCATGGTTTTCTAGATTCTTTCACAAGCATGTTGAAGCTAGCCATATCATATTATGGAATGTGAACCTCAATGCTTGACAGTATCAGTGGAGCTATTCTTAGGAATCTTTGGCCCCAAGTTTCCACACGCTACAAAAAGGGCGCCGGAAAAAAAACGTGCGATTCTGGAGCGCCCTGCAGCTCCATGTCTGCTTGGTGCGGCGCCCAGGGGGCGGAGCCTACCACTCGCGCCGATTTTGTAAGTGGGAGGGGGCGGGTACCATTTAAATTAGTTTTTTTCCTGCCGGCAACCCTTCGCGTGCGCATTGGAGTGTTCGCGCACGCGCAGTGTGAAGGAAACATTGGCACTCGGCCATTTTTGTAGTTCTTTGTAGCTGTTTAATTTTTGAACATTTTTTAATAAAAGCACATTGCCATCAGCACATCAGCACTGAGGCTTCTTGCAGCAGTGAGAAGGCTGCAGGAAGCCTCAGAAAGTTGAGGCAGCCGTTTCCCGACGGCCTCCCCCCCTGCCCGCCGTCTGGAACGGCTTCCTCCCACCCCCCGCTGCGTTCGGTTGGTCGGTCGGGCCCGCACTCCCTCCCTCCCCCGCCCACCGTCGGAAACGGCTTCCTCCTCCCCCCGCCGCGGGAACGAACGGCTGCCTCCTCCCCCCCTCCCCCCCCCCCCGGGGGAACGGCTGCCTCAACTTGTGAGGCTTCCTGCAGCATTCTCCCTGGCTGAAGCACTTTCACACAGGTAGGAAGATGGTTTATTTAATCTTTTCTTTGCTTATAAATTTTTATTCAGGTTGGATTTATTTGTATAATATTTGTAGAAGTATAAATAAGGATTTATTATAGACTTTAATGACTTCCCTTCCCCCCCACACCTCGTTCTGGACGCCTAATTTGTAACCTGCGCCTGATTTTTTAATATGTAGACAAGGTTTTTTCAGTTCTACAAAAATCTTCACTTGCTCCATTCTAAGTTAGTTTGGAGTACGTTTTCACTGTGAAAACTTTCAAATCAGGCGTCAGTGGCCGGACACGCCCCCTTTTGAAGAAAAAATTCTGTTCCAAAGTGAAACTGTTCTAACTGACTAGAACTGCAGAAAAAAAAATGTGGAGAATTGCGATTTCTAAGATAGTCCGTTCTCCACCAGTTGCTCCTAAAAATCAGGCGCAAATCATGTGGAAACTTGGGGCCTTTATGTGCCCCCACATATGGCCAGAGCAATGGCCTCCTACACCTGCTAAAAACACTGGTTATTAGTGGAAGTCACATCCTATAATACAGAATCCCTTGCTCTCACCCAGACAACTGTAATGTTTAGTTCTTCAATAGCAAATCTTTGTTTACACCATCTCTCCATTTCTCCCATAACTGCAGTCCATAATACACTGCCCCACACTGCTATTTATGCTGGTTAAATTGTTGTTTTGACAAATAAGCATCATTTTCTGGTGCCTTTCATTTGGTCATACAGTTGCACATTACTTTTAGCACACCATAACATTACCAAACTGCAAGAAACCACACCAAGTGTTGCCATTCTGCACTTCATAAATATTTAATAAACAAATTGCTACTAACCTTGCCACCACTAAGCTAAGATTTAAATTCAGCACAAGGGACTTGGGCGGGGAGCGAGTTATTTAAATAAAAGATTTTAACTACAAAAACATTCCTCATGTAGTCAATGATTCCCTCACCTAATTCATAGTTTAAGAAAAAAGGTGGCCTTTGTTCATCAAATAAATTATACTCAGTGGTTAAAACAATCAATCCTCAAAGGTTTGTGTTGTGCAGTTGTTTTTGCAGCAAGGCATGTTAGAATCACTAAAGAGAAATATATATCTTTTATGGTCCCCAGATGCCATACACTATTCCCTGGCAAAAGTAGATTTGTTTCCAAGCCTCAAACTGTCGCTCTGTCAATTGGCACCAAATGCCAACCATGGTGCAGATGATGAGGTAACTCTGCTTTTTCCTCTAATCTGTAGAAGAGAGCCTTTAACTATATTAACCGAGGCCATTCTTCACACAAATCTAAACACTTGATCATGAAGGATGATACCATGACTAAGTCCAATCCTGTCCTCATCTGACATCCATACAAACATATTTTTTCAGAAAAAGTTGCTGGATAGTAATTGGAATGGGAACCATGACTGATTTCTCCTTAGCCCAGAGGAACTGATGCTAATGTACATTACTGCCATCCAGACAGAGATAAATAGGAAACAAATCTAAAATCTTCTGGTTTGTACATCTCAGTACCACAACATAGTTAGCCCAGTGATCATAGGAGCTGGCAGTGTTTTATTTCTGAAGCCTGAAACAGAATTCCAACAGTCTACGGGGCAGATCCTGACTTTGTGCGGTAGTGTAAAATGGTGGAAATAAAAATTGGGAAAGATATAAAACGGGCTGATTATTCGCTAATCGCCTGTTTTATACTATTACACAAAGTCAAAATCTATCCATGTAGATGTACGGGTAACACCTTTTTTGTTTCTGAAAATCACACTCCTGTTCAATATCACAGCTTTCTGTGTGGACAGTTATGCTTTACTTTTACTGGGAATCATTTTATTAAACAGGAAGCAGTAGGCTCGGTTCAAGTTAGGCTGAACAGCAGGTAGTCAAATAAACCAAAGCGAGGATCGGCTGGTTCAAACTTCCTTACTGGCACAGTATGAACACAGGCCCAAGATGACATTGATTCTACTATTGATCTGCACTACCTTTTTTCTAAGCAACAGGAAATACCATGTGGTTTTGCCAAATCACTGTACCACCATCCACTGGAGCAACTGCGCAGCTAGATTCAAATGTCTGCAATCTGTAGTAATGTTAATCCATCAGATTTGTCTCTGTGGTATCAGCATTATCATAAGGATTGAGTATCTATACTACTGTATAACAATGAAGTACAATGTACTACACTCTGTATATTGCTCAGCAATCAATGGTAAAATATGACAAAGCTGGTATTTTTCATAAGTAACCCACAATTGGACATTTTTAGATGCAACTTGATTGGTTCTCTTCATTTTACAGTTCAAATGATAATCATTTTTTTTATAAGTGAATGCAGTTTAACATACAAAGCGTTTTGCAGACTCTATGCTAAGGAAATAAAGAAACACTGCTTACATCAAAGACCCTAGGTTTAAAAAAAACACACAAAAGGTAGCAATGAAAAATAGCAGCCCAACATGAAACAGATCAAAGAAACAGCCAAGGAAAATGAGGAACCAGGGGGTCCTTTAATTATTGTCCGTATCCGCCAAGACATGCAGAGGTATAAAAGAATAAAAGTTTTGAAGGCCACTGTTTTTTTGTCTTGCTGTGGCCCCAGTTTCCACAGTCAGTGCCAGCTCTCATCAAACTACTCTGCCTTTCCTGCCAATAAGACACCCGGACAGAGGGTCCGCCCACTGGCTAGGGGATTGTCGACAGCAGTGTTTGCTGAAAGGCATTCAGGGACTGCTTCTGGCAGCACCCCAGGAGTTTCTCTGGGAAGGACAGATCTAGTTACCCAAGGCTGCTTTTTATGTAAGCTTCTCTGGTTAAACCCAGAGTTCATGCACGGTACCGCACCATAGGCAGCGGATCAAACTTGGCCCCTGGCTGATCCAGCAATTGAATGCTCAGGGACTGAGGCATATTTTTCTGCAGACTTAAACTTACTTTTAACACCAGAGATACTGTGCAGCTTCTACCTCAGTATGCTATAATCCTAAAGTAGCAGTGATTCCCCAAGGCTAAAATATGTGTGCTTTTGTCAAAGGAAATTCACATCTCAGACAAAAATCCATTTTTCTCAGTAGATTTCAAAATAAATATTGGCATAACCTCTAATGTTGTCAGAATTGTTTATAAATTCATATATTTTTCAGAAGGAACACAAGCTATGAAGGTTTTCTTTACTGTTTAATGCTTAATTGATCACACTTCACTTCCCTGTAATTTTAATGAAACGTGAAGCTCATTCTAAATCACTATTACAACTGTTTGCAGCTGTTGATTTTTGCTTTAAAGACTATGTAACAACTAAGTAATAAGGGATGATAAATTATTCGCTTCTGACTTTAAAATACAAATGTTGCTCTCATCCATAATCGGTGTGTTGGTGGCACGACAACACTTCAAGTACTTTGTAGACTTCAGAATTAAATACTCTTAAGTGCCATTTTACAATAATGTGCTGCTAACCCATGAAGTGAGCAGACAAGGGCAGCGTTCATAATGACAGAATGCAGCAAG